>NC_056737.1:907253333-907345833 GCF_019279795.1 Protopterus annectens
TGGGCAATGTGTAGGGGTGTGCTCATACCCCAGCTGCGCTCACAGTAAGTATTTGTCATGAGTGCTGTAGAGGGGTGCCAGGTAGGTGAATCATGGGTATGCAATAATGGGCTTAAGTGTGCAGGTGCTGGTTGGCAGAGATGTAGTAGGCCCGCCCAGTGGAAGTCATTAATATTCCTATGTGGGCATAACAGACACCTATACCTCCCATACCTGAAGAGCATATCTACTGGATAGTCTGTAAACCACTGGGAGAACACATAGGGACCATATCAGTGCCATGTACCCGATTAGCATGGACGTCCATAGTTATGAAACAGAATGTAACAAAGTCCAACTAAACACTTCCAGAACTAGTGATATTAGGTGGACAGGTGGCAGAATACAGGTAATGACTGATGACAACATGTATGAGTCATAAACAGCATGTACCTCGACAAACGTGAATGAATACAAATGCTCTGTGACTGTCAATGTGTCTGATTAATAGAACCAATCATCCAAATGTGTCCCTCAGGGTGTTATGCAGTGTCCCTGATACAGTGTTCATTCTCCCCCATTGGTATGTGAGGTCTGCTAATGATGGAAAGCGCATATTTCACTGACCACCTTAGGTAGATGATAGCATAATAGATGTGGATTACCACCTGTTCATATTTGTGAGGGACACACCACTCTGGGCAGTTGTGCCCTGCAAAATGAATGTTATGGCACATGGCCTGTGAGTTTGGGAAAGGAGGACATATATTGTGTGTAGTGGTGTCATAAAATTATTTTGTTGTATCAGACAAAGCTACATGTTATAGGAAACGGTATTAGCAACTATAATGCTACAAGAATAACCTTAACGTATGCAAACCAGAGAAGTAGTCAGTTTACTACTGGCTGTGGGTATGTGTTGCCTTGCCAAATGTGATAGCTCTACATATAGCTCCTATAGGGCTGCCACCATTCCGAATGGCCAAAGTGGGACCTGCTCTGTAGAAATGTCAGAAGTACCAGGACAGAACATACCTACAGCCATGCATAGTACAGAAATATACATGTTAGCACAAATCAAAGCTTAGTCTAGCAGCAGACAAGTTGCTTATGCTACTTCACATAACATATCGACGTGTCATGTATACAAGACCCGTTACATGCAGCTATTACAGACACGTAGAATATAAGAATGTCCTCTAATCAGGACAGTTGCAATGGCTAGAGTATTGTCATATGACACATGTCTAAAGAGGGACTGTCCCATGCAAAGTGGGAAAGGTGTTACTCCTACAGTCCCCCGTTGTCCAATCTAAAAGGTAGAAAACCTACATTAGGTATGCGGTAGCATGACCCGGCAGAGAGCTGCGTTAATCAAATAACATTCACATGTCAGCATTGCAGAGTATCAATTCCCATGTATCAGCCAGATGGGAGCAGATTGTATGAGGAACACACATATAATATGATTATGTCACTGGACAGGCCGCCGAATCCATACAGTCGAACGCCTGCCATCGCCTAATGGTTAGACGTACCCGATACTGTAATCATGTAGTCCGATGTAATACGCATCACAAGGGATCGCACACACCCAGCAGGAGTGACAAATGTAAGCACAAATGTCGGTGAGCGAGCGGGTGTAAGCATGTTTGTCTACCATTATGCCAGTAGTGCACTGCTAAAGAAATGTGGAGTCTAAACGGGTATAAGGAGCTGTAACCAGAGGTCAGCAGTGCTTAACATCATGCAAACCCACGCACATCCGCTCCCACCTGCTGGAATGTGCCTTACCCACTTCGTATCCAATGGCGTCGTTCTGTCCACAAACAAAGAACCATCCTTTGCACATGTTGGTAGCAATACCCTGCACACATAGCTCATGTGAATTGCCAATACACAATGGCATATGTACAGACAATAGACCACACACATACCATACAGTACAGTCATCCAACAGTATAGCAATGTACTGGCAGATATGTCCGGACCACTGGTGTTTGCAGACCTGGCCGTCCTGTGTTTCAGTGTGTGAACATGCCCAGTATGACTGTTATGCATGTTGTCGACTGACATTACCGTCATACCGTCATGTGTGTGAGCATGCCAAGTATGGTCATCTGGATCATATGTGTCACATGTCCAGATAGTCAGTACTGTGGTGCCGACCCCAGCGTTCTACACCGACAGGTGGCATGCTGTGTCTGCAGGGTAGCTAATGGTCATGTGGCAATGACAGTTGCTACATTTCTGCATAGCGTGGGGGGACATCCAACCGCATCCACAGTCCTACACAGCACCGGGCATGGCGCACATGACTCTCACATGTGTACGTTGGAAGGGGGCACAGCTGACAATTGTACACATTTGCCACTACTGTACTGGTATGCCTAGCTTTAATTACCAGCATAGTGGTGTTGGACATCCTAGCCTTCACAATCTACATCCAACTGCCTGGCCTGCTGTAGTCTGTGTGTGTCTGTGGGGGTTGGGGTCATTCATTGGGCATATCCAGAGGCCATTGTATATCATTTGTCTGTATTGGTCTACACCTGTCCAGCTGTATGGAACTTGTGCGGGCTGTATGGACACACATGATGTTCATCCCATAACCTGCAGTGGGTTAGGACACCCTGTGTATTACTGGCTACTATTGTGACCCCAGTATGTGCTACAGATGTCTTAGTGCCACTATGGACGTGTACTGTCTGCTGCCCTAACATTTGGCCACCAAATTCTCTTGTATGCTCACATCCATACCATAGCAACGGGTAAATACACATTCTAATACAACTGCCAATTGTTAGGTCAATAGACTTACCTTGGGGGTGTTCCGGACCTGAGGACATTGCTGGAGGACTGCCTATGTCGGGTGCACTTCCTATACATGGTTGAGCACAGGTAGTGTCATGTTTGGCATCCATTGTACTGTGTGCGAGTCAGAGAGGGTGAAATCCCTGGGTACCTACTGCGTCAGTGCGTATGCCTTGTGTTGCCTCTTTGCCAAGGGCAGGTCATACTGTGCACGGCCCTTTCGCCTACTGGGCCCAGCTCAAGTAGTTCCTCCTCCAAGTCACACTGTTTCTGTACAGGACTTGGCATTGGTGGTGGGCCATGTGGCCCTGCCCCATGCTGTTCCTGCTGCAACTGTTACTGCAGGATCAGATTGTGTAGCATAGCAAATACCATAACAGTTTGTGTGCATGTAGCTAATGAATACCACAGGGCTCCACCGGATGTATCCAGATACCAGAACCGTGACCTGAGCATCCCAAACACATGCTCAATTATATGTCTTGCCTGTGCATCTGCCTCATTATGGTGTGATTGTTCAGGTGTGTGTGCACTGCTGATGGGTGTCATCAGCCACAACTCCAGTGGTTACCCAGCATCCCCCACTAGGAGACTGTAGGGGATGTCCATATTGGCAAAGGTGTGGTACAGCTGCATCAGATGCCATATATCAGAATCGTCATAGCTTCCAGGGCAGACAGCACACACATTCAGTTTAATGCCCTGGCCATCGCACATGGCCTAGCTGTTGGAGGGTATGCCCCTGCAGTTAATGTAGGCCCTACCCTGCTCACCGGGTGGTGCTTTGATGCACACGTGTGTGCAGGCTATAGCACCCAGTACCCCAGGGTAGTCAGCCATGTGGTGGAAGAGATGCGTATTGCTGGTCTACTAATCACATGTGTTGAGGACATGTACATGCACACTAGCATGTGTTGACATGGCATCTGCGAACTGGTGCAGTACTCTGGATGCAGATGCCTGTGAGATCCCCATGATATCCCCAGTTGTGCTTTGGGAGGTACCTGTGGCTAGTATACCTAGGCCAACACATACTGTGGTATCCACTGTGATGGGTTTCCCTTGGCCTGTTTGATGTGTCAGGTGTGGCAGGCACAGGTCAACAAGCCGCTGTAGGAGGTCTCTGTCCACCCCATAGCGCTCCACTATCCACAGCTTATGTAGCCCCTGGTAAGTCACCCTGGGTCTGTAAAGTCTTATGTCACCCCAGTAAGGGTTGTTCAGCAGTATACACATCCTCACTGCCCTCAGCCTCCTGCACATGTTGGTCTATGTTGCCTGCTGCAGCCCTTCTCATTTGGTTGGACTGTGTTGTGAAATGTCCCCACATGTATACACCGGTGGTGTAGAGTGTGGAAGAAACCTGTGTGTATGGTGCTTGCTCACATTACCGTAGTGTTCTGGTGCGGGCTGGCCACGTAATCTGCTGATTGTGCTGATCATCACCTGTTTGTGCAGCCTGTTCACTACCCCACTACTGCTTTTGTCCCTCCCAATGTCACCAGGCAGGTATAGACACACTCCTAGCTTAGGCGTGCTAGGGCAGGAGCACTCCCGAGGCACAGGTCTCCAATGTACATACAGTATGCCTGACCCCCCTCCCATGCTTTCATCTATATTCGAGCCCTGCACCCAGCTATCTACACACATACACTCCAGGGATCTGCATCACACCCTGGGGATAAATGGGATACACTATTGTCAACCTCATCTGCATAGTATAGTCTTCTAATGCATAGTTATATGACCCATACCGAACCTCCAAATTAATAACCACTGCTTACTGTCCCTCAGATCCATACACAACTGGTTAAAGGTTCCTTACTATTACCGTATTCGATGTCCCATGGTCTTCCCAGCAACAAAATAACCAGTGTCTACATGACTAGAACCCAGAACCCTGCATACCACAGACAATGTGCTTTACCACTATGCCATGTCAGATATACATACATCTGAGGTGATCACGTACTTATCATCCAGCACAAACATTCAATAGTGCTAATGTCCACATACATATATGTATATATCTATGTCTATCTATCTATATCTACATATATCATATATATTTTATACATATATATATATATATATATATATATATATATATATATATATATATATATAGATATAGATATATACATACATATACACACATATACATATATACACAAACGTAGATATTGCATTTATATCACAACAGCAGACCACATGACACCAAAGCATTAGACAAGAATGAAAAGGAAACTACATGTGCCACCTGCATTATGTAGTGTTGTTACTATCAAGGCAAGTGTGTTTCGTTGCATCACATGGGTCAGACTGTATTAAGGGTAAGAGTAGGGCTGCTGACATTTACTCACCAGACCTATTGGCGAATGTATGTGTTGACAGCCCAGTGCCTTGGCCGATTATGCGAGCTGTGGACACTATATAGGAAAGCAACAAAACACACTCAACACATCCTGAAGCTAACCACCCACAGATACCAACACATAGGGTATGACTGCCAAACACACACACCTGCCATGCCTTGGAATCGAGCACTTACCTGTCTATTCTACCACACTACAGCATTACACAGTAAAAGAATGCGCTACCGAGATTTCTGGATCACAGCACTCCCAGAGGCATACTTCTAGGTGGGTGCCATCATCAGCAAAGGCAAAGACGCCGATAAGGAGTGTACGGAGAGTGAGCTGTCTAAAAACATTTCTCTGTCCCCAGGCAGCTGGAAACACACACACAAGGCAGGACAGGGATTAGAACATAGATCTGACTTCCTTATCACACTACAGCATTACGCAGTTACAGAACACGCTACTGAGATTACTGGATCACAGCACTCCCAGAAGCATATTTCTAGGTGGGTGACATCATCAGCAAAGGCAAAGATGCCGATAGGGAGTGCACGGAGAATGAACTGTCTAAAAACATTATTCTGTCTCCAGGCAGCTGTAAACACATACACCCACACATGGCAGGGCTGGGATTAGAACATAGACCTGACTACCTGATCACACTACAGCATTACACAGTTACAGAACGCGCTGCCGAGATTACTGGATTGTATGGAGTGCGATCAGTCTAAAAGCATATTAGTGTCCCAAGGCAGATGGAGATGAACACACGGCAATGGTGTGAGCAGGACAACTGGCTATCTACGGAGCACTAGTACAACACTACATAGATACGAGATGAATATGACCTTCTAGGAATGCAACATCGACATGGATGCTGGCAGTTACGGTGTACATACCTGTGAACCAGTGTGTTACATTTAGGAATCCATCCTGACATGGGGTATGGCCATCTGATGCTTGGATGACCACTATCGCTATACAGGATAACAATGGTCATGCCGATACACAGGGGCACACAACCGACACAAGGTGTCACTGGACGTGCTCACACACTTAATAGCACACGTCAGTCTGGAATGCACTATGTGTCCATCTACACAATGGCGTACTGGGCATGCTCGCACACTTAGTAGCGAAGGGCTGTCTTGTATGCACACAGATTCTAAACAGGGAAGGGCACAGTGTGTCGATAGTCATCATTGTTAGCATGAATGCTGTACGACATATGTCTGACACCGGTCTTCTACACAACGTCTTTTGCTGTCCATCACCTTAGCTGTACCAGTCTAAACCTGGCACACTAATACCACCCGTGGTGTTGTCCTGGCAGGAGTGGGTACTTCGCACATGTAGTACCATACATAGATGAAGAACCTGAGATCAGGTAAACACCCTGACACCTACAGGACAACTGCATTGTATGTGTATGCTAAATAGTGCTAGATGTGTAGCGTTTCTAATCATAGCTGCCAATCTATATCCAAAAATGGGGAATACTGACATCTGTGCAGTGTGGAACACCTGGCATAAGGCTCAGTTCTGCACAATAGCACTACCACTGTATACCTCAGACACAGACATGTGGGCCATAAGACCATTACTGACCGCTCCAGGTGTTAGTGTCCCCACGTATATGAAGGCCACTCACATGTACTGACCAGTACACTCTCAAAAGCCATCACAGATGTGTCAGGTGCAGATCACAGTGGTAAATGCCGCGCTGTAGTATGTAGCCCTCACACATCACCGTGTCCTTGGACCAGCAACACACATCCATACATTTGTACAACACCATGTTACTCATGACTAGTGGACTGTACCTAGCTGTACAGCAACTGTGCAGACTACCCATGTACTGACAGGGTTCCATCATGTGTTATGCAATGCACTGATACCACTATTCATAACCAGGTTGGCTCTACACATAACAGGGGCCCTGGGTCTTATACAGCTGTAACAGATAACTGTTGCTGTACACCAAGCAACACACCCATGTTTGGATGTGACATACATGTAACTGCCGTGGATATGTACATGCCCCACACACACACACACACAACACATATGTACATAGCATAGCTAATGCTGTCCTTCATGCAGACACATGGCTAAAGCAATTACATGCATGCACATCGAAGGTAGGTCCATGGCTGTTCAATGCTAACAGTACATAAGGTAGCAATGTTGACTGAGTTAGCATTCCCTCTGTACTGGTTACCCATGGCAACTATCATAGCATACAACAGTCCATGTGTCATGTATGTCACACATGTTCACCAATTGCAATGCATACAAACATGGCTACATGACAGGAATGTAGGACCTATACACATGTACATGTAGTGGTGTGCATTCAGCTACCATGCATGAGCAGTAGCTGATGTTTGCAGTTTATCTGTGTCCGACTACAACGTGCAGTTGCAATGCAGTCCAATCATTGACACCTGTATATGGTGAAATACTGACAATACGGTAAGATGTACATCAGGTATGGATGGATGTGTGTACATAAAGTGGTGGGCCACCTTTGCAGATGGATGTTTGCTGAAGACAGCTCACAGGTGTGTCACAAGCCGTCCTACCATAACATGTGCAAACAGTAAGCTATGTTTCTGGTAATTGAAGGTGAAGATATACAACCTACACAGTGGACAGGGTGTCACTGACTGTAAAGCAGTTGACACTTGTAACACTTAAGTCCTCCTGTGTGCATATAGCAGCACACTTGCCAAAGGTAGCGTTGGTACATATTGTAATGAGGGCAATACTACTGCGTCTCTGTCAGATGTATCAGAAGATAGCAGGTGTTTGTTTCACAGTACTGCCATGTGTGTTTGCCTGTGCGACCATATATGCCACGTATGGTGGGGAATACATCCCAATTGTTACCCACCCCTGTACAATGTTTTAGAGATCTGTACATACTGCAGTGTAGACAGCAAGACATAGGCAGGGGTGGTGTGTGTATCACACATGTTAGCTATCTGTATGTGCATGACATGTGGACTCCAGTGTGTGTATGTGTATGTATGTATGGCTGTCTAGTGCATGGAGTGAGGATGTATGCTACCACTGAGAACAGATTGGGCCCCTAACCCCTCAAGGTGATGCAATCTACTACCCTGTTGATGCCATCAGTCTTACACATTACTGACTACCTGTACATGTTCATTCTCTGCATCACGTCATGTGGGTGTACAGTACTGTAATGGTGATTAGCACATAGGCAGGGGTCCTCACCTCAACACTATCAAGTGTGTGTTACAGTGTCATTGATCCCATGAGTGTGGGCGTGTTACTGTGTGTGTCTGTGTATGTCTGTGTGTGTTCACATCCTGTAATGTGACAGTGTTTTACTGCTACACAGTGAGTCCTCATGCTATCAACTGGCCCCTAACCTTGACATAAGCTAGTCCACTGTGTAAACCCCCCGCACCATGTAGCTGTACCTGTGAAGTCACCTGGTATGGATGTCCCGTCTCTAGCCACCGTAGCCTAGTACACAGCTCACATGCTCCTGGATCAGTAGGTGTGTAGAGATCTATGGAATGTCAGACTCACTAACAGTGAGGTAGAGGCTACGTATAGCATGCTGGTATTGCCATCCATGCCTGTGAGTACTCCACATTTACAAATGTGAAACTGGAAACACTGGTACTTAATGGCACATGCAATTAGACCTTAAGGAGGGAAGCAGGGCATCCATACCAACATGCTGTGACTGTTGTTACCAAGATACATAATGTGAACATAAAACAATGCAGTCTAATCCTGTACTACATGGTATGTCTGCTGTGTGCCAACAGTACACAACTATTGTAATATACAACTATCTCACTATTCTGTTCACCCTGTGCATCAGACCATATGAGCATGTCCCTGCACCGATGGTGTGGATGACAGGTATGCGGCACAGGCATCATCATATGCACAGGGTGATAATGTTTGCCAGGGACCTAGGCTGCACCAGTGGATGACATCATGTGTGTGGGTTAGGGGCTGTGATCTACTTGGACATGTGTGGTTATTATGCATGAGGGTGTTGGTGCCCTACAGATGTTTCTGGTGTGTGCGTGTATGTGTGCACACAGTTCTGCCATGTATCTGGCCTACACAGGAGTATTATTTACAGCTCCAGATTGTACAAACCAGGATGTACAGCTCACTGTGTCCATCCACGGCCACGTGACCTGTGCCTGCCAGGGGTTGAACGGGCACTACCAGACAGAGGTACAGAATGGGTACTGTCCAATGACACATGTCCACTGGAACTGTGCCCCCGCGGGGACCATCCAGGGCCACATCCACATGGCCTGCTGTGTCCTGATATGGACAGCACAGCACCAGCTGCACTGCTGCTGCTACCAGCACTATGGGAGCGGGCATGTGAGGTAGCTCATTCGCGTAGACCTGCACCAGGTGGTGTAGCTGGCCTACGTCCACATGACCTATGCCTCACTCCTACCAGATGTTCCAGCACAGACAGCTCACGTTCACGGATTGCCATGCCATGGTCAAGGATTCCAACCATGTCACCCAATCACCTGTCCAAAACGTCAGCAATCTGCTGTTGAGCATTTGCCAATGCCTGAATGTTTTCATTTAAAGAATGGATAGCAGCCCTCTGAAGCCTCTGCACTTCCCTGTTCTGCCATTCAGCACGTGCCTGTGCCACCATTACAGTCTGAAAAATGTGTCTGGTGACACCAGGTGCATGTCGGCCAGGGGTCCTCCTACGAGCATCATTGGCCATATGCCTGTGTGGCGCATCTGCGGTCAGTTCACTGACACCATGGTGTGATGACACACCTTCCGTAGCCACCACACATTCCTGTTCCGAGCTAACACACGGTAACTGTCCTTCCTCTATGGCCACTGGTGATGGGATATGTGTTGGCATGAGAACTGTGTGCGGTGAAGAGGAGGATATAGGTGGGATGGCAACCAAAGGCACAGATTCAGCCCCTGACAACCCTGCCTGTACCTCAAGCATATGTTCATCACTGCTAGAGTATGTGGGGACACTAACATCAGATGGACCGCAGGAGGGCAACGCACCTACATCACCTGTGAAGGCAAACAAAGACTCTACATTACAATAGAGACACACACACACACAGACCCACACATAGACCCACACACAGACACAGACAGACACACACACAGACACGGACACACACACAGACACACACACAGACACACACAGACACACACAGAGACACACAAAGACACACACACAGACACACACAGACACACAGAGACACACACACAGACACACAGAGACACACACAAACACACACAGACAACCATGTATGTGATATGACAGAAGGTATGCAGCATGCATGTGATCTAGCAGACGGCATGCAGCTTAGACATTAACAGTGTTAGTTAGATTACATCCCTGGGTTGGACACAACTGCAAGCATGTGTCATAGCAGAAGCCATGCATTTCACACAATCATGGTAGTAAGCATGCATCCCTGTGATACACCATGTGGACCAGCACAAGTTAACAGTACACATGGCTGATGTGAGGCATATGTCCTTGACATTAACATGTAGTATGACATGTAATCTGCTGATGTGTGCAGTGACATGCAAACATGTTTGACACAATGGTGTCCTGACACATGTACAGTGGTGTAATGGTGTCACATTGCAGTGTTGTTTGTATGCCCTATAGATAGAGTGCACTTTTAGCAGATGTGTATCACCATTGAGGGTGGTATGAGGCGTCTATATTGCTATACAGTGTGAAGTACAGACACAGTGCCATTGCATGGAATCATGAGGCGTCTCTATTGCTATACAGTGTGGAATACACATACAGTGCATAGCCATGACTGCATGCATACACAATACATACATACTGTGGATTGTGACCCACGTCGCTGAGGTGTATACACATTAAACCATGCTGTGTGATGTGTGACAGGTCACCGGACGACATACCGTTGACACCCCTGCACAACTGCTAACATGTCATAGCTGCCTGTCAACCATGTCCACACATGGCAAACTGCTCAATTCACCATGTTCCACATGACATTTATGTACCACACACACGAGGTGCACGGCTGACAGTGATGTCCAACAGCAGCAAGGGAAATGTATGGTATTTCTGGCCTGATGTGGTGTCTTTGCATGTATGTAGAAGCTGTACAGGTGACTACTTTCATGCTGTGACACAGTCATGATGTGCAACACATCGTATGTGGTCAAATTAAGTGACAGCTCTACAAGCTGTGCACAGGCTGTTAGGATGTCCAGTGTTCCACATCTACTATATAACCATTCAACAAAGGCTATAGTTGGACCATGTGTAGACAATGTGCAACAGGGTGTACGCACATACACATCACATCTAATGTGTGTTACTACATGTCTCTGGCCATCCTCTATGGACATGTGTGAACATGTGTTGGCCATATGTGTGTGATGGCCATCTATGTCACATGTCTGGGTTGTCCCATATGACATACACCCATAGATGTCAGATACTCCAGTGTCCACAGGGTTATACAGACAAAGAGTTGTATGTTTGGTATGTGGGGTATGTTTTATGGGATAGTGTGACAATGTTGCAGCCGGACCACTGCATGTCTGGGACATGTCAGCTGGCACATCACAATGTCTGCACTCATTGCAGGGGCACATTCCACAATGGTGGATCATGTGGGCTGCCCATATCCCAGCTCATTGTGTAGTACTGTTTGCGTACCTCACATGTGTTATTCTGATGTATAGTACATATTCCTACATTGAACAATGCCTCCACCGTTGAATGGACAGCTGTCCACACATCTAGCAATGACAGTTACTGTGGGTTCATGTTGTTGTTTTATTTGGTTTTTATATATTCCACATGGTTAGCCAGTGTGATTGATGAAAGCTGCGACCTGTATATCATGACTGGACCATACATTATGTGTACATGTGTTAACTGGCCACATGGCAAATAGATCTGTGCATTCACATGCCTGATACTGATAACTGTCTCACCTGCAATGGACTGCTGTCTCTGCGGCATGCCAGAGGTACCTGTATAGGGGTGACACAGCAATTTGATCATTATCCATGACTGTATGACAGCTACAGGGTGCACTTTGCATGTTAGCACATTTGCCAGTACAACAGCATATACTATGGAGTATGCACATGTGTGCATACACAGGGTAGCATACTATAGTATGCGGCATGTGTGTAAACATACCTTGCATATGATGTTACATTACATAGTGTACAGTGACACATGCGACTAAATGGGATATAATATTTATATGTGCAGTAGTGACTTACCAGGCAACTCCAGGCTCTGTGGTTGGGAGACACCCACCTCCACGATGGCAGCTAGAGTTTGTGGATGCTGTTCTGATGGGGTCCCCAGGCTGGCCAGTAGCTCCTTGGTAGGTGTGAGTGGGGGCTGGGTTGGTGGCCTACCACCTGTTCTACCTTGTTCCCTGGCGATTGCATTGGCACGCTGTTTTGCATGTCAGATCAGGTCTGTGCAGTGTCTGTGCACCTGCTGGTAGGTGTGGTTATGGCCACCCACATTATTGACCCTCCTGTGAAGTTCCTGCCACAGGTCATCACGTTGCTGGGCTTGCTGTGGCACATGGCTGAACAGCACCTCATAGTTATCATGGAGGTATGGTATGAGGGCATCGTCCTCCAAGCGGCTATATTCCGGCAGTCATGATCAAGGCATTATCTGTAAGACATAATGATGGAGACAGGTCACAGCATCTCAAAGATGCACAGAGATACAGATGCACATTCATGTATAGTACATTTAGTACTTATGAACAGTTGTCTTCGCAAATCGTCATGACACACATGACTGACATGTTTGTTTCAACATGTCACACCCAATGGGGATTGGATATTATCACCATATATGTGTGTCACCTCATTACATTGCTCATACTCCATGTGAATGCTGTTGTGATGTGGGCATGTCTGTTTGACTGTACTGGTGTTCGTACCTATCAGCACATGCCTGGATATGTTTACATTAATGCTGTTGACCTTGATGCTGTGTATATGTCACATATCATCACAGACACTGCCTTCACGGACATGTGCAGTGACAATGCAGACATGCGCACAGAAACATTTATAAGCATGTGTTTTGCCATATACATCTACACGGCACTGTACAACAGTTCAACATCCTGCCACGTATCGCCGGTGTTGCACATGTGATACGCATGGGACAATGGCTAGCCGGATGGTATTCGCAGGGATGGTTATCAACTATAGCATGTATGGCCAAGATCATGTAGTAGTGTGTATGCCCTGGGCAATGTATGGGCATAGGATGTCAGGTTTTCTAGCTGTATCCGACAGCCATGTTCCCACCGACAGGTGAATCAGTGCCACATTACTGATCCAGACAGTCATGGATACATCTACCATGCGGTCATCACACCATGTATGACAGAGATGACATGTGCAGCTTTGCTGGACAGGGCTGCATGGTATGGCAGGAGTATGTCACATGTATGGCACAGGGATCTGTCCAGCATGTGGCGACCCTTGTACTAGGACAGTGGCTCTCCATGACATATGTCTTTCAGATCAGGATATGTACGTGTAGCATGTCCAACATCACAGTGTTGCACATGTCTTTATACAAGGTAGGCAGCATGCTGCATAGTGGAGATGAGGATTGTGAAGGCTGGTGACACCCATCCAAGCATGGCCAATACCCCTTAAAGGTGATATGTGATCCGATATTGGTCATGGGAGTGCTGAGTATGGCTGTCCAATGATCTCCATGCTCATGGATGGCACCTTGTCATGACTTGGGTTGTCTCTTATGACTACCTAATAGGCCTGGTAATGTTACTAGCTCAGGGAGGTAAACTGCACAGCACTATCCCTTACACACAGTGTCCATAATGTTGACCACTGCTGAGGTGGTAGTTAATGGGTACAGGGTTATTAACATAGCGGTGACAATGCAATAAGCAGCTGTCAGATTTTGCACATATGTCATGCACCTCACCCACAAAGCCCATGCTGTATGTTGTTCACAACACTGAGTCAGCTATTGCTCCTAGGTCATGGCCATTCACATTCTCACATATGCAGATGCCACCCATTTGTCTGTGTGGTATGGGCTACAATGACAGGGGACTACAAAACATTAACCCTGTTTTACTGTAGCTGCCACTGGTGTGCTATACACATGTCACTCAGACACCTTTTGTAGTGTTGCTTCTGTGAACAGGCCACTGGTAGAACACTCCTGTGACATATGATGGTGTAGGTGGAACACAGTATGGGTGATGATGTACTCTGACCTGTCACAGGTATGCTATGCAGTGTTTATTCATCGGTACTGTCATCTACATCTGTACTGCTAACAACATCTACCTTGATTAAGGTTCATTGGCTTTCAGACCATACTCAGCAGGGTAATAGTGCTGTGCCTCCCATTATGAGTGGCGGCTCCACTTTGTGGGTTGTGATAACTATTAGTGTTATCCATTCTGTATTTTCACAGACTGCCATGAATCTATGTTTTACATGGCAGTGTATGTGTAGAGCCAACTGTTTTGCCATATGTGTAATATATGACCAGGGATTTGGACAGGTCACATGCAGCCGGAGTGTACCTTGTACCATCATAGCTATGGTTACAGGGGCTCTGTTGTGTTCATGGATATGTGATTGTGTACCTATTGAGGGGCAGTGAGTTTAAATTATCCAACACCCTATCTGTATTGCTTATTCATGCTCAACACTTGTTCAGAACATGTACACACTTCATGAGCTACTAATTACTTTATCACTCAATCCTACTCATTTCCTACAGGTAAACACTGTTTGTCCTTACATTTCCAGCAGGCTTACAGTACAACAGCTGTTGTACACACGTACCTCACATATCTTGTGAGTAATGGTTGACTAGACAGGCATGTCCAAATGTCAATCACCAGTGTTATTGCCTGTCTATATGATGAATGTGGCAACATGTGGCAATATAGCAATCGGCTCATGTACACAGTCAATGCTCACCTCCTAACATACGACACTACAGCCTGTGGGAGATGCACATATGTAGCCATGCTGGAGGTAATGCTCTCTCCAACCCAGACTTACCCTGACAATCATGTGAGGATGTTAAACATTTAAAGCACACCCCACTCATCACATAGTCTCAGTAGATCTCCACCACCACAGGTCACACATAGTAAGAGTACAACATTTGTGGAGCCTTTTCATACTACTCTATGTAGGCAACAGAGGCAGCCCCCATCACCAAACACAACACCAATTACTTATAGCCCACAGACTCATGTGTGCCCATAAACTACAGCCAATAGGGTGTTATAACATACCCAACACACTAGTCATAGGTGACTCTGTAGGCGGTCACACTGATGTCCCACTCAGAAGGCCACACAAGGCGATAGTCACTGTCATCTGGCTGTCGGGTAACAGGATCCACAACATGACCTATGCACTCAGGTCACTCCTCAACAGGTTCAATATGACTGTCATTCTCCACGTTGTGTGAATGCCCTGAGATGTAACTTCCTGTACAGGGACATGCAATAGCTTTTCGATCTTGTAGCCCAGGCAGGTATCTCCCTAGCCCTGAGAAGCATTCTGCATTAGTCCATCCAGACTGATGACACAGTAGAACAACAGAATTATTCACATCAACAGTTGCCTATGCTTCTGGTGTCATTCCAAGGGTATCCAGTATCTGTCTGCTTTGACTGACATGGTCGACAAACCACAATGCTTTGCCACAGATGGCCTGCACCTGTCAGCCCTGGGATTATGGGTAACATCTCAGGCTCTTGCTGCTCCTATACTGCCTGTTTTAGACACATTTCAGAAACATATTCACCACCAGAACAGGTACAGGCAAGCAAAACCTTAGGGTATTGCTACTGAATGCTTGACATCTTCATTTCAAACGCAATCATCTGAGGCACTCCTTATAATGGACCACTTCAATGTCTCTGCAGTGACTGTGACCTGCTTCTAGACTCCAGAGAGCACCCCTGCACTAAAAGGCTATTACACAGACCACACCTTTCAGTCATGTAACCAGGACCGGAACACCTACGGCGGAGGTGTGTCCATATTTCACAGGGATGTACACACCTCCATGCTGGTTGCTTAGCACGATGCATCAGAGGCAATCCATGTGTATCTAACTGTGGCCAGAACTGCTATACAAATTGTAGCTTGCTACTGATTCCACACCATACCCCATGGTTAACGGCCCTCATTTCATGGTGTACTGGAAAGTAGGTTTCAAACAGGAACTACTGATGTGACACTGACACTACCCCACACCTAACTGTGATACCTATTCATGTACCGACACATTAGGCCAACACTTTCATGGGTTAATAAACTCCATTCGGCTGGATCAACCTATACGCACCACCACCAAGGCCAACAATATCGTAGACCTGGACATTACCAACATGTGTGACTGGTGTTACACAGCTGGGGTATCCCCTCGTTGGTCAGTTCCGAACGTATGCTAATCACCCTTGTTATCCACATCCCGGCACCACACCATTCACGGAAAACACAGTACAATATTTCTACTAAGCCAACTTCACACTTTGTATGACAGAAGTAGTAAACGCCATGACACCCGTGCAGATGGACAATATAGTTACAAACGCAGAAACATTCCCAACTGCACTTCATTAGCACTTACATGACTGCATGGATCATGCTATCCCAAACAGAGCCATGACAATACTCACCACATAACGGACGCCCCTCTGGGGGTCCACTGCCATGGACATACTGCACGACAGAAGGAGACAGTTGCAAAGTAGGGTACACTCCCATGGGTGGGGTAGCTCCCTAGTCAGCCTCAGTAGGATTCTGGGATCCCTTCTTACATCCTCCAACACTAGCTACGTAAACATTACTGCGACACATTCAAAGGACTACCACTAAGCGTTATGGAGGTATGTCCCTACTTGCGATGGCAATACCCACATACAACGGTTAGGCAGAAACATTACAAAACCGACTGATATTGGCAACAACCTGGCAGCTAACTTTACACCCCTCTTACACCCTAAAGGGCCCACATCTATACAGGATCAATGCAGAGTCCCTGCAGTCACAACTACACTATTCAGACCTGCTCTCTCTAAAGCCTGGAACACACACTCCATGTGACCATCCAACATCCCAGGCTGTGATTTACACAAACCTCAGAACGACATGGCTTCCCACTTGGGCACCAGATTCACTAATAGCCTTGTATCAGGCATTGAGGACCCTGAATGGTGCACAGCAACTGTTATCATACTCCACAGACATGGCGCCACAATGGACCAGAGGAACTATTGCCCTATACGCCTGACTAGACTGTTCTGCAAGGCTATTGAGAACATCTTCATGGAAGTCATTCACAGAGACATTGTTGGCCTCCAAACCTTTGATACCACCGAGGATGGATTTGTTAGGGCCACACCATGGCTCCTACACATGGTGGAGTCCTGTGAGACAGTTACCAAGGTAGTAGATGATGATAAGGGGGTCCACACAGCCTACCTTGTCCTCTCATTGGCTTTCAACACCGTTCACCATTCTGGTATTGTCAATATACACATCCATCTGCACAGCAACCCATACATCTTGAGATGTTTTGCAAAGTGGCTCATGGACAGGACACACACGGTGAGGGTAGTATATCACAGTTTCTACTGTACAGCAGTTACAATTGGCATACCCCAGTCCTTGGTCATAGGGACCCTCATGTTCGTTATATGCTTCCATGAGGAACAGTCTAGCACAGAAAGACTTTCCCTGAATAGGTTTCCTGGCGACTGCAAACTAAGGGCCATGATTGATTCACCAGCTAATATACACACCCTCCATACGGATATCACTGTGACGGATACCTGGTGTCAGTAACATGGCCTGAAGCAGCATGGCAGAAGATGCATAGACATCCCCTTTGGATTACAACAATCACCCTGTGACTATCACATAGGTGGTAGTCCCCTACATACATAAGACATTATAAGGGATCTTAGTACACACGTAGATAGCACCCACTCCTTTGATAATCTTATTGCCAAGGGGGAGTGGATATCCTTCTACATGGCCACCCTAATCTGTAATGGTTTGTAGCTGGAACAAAGGCTGCCATTGTACCTCTATACTCCTGACTTATGAAACACATTCAGGGGTACAACATCCCCTTTGGGGTGTACCTTACGGGACAGCAATGGCTTTAAATACCACAACATTAATGCACCAACAGTATTAATCACCTCCAAAGGATGACATATGCAGCACAACTACTGAAACCCCAACTGTAGTCATTTGCATACTGCATACTCAGAGGTGACCTCTGCTGAACATGCAAGGCCGATGTCCACACCAATATTGATGGATAGGCTCCACATAAGCAACATAAGCAAAAGCTACTGAGAGCGACATGCTCTGGGATATGTACCCACATGCAATGATGAGTAGCACGTGCTGGAGGGATACATTCCTGAAATGGACACTCACCATGCTTTGGAACATGATTCCTATGTACATCAGGCAGGGACCCTCATTCACACTCTTCATGAGATACCTCGATGGGTGGATGGGGAACAGACATGTACACCAGGGATCACTGCAGTGGCTGTACTGTACACAGGTGAAGGAAACAAGTGGCTGTGCTGTTCACAGGCACAGGACACTAACCTAGGGAGGTGCCGCCAGTGACAACACTGTATTAGGGCTTACACATGGACTTGGCCAGACAGCATAGTACCTAACTATGAACCTATGAAGCTATTACATGTCCTTTGTGCATGGATAATTGAGTAGCTCTTCCAATTCAATTAGCTATCATGCTGTTACACTGTCTGGTGACCACAAGACATATGTATCCTGTTACTGTGTACTGTACAGTCCAATACACATACCTTATGTTTGCATAATATACCAGTCATGCTATGTAAAATATTTGTCTTATCTACCTACAATACTGTACTTTTCACATATTTGAAACCATATCCCATAATGCAAAGCATAATTGCACAGCAGGACCACCTTAGGCATGTTATTCTCATTATACGCCCATACATATGCCTACTGTTACAGTATATCAACATAAACTATCCTCTGTTATGGCACGTACTTGTTGGACAAACCCTACCACCAACCGCGACTGGAGTGGAATTATGTTTAAAGCCCTTATGTAGCATCCCTTGTGGTGTCTGAGATGTTTAGCTTGTGGCCCACAGCAGTACACACAATTTCTACAAGTATTACTATGCTCAACAAGACATCACTACATAATACCTTTTCCCACTGTCTGCATTGCGTACACTTTCATTAATACAGAACAGGCACTACATACACTAACATACTGAGTGTTCTACATACCTTCTTAGTGGTCCGAGTATACGATAATATCTGTGTTACTCCTTTCCTCTTTAAATGATTCAATGGTATGAGCATACGGTTTGAATGTATGGCAAGCCATTGTTTTATACGTGGATACCTGTAACATGTTGTATCCTACCACCAATTGGTGTTCCGGAGTAAATTATTACATGCACATCAGCTGTGCAGCTACTTCATTGGCCAATTACATGGCAACAGTGGTGTATAATTGCATACTCCACTTGGGCATTGTCCTTTTTCCCTACCTTCGAGGGAGATGGTCTGGATGTATTGTATTGTGATGAATTGCAACAGCTATATGGAGAGACACAGATACTTTGAATTCATGTCCCCCATGGATTGTGTGTGATGGCTAGAGTAAATAGTTCTACATGTGAGTTATCTCAACCGTCTGATATGAGACTATTGCAAACAAAATCTGTAACATCAGCATCAGTTCCGTTGTACAACAGCAACGATTTCACATGGCGCTATTACAAGTGTGTCTCTCACAAGGTATGTTAACACTTCTGCGGATGTTATTGAGTGAGTGGATGTTTGTGATGTTATTACAGTCTGTATTGTAATTGTTTCGGGTGTGGGGGAGATGTAGGTGAGTGTACATAGCAGATAAAGGTTTGTGGGGACTGCATTTATACATATTCCATATGTGTGTGGGGGCCCCTTCCTTAATTGAAGACCAGTCATTTAGTAGACTAATACTATGGTTATTGCAGGCTTATTCATTAAACCATTGTTAATTGGTTCCTATATAGCATGCAGGTGATGTTGATCCTTCAATCCCTCTGAAATACATCAATATGTACTGAACTGTTGCTACATGAAAGCTGTCTTGTGCATTTCTGTCAGAAATATTTGCACTCATTGCAGTTGTGTTGGTGACTCCAACTCTTTGGCTTGGGTTGCCACCTTTTCAATTGGCCATATTGGGACATTTGCAGGGCACACATCAGGGTTTAGAGGCTGACACAAACCCACTGTCAGTACAAAGGATAGAACTTACTTTTGCCCTAAATTAAACCTTATTCTTGTAGCACTTTAGCTGCTTATTATGTTTCTTGTACAATTTACGTATTTGAGAGACGGACATAACTATTTCATGCAACTATTACTTAATATAGGGGACATCATTATGTCCTACAATCTCGGTACATTTGCCCTTTTTAATATTTGTTGTCAGGACACAACTGGCCAAAGAGGGACTGTCCTTCTCAAAGTGGGACAGGGGGTAACCGTATGCCTAAGGCCAGCTATGACCACAACCACTGTAATAATCTACCTCCGAGTTAGCACGAACAGACCCACGATGCAAACACACACACACACACATTACAGTCCCATGGAAACACACACCACACTCTCAACATGCACTTACACACACTACAGCAATCAGAACCACACTTAAACACAGTACCTACCTGAACCGCAGCACCGGCAGCAATAACTAAATGTCCCTTAACATCGTGATAATATTACTCGCGATTATACTGTTCCGGTACTGTGGTCTTTCGGTCTTTAAGCCTCGTGATTACGCGTTTCAGTATGTAAAGCATTCGGTAGTTGGCAGTATCCTATTCATTTGTACCTCCATGGTTGTGTACATGTCGTTAACCTGTCTATATATTCGCAAATATATGTATTTCCGTATATATCAACATACATCTCTCTATCACCCTTTCTATCCCTATTGTACATATATATATATATATATATATATATATATATATATATATAGAGAGAGAGAGAGAGAGACAGGGAGAAGGAGAGAGAGTGTACACACTTTTCGTTGGGTTCATGGTGGTGTATTCTGTTTGCTGAACCCCACCCTTTTGTGTTTTAACCTGTCACAATACACACCTGCCATTGGTACATCTCAGGTAGCTTAGTGGTAGGTGATTGTGTACATGGTTGTGTGTTCTACTCCTGCCAGTGGTCGTTTTACCTCTCAGAGCAGGTACTGTTAGTACAAGGGTGAATAATGTTGGTTTCACCTGTTCTGGACATCTTTGACTGTGATCTGCACGGAATTCTGCAAAGCTTAGACCTGTTTTGCACATATCTGTGTAGTCCTGTTTAAACGAAGCTTACCATCACTTGCTGCCGCATAAACCCACTAACATGTACTTACACGTGCTCTAATGACCTACATCCAACATCCATTATTCGTGCCATCAGGATTACGTAATGGACCTTGCAGGGCGTGGAACCGGGTACATACACGACACAGTCAGTGGCTTTACCACTTGTTCATCTGGTGTTTGTACAGGTGTTAATGGTGTTTTGTATGTGGACTGTACTATGGTTGTTCCTTCATACTGCAGTCAAATGTGTAACTCAGTTAGTTTACATATGGATGATACCACTTCATGGTATGTCCAAGTGATGTTTAATGGATGTGCTCCAGCATTGGGAATCTATGTCAGAGTGAGCCACACACTGTAATGTGCTACACCTTGACACAACCGTAACTGGAGAATGCTGGGGTGGCAGATACCTGTCATGGGTACTCCCCATGCTTTGGCACAACATCCCTAATTACATTATATGGAGGCCCTCATTAACACACCGGGGAATCCATACAGAGTAGGTGGAGAACAGCGGTTACACACGTGGATCCGCCATTGGCTCTGCTCCACAGATGGACAGTTGGTTGACCGATGGGGTGGCAATAGCAGACACATTTTGCCTAGGTTGCTGAATGGCGTCTGACAATCGGGCATGTACCTACCGATGTACCTAGGAACCTATACATACAGTATCAACATATGCTGTTAGCTTCGTTTACTGTTCAGGGGTTGACTTTCCTTGTTCCAGTAGCTGTTGTGTGTGCAATAGTTGAGGGCTGCCTATGTAGGATTCACACAGTAGGCCAGCTATACATGACAATTTGCAGTTGGTCGTGTGTGTGTGCCATCCGTTTTACTGTGTGTGCAGGTGGAGAAATGTGTCAGTCCATAGGGGCCTACACTGTCAGTGTATGTGCTATACATTCCCTCTTTGCCAAGCCGTGGGCATATTGGGCACACCTCCGTCTGCCTACTGGGGCTGGCACAGGTTGTTCATGGTCTGAATCCCTCTGTGCCTGTTATGGCCTTGGCAATTGCGGTTGGCTGTGAGGGCCTTCACCATTATGTCCCTGCTGCAGCTGTTTCCGCAGGATCATATTATGTAGCATGGCACATACTATGAAGATCTGGGCACACGTGTCTGGAGAGTACTGCAAGGCTCCACCAGATATGTCCAAGCAACGGAATCGTGATTTCAGCTTCCCAAACACATGCTCTATGATGATTCTGATTTGTGCGTGTGCCTCATTATGGCGTTCTTGCATGGATGTGTGTGCATTTCTGATGGGAGTCATCATCCATGGCTCCAGTGCATAGCCAGCATCCCCCACAAGGTGGCCATATGGGATGTTCCCCCTGACAAATACCTGATACAGCTGTTAGGCATGCCAGATGTGGGAGTCATGGTAGCTTCCAGGGCTGCCAGCACACACATCTGTGATAATGCCCTGGGCATTGCACATGACCTGGCAGTTGATGGAGTGGTATCCTTTGCAGTTTATGTAGCGCCTACCATGGTCTCCAGGTGGTGATTTGATATGTATGTGCATGCAGTCTATTGCACCCAGTACCTCCGGGTAGTGTGCCACATGGTGGAAGAGACACATATTGCTGGCCAACTCCTCCTGAGTTCGGGGGAAGTATATATGCTCACTGGCATGTGGTAACATGGCATCCAGGAACTGGTGGAGTACCCTGAATGCTGATGCCTGTGAGATCCCCATGATATTTCCAGTTGGCCTTTGAAAGGTACCTGTGGCTAGTATTCTCAGGCTTACACATACCTTCGTGTCCACTGGGATGGGTTCCCCTCTGTTGTTTCTGGCTCTCAAGCGTGGCCGGCACAACTCAACTATTTGCTGCATGATGTCCCTGTCCACCCTGTAACACTCTACTATCTCTAGATCATGTAGCCCCTGGTAAGTTACCCTTGGTCTGAACACTCTTCTCCTCCTCCGGGGCCTGAGGTGGTTGTCAGCATCGTCCTCCACAACACCTTCAGTCTCCAACACATGCTGATGAATCACAGCTATGGCATCTCCCAACAAGTACATTGTAAAAGTTCCCCGTCTGTTTACACCGATGGTGCAGTGTTTGGGAATACACAAGTGTGTGTGAGGTGCCTTCACACTTTATACTATTGTGCTTTGAACACTGATGATGTCATAGGGTGTGTATGTACATTCGGAGCTGCAGGGTATCTTGTGTTTTACCACAGGTACTGCTATGGTGCTGCATTTGGTGTTAAATTACATTTAGCTGCCATGGATTACCTCTTGCCCTTGCCTCCACTTTTCTTAACGATTCCCCTCCCATTGTCTGGCATACACCCAGCAGCCTGCTTTCTTGTTTTGTACGTTCCCGAACCAGGATTGTCTTGCAAAATGTGTTCTATTGCCAATCTACTACAGGTTTGCTTTGCTCGGTGGTTACAGTTCTCTTTTCTTTGCAATCCGACACCTCCCCTATCCTGTCCTGCAGGTTGCTGCTAGCAGCATTGTTAGCTGGTGTCAATTGCCCACTGTGAGTTAATAGGTGTTAATTGCTCAGTTGTACTCCAACTACCCTACTGTAGCATTTCCTTATTGTCTTCCCCTAAACTTCCTTTTTGGGCTGTGGTGCGTGGCGCGTGAATCCGCTTACCGGGTTTTGGGCACGTTTTCATCCACGTACACATGTGCTTTCAGGCACCATGTATGCTCTCAGCTGAGCAAAGCTATACCTACATCCACACCCCTGTCTTGCAGCTTTCTTAGCAATGGGCAGCCCGGATTTGCATTGCTCCAATGTGCTTACAGCTGCAGTGGCACACCCCACTGCTTCTGTCATGTAGTCCTCCAGACCACTCCTCGGTGTTGTAGCGATGTGCCGTATTGTACATCCTTAGGCCGGCGGGACATTTGCTATTCACTATTACTTGCCTCATTTGCATGGCATTGACTACTAATTCATAGTTACCGCACTGAACACTGTTCACTGAAACAAAGCACCAAACACAAGAGATGTATAAAAAAGATCCAACCACGAATGAAGGTAGAACGACCTTTATACTACTATAAAGGTCGTTCTACCTTCATTCGTGGTTGGATCTTTTTTATGCACTGAACACTGTCACAGGCCCTTAGCAACCCTTACAGCTTGGTTGTGGTGTAGCATGCATACCATTGACTATTATGGTGAAATCATGATTTGTGTTACATTGCTATTTTATGACATTTGTATATATTTTCCTTGTGTTCCCGTTTGTGCACAAATGTCCTACGGTTGTACTTTGCGTTACTGTGGCCATGACATTAAATTTTATTTTTTATGTGTTGTGCATCTATTCTTATGCCATTGGCTGTATATTTAGCCATTGGCATATGTTAACTTTGCAATACATGAGTCTGGTCCACTTCCAAGGCTCCGATGTTCTGTTTGTCAACATGTAAACCATTTTTTTTTTGGTTTACATTTCTGTAGGCTTACGCTATGCCTACGCCACTTCATGAACCGCTATGTACCTTCATTTGCATGCTGCAGTACTGCGCATGGGGTGATTTGCATACCTACACCGGGAGCTGCACAGATCTGGCATACGCTGGTAGTGCACGTGGAATTGGATCGTACTTGAATCGCTCGACGGCCATATTTGGCATTATACCACCTACGCTACGCCTGTGCCTGGCGCAAGTTTCATGAATCCCAGGGATATCTATATAAATTAATATCACAAAAAACAGCAGTTAATATCTATTTACCTACACTAGACAGAGGTCAAATAATGATGCAGTTGAGTTTGCCATTATGTAAGCTTTAAGATGAAATCTTTAAAAAACGTGTACATAGCATGGTTTTGGAATTATTTATGCAAATATGAACAAGCAATATCTGACGGTTAGAGGCATTGGCAGGAGTTAACTGTAGCTGCACCTGGAGGAGTCATTCAGATGTAATGAGTTAATGTCCAGATGTTAGTGTTGATATGGCCTGATATTACCAGCGATACTGTTGGTCTGTTATCTTATTACAAAGATTGTGTATGATTGTCAAGAGAAGTATTTACAAGGCCTATTCAAATGTATCCTATACTTTTAATAATACCATTAAAATAATATTTATTGTTTAGTAGTTACTACACTATGCTATGGACAGATATTACAGTTAGAGCAAGTATGAGCAGCGAAGAGCAACTGCAGACCATTAGGAGGAGTAAATAATAAATAATAATTAATAATAATAAGAGGCACAATTTGTTATTAATAATAAGAGAGGCAGCTCCTAAATGCTTTATCATATGCTTGGGGGTCCCCTCAAATTATCTATGGTATGATCCTAGTTACTTTCATTAGTGGTAATATATAATTATTGACCATGGCATGGGTAAGGCCAATCTATAACCAAATGGAATAGGCTATTTCAACCACAAAAAGGGAAGTTTGCTAGACTTAAAATGGCCCACCTAAGTAGCTAGCCTATTACTTACCTATGAACTTATAAGTAAATCTTTTATCTTCAGTTAGCCATATAATCAAACCATTTCTCATCATTCAGTATCCTGTGTCCCACAAGCAATCTTCACCAATACTGGAATAGTTTTATTATCATCTCCCAGTCATGTAACTAGTTTTCTGACAGTGCTTATCCCCACCTCTATACTTCTAGTATAAAACATATGATAGCCACATATATAATTATCTGTGAATCAGCTTTATCTTACCTCTTTACTACAATATTCTCATTTTCTACCCTACCTAGTTCCTTCCCTACATCCATTTTTTTTTAATTTTTGAGCACTAATTCCATGATCTATGATCTATTTGACAAACCCACTGATACAACTTTTCAAATGCTCAATGACCAACATTTACCAATGCATAAATATCTTTTGTACTGTAATACTTGCCTTTGTTTCATACGAATGTAATCTAATGAGCAAATGCATTACATGATTGTTAATGTACATCATTTAATCTCTGTGCATGTATATTACTGAATGTCTGTTTAAAAATGTTCGCAATATGCTGCTGCTTTTCTCTGCAGGCCTCTGCTGAAAGAAAAAAAATGGCCTTCTCTGAAACTTGCAGAACACTTCTTGCAGACAGGTCAACAGTACCTAATGTGCATGCTGCCCACCCCAACTCTTCAAATGTTCAAGTGAAGAGCAAAAAAAAACTTTATTCCTTCTAATGGCACACCAACCATGTGACAGATGGACAACATGTCCTCCACCCTTACCCTCCTGCCCAGCGGCTCAGAATCTCTCACACTTAGTAACAACAACAAAAAAAAAATCATATCTTCTTTTAAACTGTATTGAATTGATTGCCTCACAAGCAGCAAACAGTTGATACAGTTTATACCCTACCAGTACAGAGCACAACAATGCTCAGATTTTAGTTATAAAAAAAAAACTTTTTGTATTTTAAACTGTAGAAAACTACTTTCTACAAATAATGTGTCCAAAAACAAGCAAGGAAGCTGAGCCAATAATCCACACAAAATATTTATTTAGCACTTTCATCTCCACAATGAGATTAGATGGCAAATCAGGACCAATGCATCAGAATATCCTGGTTTAAATAGTGCAGTGTCCATTTGCTCTATTTTAAGACTAAAAGCACAATTGTTTTATTTGACAAAATGGGGGGGGGGTCAACTAAATATCAGGATCACAATATATAGTTTTGCATAATATGTATTATTTATTATGTAGCATGTGTTTTCATCTTTGTATCATCTTTTAAGTCATGATTTTACAAGTTAGGAATTGATGTTGATTTCTTTAAGAGGCATATGATGTCATTAATTGATTATTTAATACATTTATGTATATAAAGGTTGTTGGGGGTAGACGAGTTTGTTCTGAAGAAGTTTCTATTGTGGAGACAAAAGCGCTAAATAAATATTTTGTGTGGATTATTGGCTCGGCTTCCTTGCTTGTTTTGGACAGATTTGCTACAAATGTAGCAAATAGTTGCTACAGCTTATACCCTGCCTGATCAGAATGCAATGATGCTTTGGTTTTAGTTAAAAAATATATTTTTTTCTTTGAAATGTAGCAAACAGTTGGTTCAGTTTATACCCTGTCTGCATGGAGCACTACAGCTCTCAGATTTTAGTTAAAAAGACAAGTTTTATTTAACTTTATTAAACTACTTGCTACAATGGTGCAAACAGTTGCTATACTTTAGATCACACACAGAGAGCTACATTGTTCAAGTTTGACCACAAATGCAATACCAGCATTAAAAGTCAGTATTGCACTAAAGAGTAATTGGGTTGATGGATGGTTGATTGTGCCCCCTATCACTTTGCACCACAGAGCAGTTGCCTGTCCTGCCCCAACCTTGATATGCTACTGGCTAATTGCAACAAGATGGGACTATATTGAAGCCACATCAGCAATGATCAAATATGCATTAATCCTGCAAAGTCAGAATTATGACAACAAAACAGTAGGGACAATTATTTCTTCCAAAAACTGGCACCACGTAAATTGCCCACTTAGATTATCTCCTTTTAGCCTGCCTTGATTAATATGACAATAGTAGTAATGCTTGCATTAGTTTGCTTTTGTTTCACAGAAACAGTAGTCTAAGCTTGTATGTCACCTCACCATTCCCAAATGCACATTAATCTTTCCAAGCCCAAACTGTAACACTAAACAGTCAGCAGGGCCAGTCATTTCATTCACAAACAGCCTTTCCCAATGCCCATTGCCTACCTAATGTAGACATATCTCTCAGCTTGTTAGCATAAGAAATCTCTGCAAAGCCTAACATAATGGGGAGACAAAGACCCTAAAATAGGGAAAGATTTTAAATATTGGTCTTATAGACTTAGAATATTATTCAAATAATAGGCTTTGTGTTACCATGCATTTTCTGAAGGATATAAAGTCTGAAACTCAAATGTGTGTCATTACTTAGAGACTTTAGTCCTCAGTGATGTGCTAGAAAACCAACATTTCATAAGAACAGATGATCAAAAATCTGCACATTCAATAAAAAAATTGGACAGTTGAGAGGTATAAAAGTAGGTAGTTAGGTCTTGCAAGGATTAATAATAATAATGTTTTCATTAATGTATTCTTGATGCACATAAATACTCACAGTTTGCATTCCATCTTATTTCACCAAAATACATATCAGTCCTGGAAAGCTGTAATTATAACACCAAAACAACAGAGCCAAATATTTCATCAACAAACAGCCATCATATTAATTTCCCACCAAAAGGTATCTGTTTTGCTCCTGCCAGGATTAAAATGAAAACAGTAATGTTTGCATTAGATTAGTTTGTTGCACAAAAACAGTAGTCACCGGCTTGTATGCCACATCACCTTACCCAAGTACATATTAATCTTGCAAAGCCAAAACTGCAACAGTAAACAGTAGGGTCAATCATTTCATTCACAAATAACCCACTCTCCCATTATCTACCTAAAGTAGGTTATTTGACCCTGCCAAGATTAAAATAGAAATAATAGTATTGATTGGATTGCATTAATTTTGTTTTGTTGACAGAAACAGCAGCCACAGCTTGTATGCATTTTATTTTATTTATTTTACTTTTGTTTACTGAATTTAGTCAATGTGTTTTAAACAAAAACATTTTCAGTGAATGTTCAGGGAGAAAAGCTCCAACATATTTCAAACATTTTTAAACAAGCATTCGGTATATACAATGAACAGTTATTCATGCATTTGCTAATTAAATTACATTCATATGAAAGTGTAGACAACTATTACAGTCTTGTAAAGTCAGAATTGCAACAAGAGTAAACAGCAGGAACAGATGTTTCATTTATGCATAGCTCCAACCTCCATTGCTCACCAACAGTATCAACAACACTGATTATACAAATTTTTTTACATAAACAGTGGCTAGAGCTTAAAGGTTGTAGTCAGTCTTACTTCACCCACATACACCTTAGTCCTGCAAAGCCAGAGTTACAACAGTAAACAGCAGTGTCAGTCATTAAATCTGCACATAGGTAGAGCCCACATCACAATTTCTGGTTTGACCCTACAAGGTTAAAAAAAAACATGCAAAATGAAAAAGAAGACAACAGTTACGTTAATGTATTTTCTCACATAATAGTCAGGAGCTTGTAGCTGATCTTTCTACACCTGTATATGCCTTAGTCATGCAAGGCCAGAGTTTCTACAACAAAACAGCAGGGCCAATCATTGTATCCACAAACACCCCACTGCCACTTCTAACCTAACTAAAGAATTTGGTTTGACCCTGCCAGGATTTAAAACAGAAAGAAATAAAATAAAATAAATAGTGTAAGTCAAAACCTATGAAATCAAAAAATGTATTCACTTTTTTCACCCACAAAACAGCTTCCATAACCTACTGCCTGCTACCTTTCTATAGCATCTGGTTTAACCCTAGCAGGATATACATACTGCAAGACATAGCAGATTAAAAAAAAAGATAATGTTATCTGCAAACAGCCTCCATATCAAATTCCTACCTTCTAAATTTATTTGGATTGACCCTGCTAAGATATTAGATTAAAAAAAAAGTTTCCTCCACAAACAGCCCCCCAAAACATATTGCCTACTTAATATCCATTTGACCCTGCCCGTATATTAAAAAAATAAAAACGAAAGTAAAAATGATGTTATCTGTAAACAGCCTCCAAAACACACTGCCAAACCAAAACATTTCACCCAGAAATAGCCCCCTAAAAATCATCAACAAAAAGCCCCTAAAACTTATTGCCCACCACCCGTTGCTAAAAGCATTTCATCCACAAAAAAAAAAAAAAAAAAAAATCACACTACCTACCTAGCATCTAGTTGACCCCGCTAGAAAATTATATTAGAAAAAAAAAATCCCCCACAAGCAGCCTTCAAAACACACAGCCTACCTAGTATCTGGTTGACCCTGACAAAAAAAAGAAAAGAAAAAAAAAAACAATAACAGCTGCAGACTCCACAAAATAGATGATGGCTGTTGGCCTGGTGGACAACTTTACAAAAAATTACAAGCAAAACATGATCCAAAAAGAAAAACGTTCATCTGCTAACTTGTATACTACTATTGCCTGCTAGTACAAAGTACGTGTCACCCTACTGAGTATCTCAAAAGTGAAGGGATCTTCTTGTTTTTTGTTTCTTTCTGGTCCTGGATATTCCCTCTTTCGGGTTACATCAGCAGCCGTGCCATGTATGCATACAGTTCTGAGATCTTCAACTATTCATGATTAATTTGTCCAGTTTTTACTTTCTCCTAACCTGTAATCACTTCCTTTCTCCAGAAACACAGTCTTGTCTGGATGCATCAGATGTAGCCTGGTCCTTTCCACCTGCCAGCTCATCTGCATCTGGTGGCATTGCTTTTAGAAATCAGGTTTGAAAAAGTTATAGGTCTGTAGCATCAATCAAATGTTTATACTTTATATGGGTGAAAAACTATGATCCTCATAGTTTGAGATAAAATGCATGGCAAGGTCATTTCTGAGTTACTAGCCACTGAGATATTGCCATTTTCCTTTATGACATATTCTGATTTTCAAACCTAGATGGAAATTTTAGTGCCATCACGTGACGATGCTACCTCATATTATATTGGTTCACTTGCCATTCCAGACATTTGCAAGATTAGACATGATGGTTAGGGTGTTTGCCTTACAAACACAAGGTGCAAGGTTTAATTTTCATTCCTTCAATAGCTTAGTTGGTAGAGCGGAGGACTGTAGAGATTTCCCAAGTCATCCTTATGTCACTGGTCCTTCTAGATCGAAGGAGTACACCTCAGGGTCAATAGGTGCTGATCATGGAAACAAGGACAGAACTTGGCAAGGCTTGTAAGGGCCCTAGGGCCATTAGCCTAGTAACTTCCTATGATTCTATGATCCTATTATCTGTTGCAGTGTACTTGTGATGTTTTTTAATTAAACTTTGTCATACCTTAAGTGCGCAAGACCACTGTCACTTCACTTGCAATCAGTGGAAGGGCAAATGTAATGTGCAAGCTCCACTGAAAGTGACTATGTGATCAGAAGTAAGGAATGAACACTGAAAGTAGCAACTCTGAGATAAGCATTTTATGACTTAGGGACTATGCTGCTGAAAGAGCTCATTGAGGAAAATAATGTGCATCACTACAAATATGTGGACCACTGGCCAGAGTATAAAACACATGACCATTGCAAGCTACTCAGTCACCTTATACTCTGCACCATATCCTCTTCCCTATCATTATTATTATATATCGCTACAGTGGGTGGTGCTTCCCCTAGCAGTGGGTATAGCAAGAATGAAACTTGCTACATCTTATAACCAGCATGCAGCAGTCTGCGTCTTTGGTTTTAAATGACCACCAAGTAAAATGTCATTAGGAGGGGTTTGAGGAGAAGACAGACAAGCAGCTAATTCCCTGACCACTACATGTAGGATTTATATGATATTGCTGAAAATGTTGTGAATGTCCTGTATCAGGGAGAACTGCCTCTTCTACCATAAATATTTTCACTCTCATAAAGCAACAGCCAGTTAGTGTAGGAGCCAGTTCAGAACCTTTTATTAAAGGATAATAATGGGATCTATTATTAAATGCTCAATGTTTCTGTCCTCTTACTCCTTATTTATTGTCCCTGCTATGAATAAACAACAACACAGCATTTAAAATATTTTAAATTGACTGTTTCTCTCCACTAGAACAATACCTTACTGTACTGCGGTGGTTTCACTTTCAAAAAACCTTTATCCCACCCTTGCTGCAGTCTCCAATTCAGTGATGTCATCAAGGCCACTGATTACAGGTAGTTTTCTGGCCAGTTGCCTCCCCAAACTGATATCACCATGACTGTCTTAAAAACCCACCCATGTTGTGATGTCACAGCTCCCTGGTCCTTCAACTACCCCTACAGAAAGTAAAGGCTAGAAAAAGGAAACAGTACATGAGTCAAGCCTCCTGCTGTGAGCTGTCAATCACAGCAGGTAACAGCTCAAATTACCCTTAGCACTTTGACAGCTAGGGAAGTTAGGTGTGAAGTGGGATGGAGATGAGTCAAAGAAGTACAATTCAGGCTTCACAAAAAATGCAGTTTAGCCATTCTAAAAAGAAGCACCAGTAAAAAGCATTTTGAGAGTCTGTTTTGTTGCATTTGCACTATTTGTGTTTTAAGTAGTCATTGAACGGAATAAAATGTTACTTAAAACCATCTGACTGAAAGATAGCAGTGTATGCATGTAAAATCAATGCAGTGACAACAAGAGCTATAAGAAGAAAGAAGCCTGCGTGATGTAACTTTTTACAGACGAGCACTGCATTTTGGGATACACAGTGACATATTAAACAATCAGAATTATTTCAAGATGCCAGCTTACATGTGGTCAGACTCAGAAATTAGATATAAAAATATTTAAAAACCTGTAAATAGTCCCAGAGTATTGTTAAAATGTAGGAAACACCAAGCTATGATGAAATAAACATGTTTTTTTTCTAAGTCTGTGGGTGTGGTTCTCCTTTAAACAAAATAAAAATATTGAAACATACCCAAGATTTTCCATAAAGAAATGTACTTTTTCAAGTGATCTAGAATTGGTCAGAGCACAACAACTATTTAAACCAATGACTCTGATCACATTGGATGGTGCAGTGGTGCAGCGGTAGCATTGTTGCTTCACAGCAAGAGGTTCTCCAGTTGGATTCTTGGCTGAAGTACCTTATGTGTGGAGTCTGTATGTCCTCCCTGCATTCATGTGATTTCATCTGGGTGCTCTGGTTTCCTCCCATGTTATAAAGACATGCATCTGGAGCATTTCTCCCCAGGCCTCTGCTGAAAATTGGCTTTGTTCCACGTCAGACTTTCCCAGTTAACAAATGTAAAATAAAATGACAGCAACATGTGACTTTCATGTTTAATCCAAATCAATGTTGCCAGATACAGAGTCTGGTATCTGTTCTAATGCCCTTATTAAAGGCTACACAAGTGGTAAGACATAATATTGCTGGGCTCTGCAGTTTGTAACCACCCATCTCATTGATCTAAGTCAACATATACAGCATATTCTTACACTTACAGGTGAAAGATTGTAACCATTCTAGATGATCAGGAACACCATTAAAACATTTCTATATGGCAACTACATTGTGTTCATTTGTAAAGTGAAGTGTTTTCTTTTGGCTGTTTTGATAGATCCTTCATTTCTGGACAGCATAAATAAGTTCATGATTTCACAGAATGGAAAGCTATGACTTAAAAATCAAAAAAATATAATTTTTTCTTATTTGATTCCAGGGGATGAAGATAAACATGCAAAAAATACTTAGACACTATAGCCTATTACATGAAAGGCAAAATTATAATGTCTGGTGATTTTAATTGTATTTTATCAAAGATTACATTGCAGATAAAAAGCTGAGAATCACATCTTCTGCCAAACACTTAACAAAGTTTGTAAATCTAACGCATTTAAAGGATATAGATCAGCTAAGGAAAACAGACTCCCTTCAATTTATCCATTATTCATATAGATATGGAACACAAACAAATATTGATACGATTTTGTTTCAAAATCACTTATCACATATCAGAGAAGTTTCAATAGTTTTATGCCAGTTATTGGACCATAATGATATAATATTTAATATTATTTAAATACTGATCATCTAATATACCACAACAAATTAACAGTGTACTTTATTAAAATAAATGGATTCAAGGGTTGGTATGTTAAAGAGATCAAACTTTTCCTAGAAATAAACATAAATGATGAAGTAACTGACATTGTGGTTTGGAATTCATTAACGGCTTACTTAAATGGAAGAGTCACAAGCTAGTATATTAGTAAAACAAGAGAATGGGACAAAGAATTGAATACACTACAGGCCAAAATAGACACACTAAAGTTTAATCTAAAACCAAATGACATTATTAGTCAGTCTGACTTTAATAACTTAAATGCAAAATAGGCCAAAATTCTAAATCATAAAGTTTCAATAAACCTGAAAAAACTTAAACTTCAGGTATATTCAGTAAACACTTTAAGCTTGCATAAACTTAGATAAAATAAAATGAATAAACTAAATTATGTCGAAGAAATTATAACGCATATAAATAAAAAAAAGAAAGTAGAACACATATTGCAGGTATTTGTGAGGGTTTTAAAACATTTTATGAAAATACAAATAATAATAGAAATAACCTAGATAATGATGATACAGATAAAACTTTTCTAAAGGAAATATAAACAATAAATTAACAAGTGAAGAAATAAAAAAATGACTAACCATTCACATGACAAGCTCAAATAAAAAAGTTAAAAAATAATAAGCACTGGGCCTACATGGTCTTATACCAGAACTATATAAATTATTTCCAAATGATGCAATTAAAATATTAGATAAGGAATTCCCCCATCATGGAAATATCCCCTTATATCACCTATTTTAAAACAAGTTAAGGAGCCTACATAGTGCTCATCATACAGATCCATTTCACTTTTCAATGTGGATTATAAGATGCTTATGTCCATTTTAGCTAACAGAATTACTCTACTTATACCTAAACTAATTAACAGTGATCAAACTGGATTTATTTTAAATGAACAAGTACAGGAGAATATAAGAACACATACATTAATAGACTATGCAAATAAAAATAAAAAATAACTTTCTATCATTAGTCTCAATTTAGATAAGGTTTTGAATTAGTTAATTGGTCATACTTGTTTAAAACACTTCAAGTGTATATTTTCTCATCTGAGCTAATTGCATTCATTTCTAAGTATACAATAACTCATTTTTTGATTGTTAAAATAGGTTATTTTCTTTCTAATTCCTTTAAATTACAGAAAGGCAAAAAAACAAGGTTGTCCATTATCACCTTTACTTTTACATTAGCTATAGTACCCTTTGCTAATAGTAATAGATCCAATAAGAACATTAATGCTATCAAAATAAAAGATTTCAAACTAAAGATTCAACTCTTTCCTGATGATATTTTACTAACAATAGGAAATATAGAAAATTCATTAGAACATATAATTAGTTCTATTAGTAAGCTTGTAGAAATCTCAAACTTAAGATTGAATCATAATAAAGCATGTGCATTATTAATTAATAAAATAACTTAAAAAAATCATAAAAAAACTATTCTAACTTCAATTGGAATAGCAATCAAATTAAATACCTTGGTATAAGCATTATGTCTAATACTAAAGAAATGATAGAAACAAACTTTCCACAGGTTGTTGATAACATTTCATGTTTAGTCACAAATTAGAACAAATTCTTCTTTACCATGGAAGAATGATTAATGCTTTCCCCCTAAAATATTGTTTGTCTTACAATCTTTTGTACTATTTCCACCAAATAAATGATGAAAAAGATAAATAATATTCTACTTAATTTTTTTGGCATCCTAATAAGTCAAGAGTTTCTTTTGATTGGCACAGGAAATGTTCTGATAATGGTGGAATAGGATTCCCTGATATTCAATTGTATGCTACTTCAACAATTGTAAAAGTTATAGCATTGTGGATAAAATCATCTTATGATTCAAAATGAAAACAAATACATCAAGAAATAATATTAGTAAATAAGTATATCACAACCAACAAATAGTATCTAATAGTTTTATCTGGTTATTAAAAGTTTTTTGTGTAAATGGAATTACACCCTCTTCTCAAATTCCCTATTTAAATAACATTTGTTCTTGCCAAAAGTTCAAATATTGTAACCACTGTATTAAAGGCTTAGTATTTTCTATGTTTTAAATTGCATACACAAATAACTGCATAGAAACCCATAACTTCAACAAAATGCTAGTAATGAAGCAGCAAAGTAATTACATTTATTGGCTTCAATTCTTAAATGCTACTGATATATATATATATATATATATATATATATATATATACATAATGTTGACAATTTAACGTCCAAATACAATCAAGATTCTAAGAAATGATTAAATTTAAAACCAAATAAAACCAGAAGTCCAACATTATGAAACTTTTTAATAAAATAGATAACAAAGCTTTCAAGTAGAACTCTTCATCAGTGTATAAAACTCAAAGCATCTACATAGGTTCATAGGTTCATAGGTTCATAGGTTTATACTAGGCTATCTGCCCTAAGGCATTTATAAGCCTAGCCCAAATTATTGTGGCTTACGCCACCCCTTATATGAAAAAATACTGTGCCCATTAGTTTGTTATGCCTCTGTCCAGCAGTGACCCAGAGATGATTCCCGGGGTAAACCTACGATCTCCCATCCACAGGTCTAGATTTCTCTTGAACAGAGTCAGCGAGGTGCTCTGCCTCACATGGACCGGGATTTTATTCCACAGCATAGGGAGTCTCTGAGTGATAAATCTATCCCTCCAGCACGTCCTATTTATATCCGTGCTAAGGTTTAAGTCGCTTGCTCTAGTGGTTTTGGTGGATTTGGATTTTTGAGGTGGAGCATGTCCATTAATTCCGGGTTGGACATGGCCTTGTATGTCAGGCACATGTCACCTCTGAGCAGACGGTATGTGACTGAATAGAGCTGGAGTTTCTTCAATCTGGCAGCATATGACAGATTTTGGAGTCCCTTTATCCTTTTGGTGAGGAACTTTTGGGGTCTCTCCAATTGCTGCAGATGTCGGATGAGATACATCCCGAATGGGGCATTGTACTCGATCATTGGTCTGATAAGTGAAGAGTACAGGGGAACAATGACCTCACTAGATCTGGATGTGAATCCCTTCATGATCAGGTGGGCAATGTAGAAGGTCTTTCTAACCACTTTAGCAATGTGAGTGTCAAAAGAAAGGCCACTGTCAACCTGGGTCCCCAGGTCCCTGATAACCTCTTCTGTGCTTAGTGGATTGCCACCTATATGGTAGCTTGGGGTTACCTTGTTTTTCCCGAAGGGTATGACTATACATTTTTGGCGTTTAACTTCAGGCCATGGCTCTGGCACCAGCTATCTGTTTCCGTGAGTCCCTTCTGAAGGATATCCGTGTCCGATGCACTTTCCACTATGGCCCAGTTTGCAGTCATCTGCAAACTTTGTCAGCCAAAGTCCTCCCATGTTGGCCTGTACTTCTGAGAAGTAGATGCCAAACAATAGGGGCCAAGGACCGAGCCCTGTGGGACACCACTTGTGACCGGCTTGGAGTCTGACACAGCGCCAGCAACTCTAACCCTGTGGGTTCTGTCCTTAAGCCAGTTTGCAACCCATCTTGTGACATATGGGTTTACATTTAAGCTGGTAAGTTTTTCTACAATACCCGAGTGGGGTATTGTGTCGAAAGCCTTTGCAAGGTCAAGGTAGGCTGTATGGACTGCCTTTCCTCATCAATGGCCTTGGTGACTATTTCAAGAAGTCGACCAAGTTCAAAAGGCATGATCTTCCCTTGACAAAGCCAAACTGGGTCGGGTCCAATGTCTGCAAGTCCCCTATATCTTTGTTTATGAGCTCCATTATGATCCTCTCCATAGCTTTGCAGACTAGACTTGTTAAGCTTATGGGGCGGTAATTACCAGGGTCCGTGAGGCGCCACCTTTGTGGAGTGGGACCACAGTTGCCGACGCCACTCCTTGGGCACGTATCCTGTGGTAAGGCTGAGATTAAACAGCTGCCTTATGTGCGGGTTTAATTCCTCATTTAGCTCGTGTAGCACACAGCCGGGGACACCATCCGGTCCCATTGATGCTGTGTTTTTAGCTTTAGAGAGAGCAGCTTTCACCTGCGCATTTGAGATGTCCGGGAGGCTACACTCGGCTGGGATAGTTATCTCTCCTTTAGGGGAGAGGGGTGAAGTTTGCACTGAACCTGTCTGCCAGTATGTTGGCAATGTCTGTGGGTTCAGTGATTTTTGTATCATTTTGGACTAATTCTGAGCATATCTGTGAGTTTCCACCCAGGTTCCTAACATAGCTGAAAAAGGCCTTATGATTGTCCTTTGAATCCATGGCAATTTTTCTCTCAAAATTGGCCTTAGTTGATTTTATGAGTGCTCGTATTTTTTACTAATAATGATCAGGGTGACTTCCCTTTATGGATTTTGTTCTATCATGTAATAGCTTTCTCCTCTTATTGTAAAGTTTGTTAATGGCTGGGGTCCACCAGACTGGACGTTTGCCCTTTGTGGAAAGAGTCTTGGTTTTATTTGGGATTGCCTGATCCATGCAGTCCTGGAGGTGTTCATAGAAGGCATTTGTAAGGGCTTCCAGCTTGGGTTGTGGTTTCCTCTGACTCAGGGGCCTTGAAGGATACCACACCAGTCTTGAGTAGTGTGAAGTTTGCTTTAGAGAAGTTCTTCACTATGGTCTTTTTGTTTGGGGTGGGGCGGGATGTGGATTTCCAGTGAGATTAGTTTATGATCAGATCTCACCAATGAGGGATATACTTCGGTGTGGAGCATTTTGTCCCCATGTTTGTGACAATGAGATCTAGTATATTTTCTCCTCTCGTGGGAACAGTGACTAGCTGTTCCATGGCATTTGAATTTATGAACTCCAGGAACCGTTGGGCTAGAAAGTTAGGGCTTGAGTAATGTTCCCAGTCTATATTCGGGTAGTTGAAGTCACCCAATATGATGGTGTTTGGAGATACATTTATACCCTCCAGTGTCTTCAGGAAGGCTGTGTGGGGTTCCTGAGTTTGAGAGGGTGGCCTGTAGCATGCTACAATTTGTAGAGCAGTTTTGCCTATGGTTAGTTGCACCTGGATGGTTTCCGAAGCTTCATGCGTTGCCACCAACCTGGAGGTGTGAGTATCCTTTATGAATATGGATACACCCCGTCCTTTTGTGGAGTGGTCCGGGATTTGGGGCGAACGCATGATATGAGGTAAAACCTAATAGTGCCGGGTGCTCTCAGGAGCCTTGAACCAGGTTTCAGTTACAGCACAGACATCGATGTTCTCCATACTGAGAAGGGCCTTGAGTGCGTGCATTTTGAGATTTAGACTTCTGGCATTGAGCAGCATTACCCTCAATTTCTTCCCATTTTTGTTTTCTAGGGTGGTAGGTTTAGAATTTGAGCCTTGCCTAAAAAGGCACTATGGGGTGGCAAGAGCCTTAGCCAATATCCGGAATCCCAGGGGTGACAGGTGCAAGCCGTCCCTTGCGAGCAGCGTGGCTTGTCAAGCATGTCATCCCAGGCAGACAGACACTGGATCCCCTTTGAATGACACCAGACATTAAGCCAATTGTTAAAGCTGATCATCTTGTCTCTATATTGTGGCATCATTCTTGGTGAAGGAAGGATACTGCTCAGGGTTAGGGTCATACCTGCCTGGGCTACATAATCAGAGAGCTCCTCTATGTCTCTTTTCATGTAGTCCAGGGAGGTATGCCTCAGGTCGCTCACACCAGCATGGACAATGACTGTGTCATATTTGTACTTGCCATGGAGTGCCCCGAGTGCTTGTGTTATGTGGTGGATTCTAGCCCCCGATAGGCAGCTTACTGTGACCCTCTCCTTGTTCAGCCTGGTGAGTGGGACGTCAGTGTGTCTGACTATGGAGTCACCTATGACAAGTATGTTTGGTGTTGTATTTGGCCTTAAGGGCTGTGACTGCTTTGCACACTGCTTTTGTGGTTTATGTGTTGCTTGTGGGGTGTCTTGAGGTAGCAGTTGTTTGGGTGTCTGCTTTGGAGGCCTCTGCTGTTTAGGTAAATTTTACTCAGAGCCTCCAGTATGTCTTTGTGTGTTTATGTGTTTGATTCAGTGGAGTGGTAGCATTATGTGAGGCTGGTTTTGTGGTGTGTGTAGTTGCCTTCTCCTCCTGTCTGGTCTTGCCAGTCCTGAGTTGAGAGAGCTCAGCCTCCAGTTTGGCTAAATAGCTGCATCTCTCGCAAGTATTTGTGTTATGTGGGAGGAGGAGAGGGTTGTCTGTGTACATGAGGCAGTTATAACATTGCCTCAAGATTCCCAGATTCACCAGCTGGACCGGAGAGGAGATTGACAACTGACCTTTGGACATGCTAGAATAATATTGGGAAATCCTTAATTGAAAACAAGGGCCAGTGGGGAGTGAGGGTGTAGTGCTTTTAATTTTTAGTGCTGACTTATATAATTGCTTTAGTGAGCAAGTGCCAGGTAACTTGAGTGCAATGTGTTACAAGTAACTAAATGCAAAAACGACAAACAGTAACTTTCTTTCAAGTGAAACAAGGAAATAAGTCTTGATAAGATAAGCTGACTGGCTGCTTATCATTTATAAGGCTTGTAGATACCTTGAGTTTAATACACTGATGAAGAGTTCTAATTGAAATCTTTGTTATCTGTTTTATGAAAAAGTTTCATTGCGTTTGACTTCTGGTTTTATTTGCTTTTTGGGAATACGTTTGTATCTTAATGTCCTTTAACTACCAAGGTGATTTTTCTACTTTTTAATTGGTTAAATTTACAAATATTTAATGATTTTGTGAACACAGAGGGACATAAGATATTTAACCTAGATAAAAAATCGTGCCCCCAAGTTTTTGGACTTCTTAATAAATATCAGTAATAATGCAATGAAAAATAAATCATATTTTTATACATTTAGAAAATTCTTAAGTTAGATTTCAAATATTTAGACAAGTCCTATTGGAATTACTCCTCAAAAATTAATAATGAAGATTTCTCTGAAGAATACAAGAAATTAATATTAAAATCTACAGATAAAACTATATATTCATTATACTGGAAAATGTTCTCATGGAAATTTTACACAGAGCTTTTGCCACTCCTAACCAAATTACAATTGTGGATAAATCAAATAAACTTAAATGCTGGAGATGTGATTCTGAAATAATAGCTGATTGGAGGCACATCGTATATAAATATGAAGTCATTTCCCCTTTTTGGAAAGAAATTAATAACCTTATTCAAGCTTTATGGTCAGATAAACATACCCCCGGATTCATGAAGCTCGGTGCAAGGCCGGTGTAAGGCCTGCACCAGCTGTGCGGCGTATATATGGTGTAGTAGCGCCATATGCATATTAATGAAGGTGCGCTGCCACCACATCCACGTGCATAGGACACGTGCGCGAGTGCATGGGGCGTTACTAAGCTGCGCCCGGAGACGTGTCAATGTTGGCTGTCGATGAGCAACCTAAACTGCTGAATATTATAGTCTGCCTGCAATAGTAATCGCACCTATCAGTGTCCGTGGATAATGAAACGTATGCAAAGCATGCAAGACAGTTCCCGGCCACACAAAATTGAGAACCAAACAGAAATGCACGCAACACAATATGAGTTTCCGTCCATGGAACAAATGATATTTAAAATCGTGTGTCCATAATGTAAGTAGTTATACCAGTGGAAGTGAAGTGCATCATGTCAGCGCGCCGCCAATACACACGTCTAACCCCATGGGCAGGGTCACCAGCAGTCCCACAGTGGTAGTGATAGTACACAGCTGGGCAGTTGTGGCCATATAACAACCGTAAAGAAACCTGACAGTCCAAATTGTATACCAAACTCACACAAACATATGAATATTAAAATGTGCTATACACATGAACAGGAATGTAACCGGCACATACACATAGGACGCTATATGCGGAACCGGGACATCCAAATGCAGAACCCATGCATGCAAATGCAATACACAACAACCCCTGTATAGCACATAACCCGCACCCATGTCCGAATGTCCACCATATCCAGCTACCAGCCTTGCGCAGCCGTACACCTACACATAGCGAGTATTCCCCATATGTAGTAGGAAGTATCGTCCTAGGCAGTGTCAGAATTGCAAATACGTATCCCACGTGTGTAAACATCCCATCACAGTTACGTAAATCCAAATGCCCACGCGTGCATGTTCTGGCAAAATGTGTGTACATCCCGCGTGGGATAAGTAACCTGTTGAAACATCAGAGTTGTTTACATGCCACGGTGTCTAGTACTGTACACATCTGGACAAAACATGTATGTGTAGTCACGGTACAGTTCAGTTTCTAGACAGACATGCAAAACGTACTACGCAGGATGGAACACCTGTCCACCATGCAGGTCTCCCCACTAGGGTTGCCACCTGTTCAGATGCCCAAGGTGGGACATCTGTTGTAGAAATGTGAGAATTTGCAGGTTAAAACATACCCCTGGCCAGTGCAAAGCACAGAATTACACTTGTTTGCCAAGATAAAAGCTTATTTCATAGCATTTGAATTGCTTATGCTATCCCAAATAATAGTTATGTGTTTCAGATACAAAATACCTGTATCATGCAACTATTAAAGAAAATAAGAAATATACCTTTGTCTTACAATCACAGGACACTTGCCATGTCTTAGGTTTCGTCACAGGACACAACTGTCCAAGTGGGACTTCACCTCGCAAAGAGGAAAAGGTGGCAACCCTACTCCCCACTGAATTATCGACAGTATATATTCAACTCAATCACATACCGACACCACCTCTCAACCTATTACAGCAACAAAATCTGGACAAAGCCTAAAATGATGGGTGGACAAATAGGGACAGATGTAAATACTGCTCTCACAAACTTCGAAAGTTTACAGAATAATAGTACGTACATTAGCATGAAATGTTGTGAAGGATGTGGGGTAGTCCCCGAGTATTACAGGGGTCTGTACATTTTTACTGTAACAAGCCTTCACATATGTTTACTGTACTACTGCATACCTGTAGTAAACTCATAGTTAAGTCATGTCCAAAATAATAATCCTCGTATGAATGAATACAGGAAATAGTCAAATGTGAATGGGAACACCACTCACCGTGGATTATGTATTGCAACTACCCCCACCCATATTATGTATTGCCAACATTATAAGCTGCTGACAGGTGCCCAAACACCTGTGTCTGTAAACACAGATAAAATGTTTAAAATGGACAAACCCTGTCCATGTGCTTTGTCTGACATTTGAACACGGTCAGGGCAGTTCCGTTCACCAGGCGGACAAGCCTAAACCCAGATCACCACATGAACACCCTGACAATTAAAGACTTGTATGTATCAGGACTATAAGCCTTGGGGTTCTGAATATCCCTGCAGTGATTAAATATGCAGCTTGGGTCCAGAGCAGTAGGGAATAGGGAATGTGTAATATGTAGTACCGCATTTTTCCCAGCAGGAGAATGGATGCCTGTGTCGTAAGTGAAGCAGTGAGGCATATGTTAATGTAGCTATGTACTATGGGTATGCATATAAATGAGTCAGAACACCAAAGTATAGTGGTTACAGCATCCGGCCAATGGGAATGCAGTCCCGGTTCAACTACGACTACAGCACATATAATGTTAAAGTGTAATGAATGTGTCTGTGCTGTACAGACATTTAAATATGTAAAGGTGAATGTGTGTTTTGCATATGTCCGTTAACCGGATTACAGATATTTTACTGGTACTGTCACAAGTAATAAAGCCCACGTAAGCACAAAGACTTAGTAAACATATATAACCCACAATAAGGATATGCATGTGCCTGCGTAACCCACAATAAGGAAATGCAAGTGCCTGTGCGTGTGTATTCCGCTCACAGCATAGCAAATGAATGCTGGTTTCTACACATAATGTCTATATATGGATATATACATTTGTGTATAGATATATATCCATAGACTTAAACTAAATAAATATATGAAATAAAGAATGTACAGACATATATATATATATATATATATATACATATATATACATATATATATATATATATATATATATATATATATATATATATATATATACACATATATATATATATATATATATATATATATATATATATATATATATATATACACACACACACAAACACATACAACATTGATATATACCTAACAAACATATAAACAAATGTCCTCGTAGATATAACACATGTACGTAAATAGGTTACACAATAGGTAGTATGGATAGACATACAGACATGCAATTAAGGTAAATACACTGCTGCTCTCAAAACTATTGCCTGGAAAGTATCAGTGTGCCAGATCTGTAAGTCCTACTCTTTAAACATGGATATAGGTGTCCTTTGCAGGACCTCAAAAATTGTGAATCTATACACGCACTGTCCTGTTATGATTGCTGCAAAGAAGTGTCATCCACAACTACAATATAGCTGTACATGCAACAGTAGCTTGTGCAAGTGTAATAACACATGGGTTGACAGAATGTATGACATATGTCCCGACATGCGGAGAGTGGATAGTGCTTAGAAGTGTCGTCATACTTTATTATCACTCACATTAAATATGTGTTATGACTACTGTGGAGGGGTGTCAGGTCTGGGAATCATGGGTATGCAATAATGGGCCTAGGTGCCTAGGTGTTGGTTGGCACAGATTTATGAGGTCCGCCCCATGGGAGTGATTAATATTCCTATGTGGGTATAGCAGACGCCTCTAACCTCCAAAAATGAAGAACCCATCTACTGGATATTGTGTAAACTAATGGGGGAAGATGTATGGAGTTATATTAATGTCGTGTAAGTGATTATCATGGACGTACATGCGTACGAATAAGATGGTAACCATACCTCTCAATCAGAATAAGACATCTGGACAAAGGCATTTTAAAATAAATACAAATAGTGAATATTTCAAATATTCCTCTTACAAAGTCAGAACGTTGATAGAATAATGGATCAGTCATTAGTATGAATGTTGTGAGGGTTATTAATTGTAAACTACAAATGTCTGTCATTATTGTCTAACCCCACAGTCCCTAATGACTTGCCACTAAATTACCAGAAAGGCACACTATTATTAAAAAAGGAACAAAATCAGAAGCCTAAGTTCGGGACATTTACCCAAAATGTGTACAGTTGAGAGGTATGAAGGTAACCCTGACCTAAATAAATGTACAGAACTATTGAGATTAGGTGGACAGGTGTGAAGAAAGACATGATGACAAATGACAAAACATGTACAAGTCAAAAGCATGTACCCCGATAAATTTGGATGAATACTAATGCCCTGTGATAGTCAATGTGGAAGGTTAATAGAAACAACATAAATGTGTCCCCAGGGTGCTATGCAGTGTCCCCGATACAGTGTTCAGTCTCCCACACTCGCATGTGAGTTCTGCCACTGACGGAAAGCGCAAATACCGGTGAACACATAAGGTAGATGATAGCAGAATATGTTTTGATTAGCACCTGTTGGCATTTGTGAAGAACACAACACTCTGGGCGGGTGTGTCCTACAAAAGGAATGTAATGGCATCTGGCCTGTGATTTCTTCATATATTGTGTGTAGTGGTGTAATAAAATGACATATCTTGTATCAGAAACAGATACATGTTATAGGAAACAGTATTATCGACTATACCACTACAAGTCAAATCTGAAGGTATGAAAAGTGCTGAAGTAGTCAGTTTAGTATTGACCGCAGGTATGTGTGGACTTGTCAAATGTCACAGCTGTACATATAGTTCCTATAGGGCTGTCACCTCTACAAATGATGAAAGTGGGAGGTGCTCTGTAGAAATGACAGATGTAGCAGGTCAAAACATACCTACAGCCATGCTTACTCCACAAATAGACATATTAGCACACAGCAAAGCTTAGGCCAGGATTCACGAAGCTTTGGTCGGTGTGTACGAGTAGAGTAAGAGTAGAGCAAGGCAAGATGTCTGCCGAGCTATTCAGCAATATCCTGTAGGGGCGTGTAACACAGCCCCTTAAACGAACGTTGCACGGACAATGTTAGGATATGCAAATTACCCCATTTGTAGGTGAAAGCTATGCAAATGATGTAAAATATGCGATACATGAAACAGTAAGCTGTCCGTGCAAGAGTAGAGTTATGTGCAGAAATGTATACGGATATTAACCGAGTAACGTTCTGCAAGTAGCTAAATGGAGCAATGTCATCTGCAAATAAAGGATGGATTTAGTTGAAGAAGCATGCCAATGGCCAAATATAAGGCCAGTGGCATGTTTTTCCATTGGAAATTAATAAAACTCTAGTTGTCCTCCCCCGATCTCCGGTGTTTAAGCGTAGTGCAGTGGTGCGAGTACGCGCTGTGCATACAAAACAAGACAAATATGTAAAATATACATACAAATTGTAATGTCAGTTAAAAGTTAGTTCGTCATGCAGGTGAATGGCAAGCTGAAGACAACATGGCTACTGAGTAGTGGTTGCTATGTGTGGAAGCGCACTCTCAGAGATGTCACCAAGCATTAGTAGGCAATCCTATGCAATTGAGGCTGAGGATAGTGAAGCACAATTTGTCATGCCATATGGGCCAAGCCTCTACAGTGTAAGAGTAGGTTAAGGGGACTATCAGCGTAGAAGATAGGTGACATCATGAGTGTGTATGTATAAAACACTGTAATCTTATTGGAGCAGTGTGTCACATGTTTGCTGTCAGTGACTCATCAGTGGAAGAGGTGTGTTATGATTTATCCTAGGTAAAGTCAGTAAACTGACGGTGTATGCCATGGATATCACTGAAGTTCCTTGCAAACCTGGTGAAGTGTGTTTGTGCCTGTGAAAGCCTGTAAGCCCGAGTAAGCATGTGTGCATGTGTGTCTGCCCGTGTGCGCGAGTTGAAGAACGAGTAAGCTACTGTAAGATTGTTGAAGCCTGTGTAATGTTGTGTAAGCCAGTGTAAGTGTTTGTATGCATGTATAAGCCTGTGTGCGCACGTGGAAGTGGATGTGCACTTCACTGTGCTCCTATGTGCAGCGCCGCTCACTGTGGACACAAACAGTGAAAAGGAAGATAAACAAATAGCAGTAAGTTAACCAAGGAGAACTACCACAGCTAGCAGGTGAAAACAATCAGACTGAGTATATTACACAGCCAGTACAGTAGGCCAGCACAGCACAGCACGTACAACTCTACAAACAGCATTCCACCATGTTTTTCTCAGACACACTGCAACACTGTAGTATACTAAGAGAAGTGAAAACTGTGAAAGCTTAACTGAGACAACATAATGTTAGGGGCTGCCATTGCTATTATACATCAACATATGCAACATGTGGAGGGTTGTGCCAATGTGAATGCTGCTCAGCATCACACAGTGAGTAGACGGAGAGGAGTGTGCAGGCACAGGGTAACCTACCAGGGGCTACATTAGCTGGAGATAGTAGAGCGCTATAGAGTGGACAGAGACCTCCTGCAGGAGATTGTGGAGCTGTGCAGGCCATGTCTCACACACAGAACCAACAGAGGGAAACCTATCCCAGTGGAAACCAAGGTATGTGTTGCCCTAAGGATACCAGCAACAGGTACCTTCCAGAGATCAACTGGTGATATGATGTGGATTTTACAAACATCAGCTTCCAGGGTACTGCACCAGTTCATGAATGCCATGTCAGCACATGTCAGTGATGACATATATATCCCCAATTCCCATAAGGTATTGGGCAGCAATATGTGTCTTTTCCACACAACAGTGGAATACCCTAAGTACTGTGTGCAATACACTGCACGCACATATGCATCAAAGCACCATCCAGTGAGTGTGGTAGGGCCTACATCATCCACAAGGGCTTCCCCTCCATGACGTGGCAGTTTGTGTGTGATGGCCAGCCCATAATAATGAATGTGTGTGCTGGATGCCCTGGAAGCTGCAATGCTTCCGATATGTGGCATCCGACGCAGCTGTACAAAACATTTTGCAATGGGGACAACCCTCATGGTTACCTAGTGGGGGATGCTGGATGTGCAGTTCAACTGTGGCTGATGACACACATCAGAAATGCACACACACATGAACAGGAATGCCATAATGAGGCACACGCACATACAGAAACTTTACTCTAGCATGTATTTGTGTCGCTTAAGTCACAGTTCTGGTGCCTGGACACATCTGGTGGAGCATTAAAGCACTTGTCAACTACATGTACCAGAATTGTCTGTGGCCTAGGTCATCTGTGTCACACACACACACACACACACACACACACACACACACACACACACATGACAGTTTATATACATAGTGTGAGTGACTGTTCATGTATGTGTATTACTGCAGAACAGTTTAAACACAGCAAAGTATGTCAATAATGGACATTCATCATAGTTGTACAACCACCTTGGAGGATATGCATGCAGAACTCTCATTGCATATTTGATACAGTGATGTACTTCAAAATACCATTGTAAATGCAAATATCAAATGACAAATGACATAGCACTCATCTATATTTACACATTGTTACCCATTATACATATTGGGGTGTAATACCTATGTGTTACGGTTGGTAAAGTATGTGTAGTAAATGTGGATAACTGACTCTTTTTAGCCTTATAGGTTTACAGCATGGGTTGGATAACACGTATCTGTCTGTATGATACCCTTGTGTAGAATAACTGTGTCATGTGCAGAATGCATTCTAGGCCACAGTATGAATTCCCAGATGTGGACAGGAATATCCCTATTGTCTTTGCTTGTAACTAACATGGCTATATGTCAAACAGTAATGGTCCCAGCAATGTGTGGTGGTCAATACCAGTGCGTACTGGTATAGTATAGTACATGTAGGATCCACATGCTACTGTGTGTCCTACATGTGTGGGTCAGTTGTGAAGATATCATATAACAATTGGTTATTCAGACTGTTGAGGTTGTGTCTACTACCATAATGCAAAACAATCACAGATAGTAACAGTATCACCCACAGCACCGTGTAAAACCATAGCAATCACACATGTGTATACAAGTACAACAATATGTGTAGTATAATGCATACTGGCCACCAATAGAAACTATGAAGTGTTAACAGTGTGTAATACAGGGCATGTCACCATTCCAATGTGTCCACTATACATGTACATGCAGACAGTGCACCTTCACCATGTTCACATATAAATACATGAAAATCTTTACTACACACATCACGCACGTACTGCACACTCTGAAACACATGCTGCCAGTACTACACACATCAGTCAAATGGCACATGGATGGATAATACATCTTCAGAATTAACAGTGCTGTACACTATACTACATTGATGATCATAGCTGTAATGTATCATGCCTGCTTACATACACCTAGAAGGAAATCACACTTTGTGTTAACAACATTGTAATATTATTACAGTGCTATGAAGCCACCCTGTGCATCAGCACCATGTTAGTCTGTACCTGCATCAATGTTACACATTACAAGAGGTGGCACAGGTGTCATCATATGCACAGGGTATGTAGTTTCTTTTCCAGAGCCTGTCATTGAACCAGCCAATCAACATGTATGCATTTGTGTGTGTGAGGGACAACAGGTTTTGCATGGCCCAATGTTGATGCAATGTGCGTGTGTATGTGTTATCCCTAGCTGTTTGTTTTATGTGTGTCTCTGCATGTACACTGTTTCAGCATGTGTCAGCCATATACTGGATGTTGTGGGACAGTCACAGACGGTACCTGCCAGGCTGTACAGATCGCCATTCCTGGCCATGGACACCCCTCCATGCATTCAACCATAGTCCAGTCTGCACCTGGCAATGTATACACATACATACTTGGGATCTGTATCACAACCTGTGGATAAACGGGTGTCAGTAATGTTAACCTGATTTGCATAGTATTGTCATTTAATACATAGTTATATGAGCCATACTCATCCTCCAAAGTAATAACCACTGCTGACTGCTGCTGAGATATGCACATGACCGTTTAAAGGTGCTGTACTATCATTGTTTTCAATGTCCCTTGTAATACCCAGCAACAAAATAACTGGTCACTACACAACTATAACCCAGGATCACTACAGCACACAGTATGTGCACTATCACAGAGCCATAGCACATTCAGATACATCCAAGGTGAACATGTACAGATAATGCAGCACATTCAATAGTGCTAATATCCACATACATATTACAAAAAAAAAAAAAATATATATATATATATATATATATATATATATATATACACACACACTCACACACTTGGCAGGGCCAGGAGTTGAACATACACCTAACTACCTTATCACACCACAGCATTACGCATTTACAGAACGCGCTACTGAGATTACTGAACACAGCACTCCCAGAGGCGTACTTCTAGGTGGGTGACATCATCCGCAAATGCAAAGACGCCGATAGGGAATGTATGTGTTGTGAGGCATCTAAAAGGATTACTGTGTCCCCAGGCAGCTGGAAACACACACACACACACACACACACACACACACACACACACACACACACACACACACACACTTGGCAGGGCCGGGAGTTGAACATACACCTAACTACCTTATCACACTACAGCATTATGCATTTACAGAACGCGCTACCGAGATTACTGAATACAGCACTCCCAGAGGCATACTTCTAGGTGGGTGACATCATCCGCAAAGGCAAAGACGCCGATAGGGAATGTATGTGTTGTGAGGTATCTAAAAGCATTACTGTGTCCCCAGGCAGCTGGAAACACACACACACACACACACTTGGCAGGGCCGGGAGTTGAACATACACCTAACTACCTTATCACACTACAGCATTACGCATTTACAGAATGCGCTACCGAGATTACTGAACACAGCACTCCCAGAGGCATACTTCTAGGTGGGTGACATCATCCGCAAAGGTAATGACGCCGATAGGGAATGTATGTGTTGTGAGGCATCTAAAAGCATTACTGTGTCCCCAGGCAGCTGGAAACACACACACACACACACACACACTTGGCAGGGCCGGGAGTTGAACATACACCTAACTACCTTATCACACTACAGCATTACGCATTTACAGAACACGCTACCAAGATTACTGAACACAGCACTCCCAGAGGCATACTTCTAGGTGGGTGACATCATCCGCAAAGGCAAAGACGCTGATAGGGAATGTATGTGTTGTGAGGCATCTAAAAGCATTACTGTGTCCCCAGGCAGCTGGAAACACACACACACACACACTTGGCAGGGCAGGGAGTTGAACATACACCTAACTACCTTATCACACTACAGCATTACGCATTTACAGAACGCGCTACCAAGATTACTGAACACAGCACTCCCAGAGGCATACTTCTAGGTGGGTGACATCATCTGCAAAGGCAAAGACGCCGATAGGGAATGTATGTGTTGTGAGGCATCTATAAGCATTACTGTGCCCCCAGGCAGCTGGAAACACACACACACACACACACACACACGCACACTTGGCAGGGCCGGGAGTTGAACATACACCTAACTACCTTATCACACTACAGCATTACGCATTTACAGAACACGCTACCGAGATTACTGAACCCAGCACTCCCAGAGGCATACTTCTAGGTGGGTGACATCATCCGCAAAGGCAAAGACGCCGATAGGGAATGTATGTGTTGTGAGGCATCTAAAAGCATTACTGTGTCCCCAGGCAGCTGGAAACACACACACACACACACACACACACACATTTGGCAGGGCCGGGAGTTGAACATACACCTAACTACCTTATCACACTACAGCATTACGCATTTATAGAACGTGCTACCGAGATTACTGAAGACAGCACTCCCAGAGGCATACTTCTAGGTGGGTGACATCATCTGCAAAGGCAAAGACGCCGATAGGGAATGTATGTGTTGTGAGGCATCTATAAGCATTACTGTGTCCCCAGGCAGCTGGAAACACACACACACACACACACACACACACACACACGCACACTTGGCAGGGCCGGGAGTTGAACATACACCTAACTACCTTATCACACTACAGCATTACGCATTTACAGAACGCGCTACCGAGATTACTGAACCCAGCACTCCCAGAGGCATACTTCTAGGTGGGTGACATCATCCGCTAAGGCAAAGACGCCGATAGGGAATGTATGTGTTGTGAGGCATCTAAAAGCATTACTGTGTCCCCAGGCAGCTGGAAACACACACACACACACACACACACTTGGCAGGGCCGGGAGTTGAACATACACCTAACTACCTTATCACACTACAGCATTACGCATTTATAGAACGCGCTACCGAGATTACTGAAGACAGCACTCCCAGAGGCATACTTCTAGGTGGTTGACATCATCTGCAAAGGCAAAGATGCTGATAGGGAATGTTTAGAGAGTGAGCAGTCTGAAAGCATATTACTGTCCCAAGGTAGACGTAGACAAACACGGCAGTGCTGTCATCGGGCGAACTAAATATCTATGGAGCACTACAACACTAAATAGATACGGGATGCACCACAGACAGTACACCCTTCGAGACAGCAACCAGTGTGTTCAATGTAGGCATCCATCGTGACATTGAAAATGGACATCTGTTGCCTGGATGACCACCATGGCTATACAGGATGTCAATGGCCATGCCCACATGCTTAGTATCACATGTCTGTTTGGAATGTACTGTGTGTCCATCTACACAACGGCGTACTGGGCATGATCACACACTTAGCAGTTGCAAAGGGCCATCTTGCATGCACACGGAGTCTAATCACGGAAGGGCGCAGTGTGGAATGTACTGTGTGTCCATCTACACAACAGCGTACTGGGCATGCTCACACAGTAGTTGCAAAGGGCCATCTTGCATGCAGATGGAGTGTAAACATGGAAGGTCTCAGATTGGACTGTACCGTGTGTCCATCTACACAACTGTGTACATGGACTGTACTGTATGTCCATCTACACAACAGCATACTGGGCATGCTCACACACTTAGCTGTTGCAAAGGCCTGTCATGCATGCAGATGGAGTGTACACACAGAAGGGCACAGTACAGAAGGGCACAGTAAGGTATAACTGTCCTCACGCACAGGGCGGTCACACATGCATTGACCTGTACACACACAGCTGCCATCACAGCTGTCACAGGTGCAGGTCACACGTACACACTGCAGTGTACACTGTAGCTGTCAAGTCAGCACCATGTCGTCGGTGCAGCACTACACAGCCTTACAGTACCACAACACCATGTGACACATGACCACTGGGCTGTACAGAGGTGTACACCAGCTGTGCAGAGTACACATATACCAACAGGGATCCAACAGATGTTATGCATTGCAATGATACCAGTATACATGAACAGGTCGGCTCAAGACATACCATGGCCCTTACACAGCTGTGACACCTGACTGTTGCTGTACACCAATGAACACACGTCTGGATATGTCATACATGTGAGTGTGTGGATGTGTGCATGGACTGCACACACAACACATACATACATAGCCTTTGATGTACCTCATGCATAACAGTGGCCTAATCAATGCTACACACGCGAATGGAAGGTGGGCCCATGTCTGTTGAATGCTCACACTACAGGGGGTAGCAATGTTGACCGGGACACATACCCTTGTACTGGTCGCCTGTGACACCCGTGATATCATACCACAGTCCATGTGTTTTGTATGTCAACACACATGTCCAACAATAGCAATGCATACAAACATGGCAACAGGAGACACATGTGACATCTGTACTGTGCATGCAGCAACCATGCATGTGCAGTGGCCGATGTCCGTAACATAGTTGCACCTACCTATGACATGCAGTCGCAATGCAAACCCATCATTGACACCTGTATACGGTGACATACAAACAGCACGTATGGAGGGATGTGTGTACATAACATGGTGAACCACCTGTGTAGATGTATGTGTGCAGGGGGTGGCTCACAGTTGTGTCACACACCATCCTATCATGCCATGTGCAAACAGTACGCTATGTCGCTGTTACGTGACGGTGCTGACATAATGCATACACAGCAGTCAGGTGTTACCAACTATATGTCACATGGCACCTGTAACACCTACAACCTCCCATGTGCATATAGCAGCACATTTGCCAGATATAGCATTCGTACACATAATGCAATCAATACCGCTGCATGTCTATCAAACGTGTCATCATATGGCAGGTGTATCATTCCCAGCACTGCCATGTGTGTCCGAATGTGTGACCAGAGATGCCACATATCGCGGGGAATATGTCCCAGTTGCTACACATCCCTGTACACCATTGTAGAGATCTGTACATACGTCAGTGTGGGAAGCATGACGTCGGCCGGTGTGGTGCATCACACACGTCGGCTGTCCGTATACACATGTGTGGTCACCACAGTGTGTGTGTGTGTCTGTATGTATGTCTGGTGCTTGGTGTGTGGGTGTATGCTAATATACGGTGAGAAATGATCACTAACCCCACATGGTGACTAACCCGTAATGGTGATGCATTGCACTACCCTGTTGATGCCATAGGTCCCAGCCATACTGGCTACCTGTGCATGTCCCATCTCTGTGACACGTTGTGTGGGTGCATAGTACTGTGAGGGTGATGACCACATAGGCAAGGGTCCCCACCTGCACACTATGGGGTGTGCGTTATAGTGGTGTACACCCCGTGAATGCGGCCATGTTCCCGTACTAATACAGGGTCCTACTGCTGCACAGTGTGGCCTCCAGCTACCAAGTGACACCTCACATCATCATTGGCCAGACCGCTGTGTACATCCCCTGCACCATGTCACCATACCTGTAATGTGTCCTGCTATGTATGTCACGTCTCTGTCCAGTGTAGCCTGTGGCACTGACCACATGCGTCAGGTGCAGTATATGTGCGGACATCTGTGTCATGTTGGTGTTTCCAACAGTCAGGTTGAGGGTACATGTAGCATGCTGATATTGCCAGACGTGCCTTGAGTAATCCACAGTTACACGTGGGGGACTGCAAACACTGCTACCTGTAGGCACATGCAAGTACACCATAGGAGGGAACCAGGGTATCACAACCAAGATGGTGCTACAGATGTAACCGAGACACATACCGTGAACACATCACAATGCATGCTGCACCTGCACTACATGGTATGACCGGTGCATGTCATCAGTACACAACCTATGTCACATACACATCTCTCAGTATTCACCCACAACCACTGCAACATACACATCCCTCACTATGCATACACAGGTAATATTACATACACCTCTCACTATGCTGTTCACCATGTGCATCAGAATATTTGTGCATAACCCTGCACCGATGGTGTGGATGACAGGGATGCGGCACAGGCTTCATCATATGCACAGGGTGATATGTTTGCCAGGGGCATAGGCTGCACCAATGGATAACATCATGTGTGTGTGTAAGGGCCGGTGAGTTGATTGGACATGTCTGTTCAGAATGTATGTGGATGTTGTGGAGCCCTACAGTTGTGTTTGCTGTGTGCGTGTATGTGTGTACACAGGTCTGCCATTTGTGAGGCCTACACGGGGTATAATTGACAGCCCCAGATTGTACAGAGCAGGTTGTACAGCTCACTGTGTCCGTCCACGGCCATGTGACCTGTGCCTGCCTGAGGTTGCACGGGAACTACCAGGTGAAGGCACAGAGTGGCTACTGTCCGACGACACATGTCCGCTGGAACCGTGTCCCCGCTGAAAACGTCCAGGGCCACGTCCACGTGGCCTGCTGTGTCCTGGTGATGACAGCGCAGCACCAGCTGCACTGCTACTGCTACCGGCACTATGGGAGTGGGCATGTGAGGTGGCATGCTCACGTCGACCTACACTAGGTGGTGTTGCTGGCCTACGTCCACGTGGCCTACACCTCACTCCTACCAGATGTTCCAGCACAGATAGCTCCTGCTCGCAGATTGCCATGCCTCGGTCAAGGATTCCAACCATTTCACCTAATCGCCTATCCAGAACATTAGCAATCTCCTGTTGAGCATTTGCCAATGTCTGGATGTTGTCATTTAGGGTATGGATATCAGCTTTCTGCAGCCTCTGCCCTTCTCTGCTCTGCCGTTCAGCACATGCCTGTGCCGCCATTACAGTCTGGAACATGCATCTGGTGATACCAGCTGCTGCGCTCTGTCCTGCAGGTGCATGTCTGCCAGAGGTCCACCTACGAGCATCACCGGCCACATGCCTGTGTGGCACATCTGCAGTAATTACACTGACACCATGGTGTGTAGACACACCTTCTGTAGCCACCACACGTTCCTGTTCCACGCTAACAGACGCTGACTGTCCTTCCTCTATGGCCACTGGTGATGCAGTATTTGTTGGCAGCAGAACTGTGTGCGGGGAAGAGGGGGACATAGCTGGGATGGTAACCATTGGCACAGATTCAACCCCTGACACCCCTGCCTGTACCTCATGCATATGTTCATCACCGCTAGTATCTGTGGGGACACTAACATCAGATGGACCGCAGGAGGGTAACGCACCTACATCACCTGTGAATGCAAAGAAATACTGTAAAGTACGACAGACACACACACAGACACACACACACACACACACACACACACACACACACACACACACACGCACACGAACACACACACACACACACACACACACAAACACACACACACACACAAACACACACACACACACACACACACACACACACACACACACACACACACACACACACACACACACACACACACACACACACACACACACACACACAAACACAGACACACACACAAACACAGACACACACACACAAACACAGACACACACAGACACACCATGCATGTGACTTGTCAGATGGCATGCAGCTTGCCTGCAATACAGCAGAGGGCATACAGCTCAGACATTAATAGTGTTAGTAAGCATACCTCCCTGGGGTGCACACTACAGCAAGCAGGTGTCATATCAGTAGCCATGCAGTTCACACAATCATGGTAGTATGCATGCATCCCCATGATACACCATGTGGCCCAGAACAGGATAACAGTACACATGGCTGACGTGACCTTGACATGTCATCTGCTGACATGTGCATTAACATGCATATCTGTCTGACACAATGGTGTCCTGACACATATACAGCATCATAATGGGCTTCACATTGCATTGTTGTGTGTATGCCCTACAGATAGAATGCATGTTTAGCAAATGTGCATGAGCATGGGAGGGTAGTGTGAGCCATCTACATTGCTATACAGTGTGAAGTACAGACACTGTGCCATTGCATGGCATCATGAGGCATCTATGTTGCTGTAGATTGCATAATATGTACACATTGCATAGCCATAACTGCAAGACAGTCATGATGTTCAACAGATCGTATATGGTAGACTTCAGTGACACCTCCAGTAGCAGTGCACAGGCTTTTAGGTTGTCCAATGTACCACATCAACTGTATAATCGGTCAGCTAAGGCTATAATTGGACCATGTGTGGACAATGTGCAACAGGGTGTATACACATCCCATGTACTGTGTGGCTACATGTCTCTGGCCATCCCCCATGGCCATGTGTGCACATGTGTTGGCCAATTGTGTGCGATGGCCATCTATCTCACATGTCTGTGTTGTCCCATATGACATACACCCATAGATGTCAGATATGTCACACTCCACAGGGCTATGCAGACAATGGGTTGTATGTTTGGTATGTGGGGTATAGGTCATGCGATAGTGTGACAATATTGCAGACAAAACACTACATGTCTGGGACATGTCAGGTGGCACATCACAATATGTGCACCCAATGCAGGGGCATATGACACAATGGTGACACCTGTGGGCTGCTCATATCACAGCTCACTGTGTGGTACTGTGTGCGTACCACACATGTTGTTCCAATGCATACTACATATGCCTCCATTGTAGAACACCTCCACCGTTGTATGCATGGCTGACCATACATGTTGCATTGACAAGTACTGTGGTTTCAAGTCAGTGTATCATTACGTTTGTATATATTGCACATGGGTGGCCTGTGTGAATGAAGGGTGGTGCGACCTGCATATCGTGACTGGAACAAACATCAGGTGTGCAACTGTTACCTGGCCACATGGCAAATAGATCTACACTGTAACATGCCTGATACTGATGACAGTCTCACCTGCAATGGACTCATGTCTGTGCGGCACGCCAGAGGTACCTGTATAGGGGTGACACACCAGTATGAACATTATCCATGACTGTATGACAGCCACAGGTTGCACTGTGCATGCGAACACATTCACCTGTGTAATAGCATATACTATGCACATGTGTGCATACACAACGTAGCATACTGTAGTATGCAGCATGTGTGTCCACATACCTTGCATATGTTGTTACTTTACATAATGTACAGTGACACATGCAACTACATGGGATATAATAGCCATATGTGCAGACTGACTTACCAGGCAACTCTAGGCTCATTGGTTGGTAGACACCCACCTCCACAATGGCAGCTAGTGTTTCTGGATGCTGTTCCCTGGGTGTCCCCAGACTGGCCAGTAGCTCCACGGTGTGTGTGAGTGGGGGCTGGGTTGGTGGCCCACCACCTGTTCCACCTTGTTCCCTGGTGATTGCAGTGGCACGCTGTTTTGCATGTCATATCAAGTCCGTGCAGTGTCTGCGCACCTGCTGGTAGGTGCTGTTATGGCCACCCACATCGTTCACCCTCCTGCGTAGATCCTGCCACAGGTCATCCCGCTGCTCGGCATGCTGTGGCACATGGCTGAACAACAAGTCATAGTTGTCATGGAGCTGTGGGATGAGGACATCATCCTCCTGGTGGGTGTATGCTGGGAGGCGTGTACGGGGCATTATCTGTAAGACATAATGATGGTGACAGGTCACAGTTTCAGAGATGTACAGAGATACTGCTGCACATACATTTCTATGACATCTACTACATCTGTACAGTTATCTTTGCAAAGCATCATGACACTGACACGACTGACGTGTTTGTGTCACACACATGTCATACCCATTATGCATTAGATATCATCACCATATATGTGTGTCACCTCATTACAGTGTTCATACTCCATGTAAATGCTGTCTTGCTGTGGGCATGTCTATTTGCCTGCACTTGTGTTCTTACCTATCTGCACATGCCTGGATGTGTCCACGGTACTGCTGTTGACCTGGATGCTGTGTATATGTCACATATCAACACAGACACAGCCATAATGGACTTGAGCAGTGACAATGCACACATACGCATGGACACCTGTACATGCATGTGTTTTGCCATATACAGCTACACAGCACTGTACAACTGTTCAACATCCTGCCACGGATCGCCTGTATTGCACATGTGATAGACATGGGACAATGGCTAGTCAGACAACATTCGCAGGGATGGTTATCAACCATAGCATGTGCGGGCATGGTTTCCAAGCTGTAACAGACAGCCATTATGCCACCGCAAGGTGCATCAGTGCCACATTACTGATCCAGTCAGTTGATAGTACATCTACGATGCGGCCATCACACCATGTATGACTGGGATGACATGTGCAGCTTTGATGGACAGGGTTGCATGGTATGGTGGGAGTATGTCACATATATGGCACAGGGATCTGTCCAGCCTGTGGCGATCCTAGTATTAGGACGGTGGCTGTCCATGACATATGTCTTATAGATCAGGATATGGACATGTAGCATGTCCATCATCATGGTGTAGCAAATGTCTTTCTGCAAGGTAGACAGCATGCTGCATAGTGGAGGTGAGGATTGTGAAGGCTGGTATCGCACATCCATGCATAGCCATTACCCCTTAAAGGTGGTATGTGATCCAATATTAGTCACCACCATGCTGTATATGCCTGTCCAGTGATCTCCGTGCTCATGGATGAAACCCTGACATGACATGGGTACCTCATATGACTACCTAAGGGGCCTGGAGACGTCACCAAGTCGGGGGGTGCACTGCACAGCACCATCCCTTACACAGTGTCCATAATGTTGACCACAGCCTAGGTAGTAGTTTATGGGTACAGGGATGTTCACCTAGCGGTGACAATGCTGGTATCATCCATCAGACTGTGCACATATGTCACACACCTCACCCACACAGCCCATTCTGTATGTTGTTCACAACACTGACACAGCTATACTGATAGGTCATGGCCATTCACAGCCTTACATACACAGATGCCTAACATTTGTCTGTGTGGTATGGGCTACAATGAGGGTGGGGTACAACACATTAACCCTGTTCTACTGTAGCTGGCACTGGTGTGATGTGCACATGTCACTTTTGCACCTTTTGTAGTTGTGAGTCTGTCAACAGGCCACTGGTGGAACACTCCTGTGACATGCAAAGGTATTTGTAATCAAATATCTGTGCTGTCTTGTACATCTGTACTGCTAACATCTACAGTGCTAATGGTTCATGGACATGCACACCATACTCAGCAGGGTTATAGTGCGGTGCCACCCATAATGACTGTCATTACCACTTGTGGGTTGATATTATCCAACACCCTATCTGTATTGTATGGTCATGCTAGGCACTTGTTCAGAACATGTGAGCATGTCATGAGCTACTGATTACTATAGCACCCATTCCACACCATTTCCCACAGGTACACTGGCTGTCCTACACGTCCCAGCTTGCTTATGGTACAACAGCTGTTGTACACACGTAACGCACATATCCTGTGGGACATGGTTGTATATACAGGCATGTCCAACTGTCACTTACCAGTGCTACTGTCTGTCTATATGAGGGATATGTCGTACATGTGGCAATAGAGCAATTGTCTCATGTACACATTCAATGCTCACCTCCCAACATACGACACTACAGCCTGTGGGGGATGCACTTCTGCAGCCGTGCTGGGGGCATAGCTCTCAAGTGAACCTCATTACAAGGAACGTACCTCATTTGGGGTTCTAAAAGGTGCATGTTCCTCAAGGTTCCACATTGAAAGGGTCTGTCACACATTCATTGTTGGAAATTGTTTACCTGCTAGCCATGGCTAAATAGATGGGAATCATATTAATTTATTAGAATATCTTTTTTATACGTAAAATCAGCCTATTTTAGCTATCACATGCCCTTCCTAGTTGAAGCTGTTAGTAAGCCAGTTGTAAGTGTTCCACGTTTTGCCCATTTGTCACACAGTATGAGGGCTAATGTTCCTCATTTTGGGGACAGGAGGTTGACAGCTATGGCTGGGGGTAATGCTGTCACCAACCCTGACTGCACCTGACAGTCATTTGGGGATGTGTAACAATCGCAACACACCCCACCCATCACATAGTCTCACATGATCTACACCACTGGCCACACCTATGAGGACAACTTGTGCAGTACATCTCCATACTCAGTGTAGGCACCAGAGGTAGCCCCCATCATGGACAACATCACCAGCTTATAGCCCACAGACTCATGTGTGCCCATCACATACAGCCAATAGGGAGTTATAACATTCACAACACACCAGTCATAGATGACTCTGTAGGGAGTCACACTGCAGTTCCACACAGCAGGCTACACAAGGCGATAGTCACTTAGATCTTGCTGTCGGGTAACTGCTTCTGCAACATAACCTATGCACCCATGCCACACCTCACCAGGTACGATGTGACTGTCAGTCTCCATGTTAGTGTGACTGCCCTGTGATGCCACTTCACAGACTACGTGTGCAGGGACATGCAATAGCTCACCAATCTTATAGCCCTGAGGGTGTGGGCCAAGCCCTGGGGAGCATTTTGCATTCATCCGGACACGATACCACTGTACAACGACCGACTGTGTCACTTCAACAGTTGCCTATGCTCCTATTGTCATTCCACAGGCATCTGGTATCTGTCCGCTTTGACTGACCTGGTCAAACACAATGCTGTGGCACAGATGACTTGCACCTGTCAGCCCAGGGAGTACAGCTCACATGTAAGGCTCTTGCTGCTTCTATACTGCCTGTCTTGCACAGTTTGCAATAACTGTCACCGGCAGGACGGGAACTGGCAGGCACGACATGGGGTCATGTGACACAATGCTTGCATCTTCCTCTGTGACGCACGCAGGCAAGGCACACCTTATAATGCACCACTCAAACATCTCTGCAGTGACTGTGACCTGCCTCTAGGCTCTGCAGAGCACACCTGCAATGACAGGTTATAGACAGACCATACCTTTCAGGCACATACCTGGACCGGCACACCCACAGCTGAGGGATTCCCATATCCCACTATGTTTTGCGCACATCCTGGCAAGTTACTTAGCACAATGCATCAGAGGTGCTCCACGTGCATGTCCAGGACTGCTATACACATTGTAACAAGCTACAGAGTCAACATCATACCCCACGGTTAACATACCTTCTTTGTTGGTATATTGGACAGTGAGCCTCAGACAGTTGCTACTGATGTGTGACTGACACTACCCCACACTTCACTGGGATAGCCACTCATGTACCGACACATCCATGAGTCATAACCTCCGCTCTGCTGGATCAACCCATACACACCACCTCCAAGACCTACATTAACCTTGGCATGAACACTACCACCATGTGACTGGTGTTACACACCTGGGGTTATCCCCTCATTGGTGGATTCCGAACATATGCTAATCAACCTTGTTAGCCACATCCCGGCACCACACCCATCACAGCATACACAGTACATGAGTACTACAACAACTACTACAGACGTCTGCTGACAGCGGGTGTTAACGTCATGACACCCGTGCAGATGGACAATGCACATACAAATGCTGACACATACCCCAGTGCACTTCATTAGCATGTACACAACTGCATGGATCATGCTATTCCACACAGAGCCATGATGGTACACACCAGAGAACAGACACCACTCTGGTGGTCATGTTCCATGGACATATGATGTACAACAACAGGTGTAGGCTGTTGCACAGTGGTGTACATTCCCATGTGTGGGGTGGCTCACTGGTCAGCCATGGTGGGGCCACAGGGTCCCTCATCACATACTCCAAGACTAGCTACGTAAACATGACTGCCACACATTCCGAGGTGTACCACCAGGCATTATGGTGGTATGTCAGTAGTCGATGGCAACACCCACATCTGCTATCACATACAACAGTCACTCAGGAACATTACAGACCCAGGTAATGTTGGCAACATGCTGGAGGATGGATTCAATGCTGACATTACACCCTCTCACTCACTACAGGGCCACAATCCATACATGAACATTGTGGTGTCCCTGTGGTCACACCTACACAGTACTGACCTACACTCTATATGTCCTGGGACACTGGCCCCATGTCACCTTCCAACGTCCCAGGCTGTGATGTCCACCAACCTCTGAATCACATGTCTCCCCAGTAGGCCACCATATTCAGTCATAGCCTTGTTTCAGACATTGTAGCCCCTGAATGGCACACAGCAGCATTTATCACACTACACACAGGTGGCACAACAATGCACGAGTGGGACTATAGTCCTACACACCTGACTGGACTGTTCTGCATGGCTATGGGGCACATCATCAAGGACGTCATTCACAGAGACATTGTTGGGCTCCCGTCCTTTGCTGCCACCCGGGTTGGGCTTGTTAGTGTCAGAGCATGGCCCCTACACATGTTGGACTCCTTTCATACAGTTACCAGGGCAGTTGCTGATGGTACGGGAGTCCACACATCCTACATTGTCCTCTCATTGCCTTTCAGAACCATTCCCCATTCTGGTATTGACAACATACACATCCAGCTGCACATTGTACCCTGTGTCTCAGGATGTTATGCTATGTGGCTCATGGACAGGACACACAGTGAGGCCAGCATACCATAGGACCTACTACATGTCAGGTACATTTGGCATACCACAGTCCTCAGTCATAGGGCCCCTCATGTTCAGTATATGGTTCCCTGCGGAACAGGCTAGCACAGGGGACTTTCCATGCCTAGCTTTCGAACCCCTGCATACACAGTGCCATGATTGCTCCACCAGCTGATACTGACTCCATCCATATGGGTGTCGCTGTGACAGATACATAATATGACTATCATGGCATCAAGCTGCATGACACAGGGTGCATACACATCACCTTTGCATTACACCATTCACCCACTGACTATCACATGGATGGTAGTCCCCTACATACATGTCACATTGTACATGTTTGCAGTACACACATATGTCACACCCACTCCTGTGGTTACCGTATTGCCACTGTGGCGTGGATATCCTTCTACGTGGCCACACCTATCTGTACTGGGTGTGTAGCTGGTACATAGGCACCCATTGTACCTCTGAACTCATGACATCCACACACATTCAAGGGTACACCACCCCATTTAGGGTGTACCTTACACAACAGCTACAGCTTTATATGCCACAACATTAACACGCCATGACGTTTACTGAGCTCCGACAGTTTAAATATGCGGCTGCACTACGGAGACCACATATGTACACATTTGCATACTACATACTCAGGGGTGACGTCTGCTGATCAGACAGGGCCCATGTCCACAACATTATTAATGGATATAATCCTCATACGCGACATAAGCAGAGGCCACTGTGAGCAACATGCTCATGGATATGTGCACACACGCCACAATGAGTGGGATGTGCTTGTGGGTTACATACCCAAACCGGACACTCACCATGCTTTGGAATATAGGTCCTATGTACATCATGCAGGGACACTCAGTAGCACTGTTCATGTGATACCTCCCTTGGTGGTTGGGAGACACATGTAGGCCTGGGATCACTGCAGTGGCTGTACTGTGCGGAGGTGCAGGTGACACATGGCTCTGCTGTTAACAGGACACTACCCTAGAGAGGTGCCACTAGTGTGAACACTGTAGTTGTGCTTACACATGGACTTGCCAGACTGCATAGTACCCCACTATGCACCTGTGAAGCTATTACATGTCCTTTGTGCATGGTTACTTGGTAGCCCTTCCATTTAGATTAGCTATCATGCTATTACAATGTCCCATGCCTACAAGCCATATGTATCCTGTTATTGTACATACCAACAGACGATACCTGTGGTATGCATGATATGCCTGTTATGCTGTGTAGAATATCTGTCATATCTACCTATAATACTATACATTACACATATTTCACATAGTATCCCATAATGCAAAGCATACTTGCACAGCGGGACCACCTTAGATATGTCATTAATGTTATATGCCCATACACATGCGTGCTGTGACAGTATATCAACATATACTATCCCCTGCTATGGCACGTCCTTGTTGGACATACCCTACCACTGACGGGTTGTATGGAATTGTTCTGTTTAACGCCCTCATGTAGCATCCCTTGTGGTGTCTGTGCTGTGTACCTTGTGTCCCACTGCTGGACACACAGTTTCTACAAGCGTTAGTATGCTCAGCAAGACATCACTACATAAATACCTTTCCCCACTTTATGCATTGCGGACACGTTTAATTAATGCAAACCAGGCTATACATACAGTACAACTAATTAATACAGATCATGCTATACATAACCTTACATATCGGGCGTTCTACATACCTTGTTGTCGTTACGGCATTTCATTTCTATCTCTCTCACAGTGTTTCAACTGGTATTCGGTATGAGCATACGGTTTGAATGTCTGGCAAGTCATCCTTATATACGTCGATACCTGTAACATGTGGATTCATCCCGCCAATTGGTGTTCCTGAGTGACTAATTACTTGCATATCAGCTGTGCAGCTACTCCATTCGCCAATTATGCGGCAACAGTGGGGTATAATTGGATTCTCCACTTGGGCGATGCCTATTTGCCCTACCTTCGGGGAGACGGTCTGTGTTGTGTTTCGTTATGTGTAACTGCAACTGCTATGCATGGAGACAAGTATACTTTGTATTCATGTCCCCCGTGGATTGTGTGTGACAGGTAGAGTATTTGGTTCAACATGTGGGTGTACCTGTCATCCCAACATCTGATAACGGAGTATTGCAAACGAAACCTGTAACATGGCTGTTTGTTCCATTATACAACGCCTGCAATTTTGCATGGCACCTTTAATTGTGTCTCTCACACGGTATGTTGAGGGTTCTGCAGATGTAATTGACTGACTGGATGTTTGTGCTGCTATTAGTCTGTATTGCTTTAGTTTCTAGTGTGGGGGATGTCGGTGGGTGTACGTCGCATATATAGGTTTGTGGGCCTTGCATTTCTACATAATCCGTATATATGTGTGTGGGCTCCGTCCCTAATTAGAAAGCTAACAGTTAGTAGACTTATGTTACGGGATTGTACGTTGGGCCGTTGTTAATTGGTTTCTATATTGTCTGCAGGTGAGCTTGCTACTTGTATACCTCCATAATTGCAGCGATATATCAAGGGATATGTGTAAGTGACAGCTATCCCTTGTATTTCTGTCCCAGATATTTGCAGTCATTGTGGTTGTGTTGTTAAAAGAGCCTGTTTGCCATGGGTTGCCACCTTTTCATATGGTCATTGTTGGACACTTGCGGGACACACAGCAGTGTTTACAGGCCAACACGTAGCCACGGTCAGTACACAGGTTAGCACATACTTTTATCCTCAATACATACCTATTGTTGTGTGACTTTGGCTACTTATCATATTGCATGTAACATTTACGTTTCTTACATACAGGCATAACTATTAAATACGACTGTTACATTATATATGGGACATATTTATGTCCTACCATCTCGGACATTTGCCCTTTGTACTGTTTTATGTCAGGACACACCTGCCCAGGGTGGGGCTGTCCCTCCTATTGTGGGACAGGTAGTAACCGTATGCCTACAGCTAGCTATACCCACACCTAGCGTACTGATCTGCCTCTGACTTGGCACTGACAAACACATGTTGTGGACACACACACACATTACAGTCACACAGAGAGGCACACGGCACCCTCAACGCACACTTACACAGACTACGGCACTCACAGAAACAGTTGAACACAGTACCTACTTGGACCACAACACCGGCAGCGGTGACTCACTGTCCCTTCATATCATCAAACTATTACTCGCGGCTGTACTGTTCCGGTACGGTGTTCTATCGGCCTTTCAGCATTGTGGTTACGCATGTCGGTATGTTACACATTTCATGGTTGGCGGTATCCTATTTATTTGTACCTCCAAGGTGTTATGAATGTCGTTGAACTATCTATTATATTTGCAGATATCGCTGAATCCATCTATATCACCATATATCACTCTATTGCCCTTTCTATCTGTATTATATAAATGCATATGTGGACATATATATATATATATATCTATATATATATATATATATATCTATCTATATATATATATATATATATATATATATATATATATATATATATATATATATATGTATCTGGCGGGGAACATGACAGGCACACAGCACCACCATATGCTGTAAGGCTCATGTACTGTTCAGGTGTTGGCATTCCGTGTTCCACTGGCTGTTGTGTTTACAATGTTTGAGGACTGCCTATGTAGGAGTCACACATTGGGCCACCTATACATTACAATTTACAGGTGGTCATGTTTGTGTGCCATCCATTTTACTGTGTGTGCAGGTGGAGAGGTGTCAGTCCGTAGGGGCCTACACTGTCAGAGTATGTGCTATACGTTCCCTCTTTGCCAAGGGGTAGGCATATTGGGCATGCCTCCGTCTGCCTACTGGGGCTGGCACAGTGTGTTCATGGTCTGAATCCCTCTGTGCCTGTAATGGCCTTGGCAATTGAGGTGGGCTATGAGGGCCTTCACCATTTTGTCCCTGCTGCAGCTGCTTCCGCAGGATCATATTATGTAGCATGGTACATACTATGACGATGTGGGCACACGTGCCTGAAGAGTACTGCAAGGCTCCACCAGATGTATCCAAGCACCGGAACCGTGATTTCAGCATCCCGAACACATGTTCTATGATGATTCTGGTTTGTGCGTGTGCCTCATTATGGCATTCTTGAATGGGTGTGTGTGCATTTCTGATGGGAGTCATCATCCACGGCTCCAGTGCATAGCCAGCATCCCCCACAAGATGGCCATGTGGGATGTCCCCCCTGACAAATACCTGATACAGCTGTGAGGCATGCCAGATATGGGAGTCATGGTAGCTTCCAGGGCTGCCAGGACACACATCCATGATAATGCCCTGGGCAATGCACACAACCTGGCAGTTGATGGAGTGGAATCCCTTGCGGTTTATGTAGCGCCTACCATGCTCACCGGGTGGTGACTTGATTTGTATGTGCGTGCAGTCTGTCGCACCCAGTACCTCCGGGTAGTGTGCAACATGGTGGAAGTGGTGCATATTGCTGGCCAACTCCTCCTGAGTTCTGGGGAAGTATATCTGCTCATTGGCATGTGGTAACATGGCATCCAGGAACTGGTGTAGTACCCTGGATGCTGATGCCTGTGAGATACCCATTATATCTCCAGTTGGCCTTTGAAAGGTACCTGTGGGCAGTATTCACAGGCTTACACATACCTTCATGTCCACTGGGATGGGTTCCCCACTGTTGTTTCTGGTTCTCAGGCGTGGCCGGCACAGCTCCACTATTTGCTGTAAGATGTCCCTGTCCACCCTGTAATGCTCTACTATCTCCAGGTCATGTAGCCCCTGGTAGGTTACCCTTGGTCTGAACACACTCCTTCTCCTCCAAGGCCTGCGGTGGTTGTCGGCATCATCCCCCACAACACCGTCAGTCTCTAACACATGCTGATAAATCACAGCTATGGCAGCTCCCAACGTGTACATTTTAAAAGTTCCCCGTGTGTTAACACCTATGGTGCGGTGTTTGGGAATACACAGGTGTGTGTTGGGTGCTTTCACACTTTATACTATTGTGCTGTGAACACCGATGATGTCATAGGGTGTGTATGTACGATCGTAGCTACAGGGTATCTTATGTGTTTTACTGCTGGAACTACTATTGTGGTGCCTTTGGTGTTGAATTACATTTGCCTGCCGTGGATTACCTCTTGACCTTCCCTTTACATTTCTGCACGTTGTACCTACCATTTTCTGGCGTGCATCCTGCAGTCTACTTTCATTTGTACTTTCCTGGACCTGGCGTATCTTGCATTATGTGTGCTACTGCCGGTCTGTTGTCGGTTTGCTTTGCTCTGCTGTGTCAGGTCTCCTATCTTTGCAATCCAATACCTCCCATCCTTTCTTTGCATTCCAATGCCTCCCCTATCCTGTTTTGCACGTTTCTGCAAGCAGACTTGTCAGCTGCCGTCGATTGGCATTCGTGGGTTGATTGGTGTTGATTGCTCATTAGTACTCCAATTACCGTACTTCTGCATTTCCTTCTTTTCTTCCCCGACCTTCCTGTTTCTGCTATTGTTTGCGGCGCGTGCATCCGATTACTGGGTTTCGGGCACGTTTTCATCCTCGTACACATGCGCTTTTGGGCACCGTGTGTGCTCTCAGCTAAATGATTCTATACCTTCCTCCCCACCCCTGTCCTGCAGCTTTGCTTAGCAACGGACAGGCCATATTTGCATTGCTCCAATGTGCTTACTGCTACGGCGGCACACCCCTCTGCTGATGTCATGTATCTCCTCTGAGCCACTCCTCGGTGTTATACCGCTGCGCCGTATGGTACAACCTTCATCCGGCGGGACATTTGCGATTCAGTATTATCTGCCTCATTTGCATGGCATTGACTACTAATTCATAGTTACCGCGCCGAACATTATCGCAGGCCCTTAGCAACCCTTGCACCTTGGTTGTGGTGTTCCATGCCTACCATTGTGCATTATGCTGTAAACCTGATTTCTATTACGTTGCGATTTTATGACATTTTTATATAATTTCTTTATGTTACAGCTTCCGCACACATGCCCTGCGGTTGTGCTGTGCTTTACTGTGGACATGACATTAAATGTTGTTATTTACGTGTTGTGCATCTTTTCTTATGCCATTGGCTGTGTATTTCGCCATTGGCATATGTTAATGTTGTGATACCTGGGTCTGGCCCTCTTCCATAGCTCCGATGTTCTGTTTGGTAAAATGTAAACCGTGTTTTTTGGTTTACATTTCTGTGGGCTTACGCTACACCTGCACCACTTCCTGAATCGCTATATGCCTTCATTTGCATGGTGCGACACTGCACATGGGGTGATTAGCATACCTAAGCCGGGGGCTGCGCAGTTCTGGCATACGCCGGTAGTGCACGTGGAATTGGATCGTACCTGAATCGCTCGACGGCCATATTTGGCGTTATACCGCCTACGCTATGCCTGCGCCTGGCGCAAGCTTCATGAATCCCGGGGATAGTATTTGTACATCTTTATTTTTAGTTAATGCTCCTATTCTTGAAATAATGCTATATACCCAAGTGATCTTATTTGGTCTATTCTTATTATAACCAGAAAAGCAATTACTAAAATTGGAAAAGTAAAGTTACTCCCTCTAGTGTTTAACTTATTAGTATGGCAAACATTGTTTTACAGCAGTGAATTACATACTATAAATATGAGATCTTCTAATATTACACATTCTTATAAATTGTGGGTTAAACTTAGACTTGCTTGAAAAATACTAATTGTTGATGGATAACTTTGATGTATTGATCAGCAGTGGCCCTATGTAACTAGTTATTTGTTTATTTAATAATTGATTAATTTAGTGTTATAAAACTAAATAAAAAATAAATGTTAGTTCAGAAACTGGCTGCATGTGGATTATAGAAACTAGAGGCCTTGCACAATAGACTTTTCAATACTACTGCTTAAGCGGAACACAAGTAAACTTCACTTCAGATTTCACTAGATCTGTTACTGTAGTTTCTAATGAATGATTTACCTCTACTGATATGTTTCCTCTACTAGAATTGTTGCCATCATACAGTACAACTATAACAAAAAATGCCTACAAACAGTAATACAGTTCAGTACCACATGGGGCTTTTTCTATAAGCTTAACCATGCTTCTGACTGTGAGTATCAAACCTTGTACCTTATACATCCGAGGCACACAGTTGAGGAATTATGCCAACCATAATCTATATGTAGGGGAGGCTAGCTGTCATTTTTTTCTTTTTTGCTAATTTTAATTATTAGTCAGCTGCTTAACTGAAATGATCATTCTATGACCCTTTTCAGCCATAATCAAAGCCATAAGAGAAACGCAAAATATTTTTGTGTGTCTCTCTCTCAATATATATATAGATATATATATATATATATATATATATATATATACATGGGTCCACTTTAAAATTTCAAAATACCAAAATCTCGGGTTTTGAGATACTGAACTCAAAACATCAAGATTTTGTATCTCGAAAATTAAGACTGAACCAAAAAAAAAAATAAAAACACAGCTAACATAATGTTTACTGAAATATACCAACTCCAAGACTGCGCTACAGTGAAGAGAACGGTAATGATCCTGTTTCACTTACCGTTCTCTTCATTGTAACGTGATCTTGGAGTTGGTATATTAAAGTAGGGGGGTGTGGGGGGTTCAGGAGCGTTGCCCCCCTGCAAAAACATTATTGTACTTTTTTTTTTTTTGGTTCACTTTTGAATTTCGAGATACCAAAATCTCGATGTTTTGAGTTCGGTATCTCAAAACTCGAGATTTTGATAATTCTAAATTTAAAAGTGGACTCATATATATATATATATATATATATATATATATATATATATATATATATATATATATAGATATCTCTCTCTCTCTCTCTCTCTCTATATATATATATATATATATATATATATATATATATATATATATATATATATATCATAGGCATATCTAGTTATGTATATATATATATATATATATATATATATATATATATTTTTTATATATATATATATATATATATATATATCTTTTATATATATATATATATATATATATATATATATATATATATATATGAATCAAGTGCAGAAACTCAGTTTGCAGTTATATCAACATGCTTAAAATTGAGACAGTAATACTGAATCACACAAGGCTGACACGGTTCTGTGCCTGCTCCAAGGTTACTTCAGGGAACATACACCATTTCAAACAGTGTTTTTTGGCAGGGGGAGTGGGGGCTAGCCCTGCTAATTATATATACAAACTGTATGATCACACAATTCCCATGGAAGAGGCATATTTTCCTTCCCTGGGATCATCCTTTATTGCACAGCTGTCAATCAAATGCAGGCAGACCAAAATTAGTTTACCATACGCAGGTCGATCTTAGCCATGATCAACCTATCTAATGGAGAATACACACACACTCACACACACACACACACACACACACACACACACACACACACACACACACACACACACACACACACACATATATATATATATATATATATATATAGGTTACCATTAGTTCATCAACAGCCCATTCCATCGAAACCAACTTCACCGACACGACAGATCATCGACAACTGAAGAGACAACGTTTCCCGCACGATAAGTTACTGTTTGTCCATCACCCATCAAAAACCACCAACAAAACAAAGCCAACAATGTGGGGAGCTATGCCCCCCACACCCCCCTAGGTGGGGGGCTTCGCCCCCACACCACCCTTCATAATTATTCCAACTCTGAGAACGCACTGCCGGGGGTTAAAGGAAATGTTCAGGTTGATGGCCAAATGGTTACTTACCATGTGGGAGATGTCGGCTCTTCAGTTTTCTATTATCTGCCTTGTCGGTGAAGTCAGTTTCGATGGAATGGGCTGTCGATGTACTAATGATAACCCATATATATATATATATATATATATATATATATATATATATATATATATATATATATATATGTGTGTGTGTGTGTGTGTGTGTATCTGGATATTTCAAAATTCAAAGTAGTCACACTCAAACACAAAATGTGTTTTTGCATGGTGAGAAGAGACTGAAGAACTTGGAGGATACCCATGCAGACAAAAGGTAAATGCATAAAAAGCCATGCTGACAGTGACCAGATATCAGGAATGAACCCTAGATTTGTAAAATAGAGATCTTACTGATAAGCAGCAATGGTGTTTACATATGCAACAATTATAAGTTCCCCTAAAATTAAAAAGTGATACATAGTTGACGTAAATTTTTTCTTTCTTTGAATTAATTTTGTTTGGAGATAGGGACTTTGTCCTGTGCTATTGGCACTGTTAGTTTGTTTCTTGTATTCTTTTTTGACAGTTTCTGGTTACCATATGTGCAATGCATCAGAACTCAGTTCAGATTTGCAGACTATTTTTTACTATAATAGTGTTTGGGAGAGATTTATTCAGAAATGTAACACTTGTTACTAAGAGCGTGGCTCTCTTAAATATCATATTGTTTATATTTACTTTGGTCCCTATCATCCCCCTTAGGGAATGTATGAATCTTCATCTTCCCACCTGGAATGAGCATGCCCATTGGTTCTCTGCCACTCCATGAGCTGCCTGAGCTCCTAATCAAAGCAAGGTCAGCTAGACCACAGTAAAGGGTTTTATCACTGTACACCACTGGAGTAGCCAGACTTTGACAATTTAGCTTTGACACTAGGTGGACATGCTGCTGATTCACTCTGTAATTAGAATACCACTCTGTTACTAGAAAACAGACATTTTAATAACTTTATGTCAATGCCATCCATGTGAACTCTAGAATAAAGATATGCCCTAGTCATGTATTTGACTGGGTTTTTATTTGCTCCTCTGAATATTGACATTTCTTCTGGTTTGCTGAGCTTCTCATATTAATTCTGAACCACTACAAGTTCTCTTTTGAATTTATTCTGTGACATTTGTCCCAGTCCCCTTCAATAAACACATCACACAGAATGACATTTGATGACCCTTATTAAAACTTCCATAAGATAGCTTTGTTCACCAACTTTATTATTTACAACTGCACATAATCTATTTGATTCTAAACACAACATAAACATCCTTGTAATGTTAATCAGGGCAGCGTACCTACTCACCCTGGCCCAGTAAGCAACGTCCATACCTCGGCTCACTTACTTTAAAGTGCCATCCCATCCTTGTAATGCTAATCAGGGTAGCATACCTACTCACCCTGCCCAGTAAGCAGGGTCCATACCTTTGCTCGCTTACTTTACTTATGAAGCAGTGTCCCATCTCACTTCATACAGCATTTATTGAATTACTTTCCACCAAATAAGCAGCATCCTTACCTCAGCTTACTTATCGATTTGGCAAGCTTCCTCCAGCTGCTCATTTTCCTTTCCCCAGCTCCTTGAAATGAACATCCATACACCAGAGGGGAAACAGAAGAAGGCGAGCCTTTCCCTCTTCTCCACCAACCAGCCTGACCAGGCTGTTCCCCCTCTACCCAAAATTGTTCAACCAACTACCTCCCATAATGGTAATGGTTAAGCCAAACATCATTCGGTGTACCCATCATCTGTAAAGCACTTAGGATCCTGCCTATCCTCCCTGAAACACAACTTAATAAAACTAAGAAGAATTACCATTGACTCCACTGCACCACCGGGACATCCCATTCAAGAGAATACATTCATTTTAAACCACTTCAACCCAACAACTAAACATGGCTCAGCCTGAACAGAATGACTCCACACATCCATGACGCTGTCAACTGTAGCATATCACCTTAGCTCCCCAAACTACCCAGTTCTGGCTGTACATTAACTCCATTACTTTATGGAATAATGTAACTCCAAAATATTAATGCCCTAACCCTAAATGGAAGAAAACCAGCACCCTTTGACCTAATTCCTGAAAACTCGCATATTTGCAGCAATGAAGTACTCTACGTGCCCAGCCATAAACACCCCCAATTCACTCATTACCAAATGACAATCCTGACTAGAACCCAGGGCACCCCACACAGAACCTCCTATACTCCTAACAACCACCAAACTAGAACACTGACATTACTAACTATCCTTAACCACTACTTGTCCCTAGCCTTTCCCCTCGAAGGTTCACTTCCCCTATGTTACCCCTAGTTGTAATAAGGAATTGAAACCTGACCTATGGCTTCTATATCCTGCAACCAATCTTCCCTTAAACCTTCTAGCTCCCTTGTAAGCAAAGCACTTAGAAGCAAAGATTAAACTTCACTGGCTTACCAGAGCCATAAGGCTTTAGCCTAATAAGTTCCTGTGCTTCTAAAAATGTCGTAACTCTACTCATCCCATGGGATGACCCCCCATAAACCACACCAACAATTTTTCCCCTGGCCCCCCTACCTACCTCTTCCTTACTTGTCCCCTATACCAATGCAATAATAAGCTCCCACTAAGTAAACACAGCACTCTAACATGCCTTAATAAGGTGATTACTGAGACCTTTATTGTGCCCCATTCCAGTGGCAAGAGCATCCATTCTATTAAAAAGCATTACCTTTCAGATCCCCTTTTCAAGGCACCACATGATGCCTTCTGCACTTCAGTAATCTGCAAGGAAAAAAAATGATAACTTCTACTTGCACCATACCAATAATTCTTTACGTGGAGGCACTAACAAGCACCCCTGCCACCCCCATCAAGTGTTTGCCACACTCTTCACCAAAATATGGAACCAGTCTCCTCTTTTTTTTTTTTTTTATTATATGCTTCATATCCCCTTTGAACAAGAGTGATAAGTGCTACCCACACAAATAAGAGACAAACTTGTCTAACTTGTAATCGCCCCAAAGCCAGTAGCCTAATAACTTCCTATGATATTAAGAATGTGGTGACTCCACTCCCTCTGCCTGAACCCCATCCCCTGTGACATGACTTACTGAGCACTAAATAAAATGCATTACCTTCATCCTCATCAAGCCCACTGCAGGCACCTTTCAAACATTGATCTACCATACTGAAATGATTAATAGAACCGATTGCAAATTAACCCCGAGGTCACAAACTCAAATGCCTGTCCTTCTCTGGCTAGCAGTGTAAATCTTCTACCAAAACTCAACAACTTTGAAATCCACTTTCTTCAATTAGCAGCTGTTGCCCACTTGTGCTACCCATGTGCAACCTCCTTGCTCGCCACTGCTTCCATCACCTATGAACTCACTGTGTAGGGAAACAACTGGTACTCATCACACCACCATCTACAAAAAAATGGACAAAATTAAATCCTCTAAGATGTAAAGAGAAGACTTCACCTCATACCCACCTATTCCAAATTATAGCAGCAACAGCATCATTCCAAAAAACCCCATCTGCAAGAAAGAAAAGACATGTAAATGATTTAAAATACATAACGCACATTTCAAGACATCTTCAAAAAACATTTTGTCCTGCCAACCTGGGAAGGAGTGTACCACGACCACACACATTTATGACAAAGCAGCCATAACTGAAGCAATGCTTCCCATGAACCTAACAAACACCCACTATAAATTTAACTACCAATCGAATATGTTACAACTAAACCCCACACCTGAAGGGACCTATCAACATCCACGACCAAGGTAACCTTGCGATTCCAAAGCACATCACTTAGGGCACTGTATAAGCCAAGCTAACTTATATTGCAGAACCATCTGCCTAGCTCTTAACCTTCCATCTCCAAATGAGGCATACTAACCAAACATAATGTTGAACAAATGGTCAAAATGCAGCAAACCTAACAGCTTACAAGCAGCTTACAGTGCTATCAAGGGGACCCCACTGCAATATTCCCCCATCAACTCTTTCAAATGTAATTATGACTTAGGGCTCCCTTCCTACTTTTTTTTTTTTTTATAAACCTGTTTAACCTTCCCAGTTGAGGCTGTTAATCTAATAATCTAAGCCATTAGTAGGTGTACCACATTCTGTCCATTTGTTCTCCGTTTGCTTGCAAGCAATGACCAAATCTGTAACACCCATATACCTCTTAACCTCTTAGCCCAGACAATGCAGGCAAAGCCCACACTGCACCATTTAAAGCAATACGTGTTCACAATCCGTAAATCAAAGAGGGGCGAAGTATCCTCTGAATAGTATAAAGTGAGAACGATAAGGTTAGCATGCTTAGTAATGTGTTGAAAACAGTTGCTGAAGTCTGCAGATATAGACTGGCATGAACAGAGGCCTAAAAATAAAAAGTAGATAATACTCAACAAGCAACATTAATATAGATATGAGCAATATTTAACTGCCTAGAAATTCATTTAGTATAGTTCTCTGCAACAGTATGCAACCCAGTAAAGGCAGTAAGGCATGAAGAGCAGTCTGGGCAGAATCCTGAAATAAAGGCACCAGGTTACTAAATTGGGCTGGTTTGTAGTTTATTTGTGCTCGGACTGAATATTAGAGGGGCAGAGAGGTTTAGGGATAGTGCCAGGTAGTCTTTAAGTGCAGGCGTAGTGAGGCCTTGAAATTAGTGCATGCCTATACAGATTTAGCCTTGCCCCTTCGAAGGTGTTCCTCTTAAAGACAGGCATGTTTATCGGTACACATTTTACTGAATACATAAGCTAATACTATACATTCATTACAACTAACAACAAAGGGTGCAGTATGTAAAGTCCTTCTATAGTGAACAATAAAATTGTGCTCCTCTTTCTGACACCCTGCTATGATTTTTCAAATGTCAGTGCTATGATTTTTAATGCTTGGAGGTTGAGAGGTATGCTTTCCCAGCATGCTTCACATTTTGCAATATATCTATATCATACCTCTGAACATGTTAGCTTACGAAATCTGGACAAAGCCTGATGGGGGACAAAGGTCTAAAAATAAGGACAGATTTTAAATGTTACTCTTATAAATTTAGAAAGCTGTTAGAATAAAAGGATTTGTGTTACCATGCATTTTCTGAAGAATATAAACTCTGAATTCAAATGTATGTCATTATTTAGTCACTTTAATTTTCAGATCATCCCAGTGATTTGCCAGAAAGCCACACATTTTATGAGGAAAAAGGCTAAAATATGAGGCAAAATCTGAACATTCTGCGAAAACCTGGACAGTTGCGAGTTATGATCCATATCCAATTCATTCTCAAGTCATTGTTTCAACTTGTTATTATTTGTTGACAAAGAGCTGATAGATTATTTGTAATGCGGATTGTTGAGAATCACAAACCACATATTTATATGTTCAGATGGGTGTATGTAGCCTGACTTATGCTTTTGCTAAAAAAAAAAAAAAGACAATGTATAATTCTCTGGTATAAACAAATCCTGTTTTGTGGCTACAGGAATTATATTCTACATGCTTATATTATTATTTATTAAATACATGAGCCTTCATAGCAAAAAAAAAAAATCTAATGGCAGTATGACTGAAATGCAAACTTTAAAAGTTAAAGAAGTGTTCTTGAGTTTTCTATGATAACATGAAACCGCTGCCAATTTACACTCATAAAATTAAAACATAACTTGTATCGCTTCGTAACACCCTTCCTCAAAGTTCACTTTTACTTTTTTTTTTTTTTTTTTTTTTTTTTTTTATTAATTAGCTGTCGACACTGCAGCCGCATGTGTGGTAGCAACCTCCTTCCCCCATAGAACCCGCAGCCCACAAAACAGCCACTGCCACTTCCTCCAGCCCCCAAACCCCATCAAAACATGAAGCAAAGCAGGACACCCAAGACCTGCATGAGCGGCCAAAATGAGGGGCAAAACCATTGCAAGGAGTAAACGAACAAATCCGCTGCCACAAAAATACCTGCACCCCAGCAGCTGGCAAGGATGAAGCCACTGCTGACAACCAAGCCCCGATGTCAAAACTCACAACCGAACATCCCACAAACAACACGCATCAACAGATTATTCCCTAAACATGCCAATTCTCAGTGATCCTGCACCCAAGAGGCAATGAGAACAAGGCTGACCCAGATGTGCATGCGCCAAGAGCAACACTGTTCTGGTAACCAGCTAAACACCACAGACCATCACCTGCGGGTCTGCCAAGCACAGCCCTGCCAGCAGAAAACCTAAGCCGCCAGCCGGAAACCAGAAATACCCTTTCAAACTAAGACTCTCTGCTCAAACTTACCCCAATGCGCTGAGCCCAACCACAATGCCAAAAAAAAAAAAAACTATTGCTGTCAAAACAACCAGAGAGCATTCACCAGTTTCAGCTTCTCTTGCCCATCTTCTTCCTACCAAATCACCCCCCCCACTACCAAATTACCCAACTTTCTCTCCCTGCTTTAATTCTATCCCCTCTGCCTGAATATAATTATCAATCCCAGGCCTACCTAATCCCTCAGTACCAAATGGTCATCATGGACATAAGCCTGCCTGCCTGTAGCAAGCTCCCGTCAAAATGCAATTGCTTACCCAGCTACACATTGTTTAAACATCTTAAGCCCCTCTCTACCCTTATCTCATTTCCTCCCAATCCTCCCTGCCTCCACTTAACCCTTTCACTTCCCCCAACTCACCTAACATCCCCTAACATCTATCTAACCCCACATGAAGATGTCCCGGGACAACTTATTTTTTTGCCAAACTTCATTTGTGGCTGTTCTAATGATGGTACTATTGATGCTATGGCTATGGCATGAATGCCTTCTTTGTGAGATAATACACTCACATGATTCTGACACATCTTTGTACAATCGTGCATTCTCAGTTGACATCAAACTTTCTGATATTAGATCTTCTTGTGCTAAACAGATGTCTTTGGTTTCATATGTACATCTGACCATCTTCTTCTTCACTCCCATAGTATCTCTTATCAAGCTGCAGTGCCATTGACAAGGGCTGCAGGCGGCAGGTTCTGCCATGGTAAGTGTTCTTTGATTCTTTTTTCCTTTTTTGCAGTTCGAAGAGTCTTCTAGAATGCAGGCTGTTATTGTTACTTATGCATCATTTCTTCTCCTAGCATCTCTATTACCTTTGCCTTCATTCTCTGGCATTAATTAGCAAGGCAGTACATGTCAGCAATTTCTTTTTTAATCTAGTGCTCATAAATAAATCAATGGGATAGTGCTTCGGATCTGTAAATGAATAATATTCCTCTGTTCCAAAACTGCAAGATGACATTCCCTAGAGTTACTGCTACTGCTTTTTTTGCATCCCATTCCCTGCTCTCTGAATAGTTTTCTTCATTTATTCATTTAATTGTGGGATTATAGTCACATGGGTGGCTTCCCATCTTTACTCAGATAGTTTGGATGTTGTACTTTTGAATTGTGGCCATGGTCTGATATGACAACATAAGGAATACTTCATCTATGGAAAATAGTCATCAGGAATTTGGGTAAAAGTCTAGGCATGTTAAGTACATGAGTTTCTTAAAATGGAATAAATACATGCCCAGTCATCTCCATGCATCTGTCTGATACTCCATAAGGGATGAGCACTTTTGTGGATTGTTTTTATGATACAAACTGCACACATCACAATTCTCTCTCTCTCTCTCTCTCTCTCTCTCTGCGTATGTTAACATTCTAGGCCAATGCATAATGCTCTTTCCTTATACTTCTCTATTCCGGCTTGGGTTTCAAGTGTCTGTATTCCTGATAGGCTAAATGCAACAATCTTGTCAGCTTTGAAAAGTAAGCATATTTCTTATTTAGTTTTATTTCCTCTTGGAGAGAAAGTCTAGATTTCCCTTTTGACAAATGACTTTTGTTTAGTAACCATCTTATTGTCAATATCTACAGTAACAATATTTTGAAGTTTGTATCAGTGCCTCACTGCAATTCTTTTGCATTTTTTTCTGCCAGTACTAACTGTAGCATCACCCACACAGTCTTTACTTCTTCCATTAACTCTTCATTCCACTCTGGTAAACATGTTCTGCTCAACATATAAGCTATACAACTTTGTATTACTGGACTGAATTTTATTTTTAGGTTATACTTCTGTAGATTTAGCAACATCCACTGTAATATCCGATGTGTTTTTAAAAGAACGACTTTATGAATGTGCTTTGAAATGGTTGTTAATCCATTTCTACTAGTACTTTTCTTCTAAATTTACATTGATGGACCTCCCACACCCTTATGCTATTGATATCTATTTGCCTCTGGAGGAGCATATCTTCTTTTTAAACCTGGAAATGCTCATAACCAACAGGTAATTGGTGCATTTTCCAATAATATCACAGCTCCTATACAATTTTGACTGACTTCAACTTGTAACACAACTGACATATTTACACTGCAGTATTTCAATGCAACAACTAACTTTGCTAGTTTTTTCATGATTTCAGTACTCTTTTTTTCTGTTCTCTTTTCAGGTTATATCTTAGACATAGGTATAAACACAGTATGGCATATAGGGTGAAATGAAAGCGGTAGCTGTCCCAGTTGCAAGATGTTATAGGCAGGATTGGCTTTGTCAGCTGAAAGTAGAATGCACTGCCAGTTGGGTCACGTTTTCATATGTTGATATTGGAATACTTCAAATATTGGAATTACTGGTATCTAGAGCAGGACAGAAGAAAGAAAGAAGTAGGAAAGGACATTTTTTGGCTCATCAGTTTTAGTTTAAGGTTGACACAGTCCTGGGACTGTTCACAGTACCCTTTAACCAGTAACGTATTTGTATAAACACTGAATGATTTGTCCCCTTGCACCACCTCACTAATGTGCGCTAACCCTAAATCTAATCCTGTACCTAACCCTAACCCGTTACTTCAGAAAAAAAACATTTCTATAACACTACCACTACACAAGTCAGGCTCAGACACAAACACATGCACCAGCACACTTCTTCTTTCTTCTTCTTCTTCTTTTGGCTGTTACCATTATGGGTTGCCACAGCAGTTCATCTGTTTCCATTTCTTCCTGTCCTCTGCATCTTGCTCTGTCACATCAACCAGCTGCATGTCCTCTCTCACCACATCCATAAACCTTATCTTAGGCCTTCCTCTTTTCCTCTTACCTGGCAGCTCCATCCTTAGCATACTTTTCCCAATATACCCAGCATCCCTCCTCAGCACATGTCCAAACCAACACAATCTTGCCTCTCTGGCTTTGTCTCCAAACTGTCCAACCTGAGCTGACCCTCTAATATACTGATTCCTAATCCTGTCCATCCTTGTCACACCCAGTGCAAATCTTAACAACTTTAAATCTGCCACCTCCAGCACTCACTCCTGCCTTTTTGTCAATGCTACCATCTCCAACCCATATACTATAGTTGTTCTCACTACCCTCTTGTACGGTATACCATCTCTTTCACTCTTACTGGTACCCATCTCTCACAAATCACTCCTGACACTCTTGTCCACCCATTCCACCCTGCCTGTACTCTCTTCTTCACCTCTCCCATACTCACCATTACTCGGAACTGTTGATCCCAAGTATTTAAACTCATCCACCTTTGCCAACTCTACTCTGTGCATCCTCACCATTCCTCTGTCCTCCCTCTCTTTCCCACACATATATTCTTAGTCATGTTGACCTTCATTCCTCTCCTCTCTAGTGTATATCTCCACCTCTCCAGGGTCTCCTCAACCTGGTCCCTACTCTCATTACAGATCACAATGCCATCCACAAACATCATAGTCCACGAGGACTCCTGTCTGATCTCGTCTGTCAACCTGTCTATCACCATTGCAAATAAGAAAAGGCTCAGCGCTGATCCTTAATGTAATCCCATCTCAACTTTAAACACATCCATCACTCCTACTGTAGACCTCACCTCACCACTGTCACACTACCCTCGTACATATCCTGTACCACTCTTACATACTTCTCTACCACTCCCAACTTCCTCATGCAATACCACAACTCCTGTCTAGGCATCCTGTCATATGCTTTCTCCAAGTCTACAAAAACACAATGCAACTCATTATGACCTTCTCTGTACTTCTTCATCAACACTCTCAGAGCAAACATCGCATCTGTAGTGCTTTTTCCTGGCATAAAACATACTGCTAATCACTAATCATCACCTCCCTTCTTAACTTAGCTTCCACTACTCTTTCCCATAACTTCGTGCTGTGACTGATCAGTTTAATCCCTCTGTAGTTACTGCAGCTCTGCACATCATCCTTATTCTTAAAAATCTGTACCAAAACACTTTTTCTCCATTCCGCAGGCATCCTCTCACTTTCCAAGATTTTATTATACAATCTGGTTAAAAATTCCAATGCCATTTCACCTAAACACCTCCATGCTTCCACAGGTATATCATCTGGACCAACAGGCTCTCCATTCTTCATCTTCTTCATAGCTATCCTTACTTCCTCCTTGCTAATCCACTGCACTTCATGATTCACTATCCGCACTTCATCCAACCTTCTCTCCCTCTCATTGTCTTCATTCATCAACCCCTCAAAGTACTCTTTACATCTGCTCAACACACTCTCCTTGCTTGTAAGTATGTTTCCCTCATTATCCTTTATCACCCTTACCTGCTGCAAGTCTTTACTAGCTTGGTCCCTCTGTCTAGCCAATTAGTACAGGTCCTTTTATCCCTCCATAGTGTCCAACCTTTCATACAATTCTTCATACGCCTTGTCCTTAGCATTCACCTCCTCTTTCTTTACCATATGCCTCATCTCCTTATACTACTGTCTACTTTCTGACAATCCCACTTCTTCTTCACCAACCTCTTTCTCTGTATACTCTCCTGTACTTTCTCGTTCCACCACCAGGTCTCCTTGTCCTCCTTCCTCTGCCCAGATGTCACACAAAGCACTTTTCTAGCTGTCTCTCTTATCAGCTCTGCAGTAATTACCCAGCTATTTGATAATTCTTCACTGCCACCCAGTCCCTGTCTTAATTTTTCCCTGAACTCCACTTTACAATCATCCTTTTTCAACTTCCATCATTTGATACTTGGCACTGCCCTTACACTCCTTCTCCTCCTCCTCTTGATCACCAATGTCATCCTATAGACCACCATCCTATGCTGCCTAACTACACTTTCCCCTGCCATCACTTTACACTCTCCAATCTACTTCAGACTGGCTCTCCTACATAGCATATAATCCACCTGTGTGCCATCTTTCTCCATTCTTGTATGTCACCCTGTACTCCTCCCTCTTCTTAAAATACATATTCACCACAGCCATGTCCATCCTTTTTACAAAATCCGCTACCATCTGCCCTTCTGCATTCCTCTCCTTAACACCATACCTAGCCATCACTTACTCATCCCTTCTGTTCCCTTCACCAACATGCCCATTGAAATCCATTCCAATCACAAATGTCTCACCCTTGGGTACACTCATCACCACTTCATCCAACTCACTTCAAAATTTTTCTTTCTCATTCATCGCACACCCAACTTGTGGAGCATATGCACTAATGACATTCATTATCACGCCATCAATTTCCAGCTTAATAAACATAACTCTATCTGCCACTCTTTTCACCTCCAAAACACTCTTGGAATACTCTTCCTTCAGGATAACCTCTACACCATTTCTTCTCCCATCCACACCATGATAGAGGAATTTGAACCCACCTCCGATACACCTGGCCTTACTCCTTTCCATCTGGTCTCTTGCATGCACAATATATCAACCTTCCTTTTCTCCATCATATCAGCTAGCTCTCGCCCTATACCAGCCATACCGCCAACATTCAAAGTTCCTACCCTCACTACCACACTCCCAACCTTCCTCCTCTCTTCCTGCCTTGGGGTATGCCTTCCCCCTCTTCTCCTTCAACCAACAATATATATTTAGATATGTGTGTGTGTGTGTGTGTGTGTGTGTGTGTGTGTGTGTGTGTGTGTGTGTGTGTGTGTGTGTGTGTGTAGTATATATTTATATATAATATAGGAATACATATATGCATTCCCTACAAAAGATCAAGTGTGTGTCTGATCAAAAGCTGTTTAGTTGACCATTTATGATCAGTTTAACAGCTGATTAACAGGTGTCCGAGATCACACAATTCCTAGGTTTGGGGAATAATGTCCTTACTCTGTGTTGGTTTAATTTCAGGATTAGTAGATATAATTAGCAAAGGGTGTGTGGGGTGCAACCCAGTATAATGTGTGTGGGGGGGCTTTCCCTCTGCAAAAAACAATTCCTTGTTTTGTTTTTTTTTTATTTTAAAATTGTCATGCACCAAGGCTGTTTTTCAACACATGCCTTGTAGAGTGTCAATGATGGTGTTCTTCAAATTTTTACGTCAATGTTTTATATGTCAATGTTTTGATAATGGATGTATTTGATCAGTAATGCAACAGCCATATGTCTCTCGCACACACACACACACACACACATATATCTATATATATATATATATATATATATATATATATATATATATATATATATATATATATATATATATATATATATATATATATATATATATTTATATATATATTTGATCTTAGTTTGTGGTCTGTGAATTTCACGACATGTGCTGATGTTCCAAGGATAACTGAGTACCACCTCTCAACACGTCATGGAATTCACAGATCATAAACTAAGATCAAATTTTGGAGGTAAATCTGGCAGAGAAGCAAATCTTGTACAAAATGCACATGTCTTACCTACCAAATAAAGCTGTTCAAAATATGGAATGGTGTCAGCTGCATAAATTGGACATGATGCAAGTAAACTTAAAAATGCATCTGGAATACCTTCTGGTGGCAAAAAAGGAAACAAATCAGTTGTTTAACAGCAGTATGGAATGCTGTTTCAGCTGCATAATTATAAAACAAACCTAAGTCTTGGATATGTCTTTGAGTATTTTCTGGAAGATGAATGAAACATCCTATTAAATTTACTACAGGAAAATTATGGTGCATACTCTGAAGGATGAGCAATTCAAAATCATTGACACTATAAACAGGTGAACGACAACACTAATACACAACAAATAGCCTTAAAATTCAATTCCACATCAAACTGTAACATCTGTGTGACACGTACTACATGAATACAGTAATAAAGGGATATATCTTACACTTCCTAATAATGACTATGCAGATGTGTATTGAATACAGTTGTTTCAAAAGATTGCTACTCAACAAATATGTGCTATCAATTATCCATGTCTGGTGGATAAATTCAGCAAATTCTTTGCCATAGTCAGACATCAAGCATATACCTTTCTCATCCTGCATCTCCCATGACAAAAACAGGCAGCAGATAATGGCCAGTCATCCACATTATTATGAACTATAGTAGCAGGACACTTCTGCCAAACAGTCATGCTTTTAGCCAACACAATGGACAGTTTGAAATAGAGAGCCTTCATCAAGGGTATGTTACCATTAACCTTTTCAGAGAAAGTGCTCAATACATTTTTAACTTCACAAAGGTAGTGCCTTCAATGAGTAGCTCTATGTTTTAGTGCAGACATAGTAAGTTCTCTCTCACTTGCTAAAAATCACACATATGATCATGACACAGACTTCTACAATACATCTACACACACAAAGTAAAAATTGTTATAGCTCAACTGGGGCAGCTTACTCTGCATTTTAAATTGTCAACACCAAGATCACTTTCCTGTTTCATTCACATTCCAAAGATATCCCTCCACAATAAGCATATTGTTAACACAATGTGGTTCCACACAAGGATAACTTTGACCAACAGTTCCTATACCAAGAACCGTATCTACCAAGCTTTTATTACAAGAAGCCATCATAAACAGTTACAGAGCTGTATAGTTTCCACAATGCAAACTCTTTCAGTACCAGAAATATATATACATATATATATATATATGTATATATATATATATATATATATATATATATATATATATATATATATATATATATATATATATATATATATATATATATATGTATAGGTCTACTATATTTGGTCGAATTACATTTGGTTGAAAATGATTTCAGGCAGCCCACTTCACTGAAAATGCATTTCACTGAAAACCCATTTAGTCGAATTCCAGTTGGTCGAAAATGGAATATAGCTCCTGCTCCACTGCAATGTGACCCTGGAGTGAGAATATAAAGTAAGGGGGCTGTGGGGGGCACAGCCCTCTACAGTGGGGGGGCCCACATAATTGCTGTGTATGCACTATTATATACATGTGCATCAGTTAAAAATACATTGAAACATATAATGTCAGTAAAAAACTAGTTGCAAAATGTGGAGGGCTATGCCCCCCACACACCCCCTAACTTTATATTCTCTCTCCAGGGTCACACTGCAGTGGAGCAGGGGCTATATTCCATTTCTGACCAAATGGAATTCGACCAAATGAGCTTTCAATCAAATGATCTTTCAGTGAAATCATTTTCAACCAAATGTAATTCGACCAAATATAGTAGACCCATATATACATATATATATATATATATATATATATATATATATATATAAATATATATATATATATATATGGTTCTACCTGACTTAGTTGACAGCTTAGAACACCGACAATGGAATCCGGAGCTCCAGAAGATCGACAATGAAGAAGGCCGACGCGAATCGCGAGTGCCAGAACATCGACAATGCAGAAGACCGACACGACGGATGACAACACCGACGCCGAGGATGCCGACATGGGAAAAGGCTGTGTGAGTATGCGGTAGTGACGGACGTTAGGGTGTGAGTCAGGTAAGTGTGGATATTGATGGTCTGTGGGGATAGGGGTGGGTTAAGTGAGTTAGGGTTAGGGAGCGGGTTAGGTAAGTGTGCGGTAGGGATAGACTTTGGGATAGGGGCGGGTTAAGTGAGTTAGGGTTAGGGAGCGGGTTAGGTAAGTGTGCGGTAGGGATAGACTTTGGGATAGGGGCGGGTTAAGTGAGTTAGGGTTAGGGAGCGGGTAAGGTAAGTGTGCGGTAGGGATAGACTTTGGGTTAGGGGCGGGTTAAGTGAGTTAGGGTTAGGGAGCGGGTTAGGTACGTGTGCGATAGTGACGGACCTTAGGGTTAGGGTAAGGTTTAGTGTGGGTTTGTAAGGATTTTGGTGTGCTTGTGTTGTGTGTGTGGTTTGTGGAATGGGGATGTGTTTTGTTTTTTATTGTTGTTATTGTGGTGTGTGCAGTGTATGGGGTTTCGTGTTTGTGTACCGTCGGTTATTTCGTTGTCGGGTATGTGAGGTTTCGTGTTAATGCACTGTTGATCATGTGGTATCGGTGATGTCGTTGTCGGTGTTGTGTGGTTTCGACTATGTCAGGTAGAACTATATATATATATATATATATATATATATATATATATATATATATATATATATGAGAACACTTCACAATGCCAAAATCCTGAAAGATCGAATTTAATATGGCCAAGACCATATGATTGAACTTTCAGAATCCCGACATAGTGAACAGAGCTCTGCATACAGCACAGAATTGGAGATTTCCCTTTTCTTCGCTGTAGTGCGATCTCGGAGTTGGAATATTTAAGTAGTGGGGTGTGGGGGGCTTGGCCTCCTGCAGAAACATTTAAATCGTTGTCTTTTTTTTTTTTTGTTTTGATTTGTTTCGGAATTTTAATAGTCTAAAACATTGATCATATGGTCTTGAGCATATGAAATTCGATGTTTCGGAATTTTGAGATTCTGAAGTAAATCCAGTACTTACATATTATTGCAACCAAATTGCGACCTGAAGAAATGGCTCTTTTCCAAGCCGTACTCCTTCCGAAATATGTACTCTAAGTTTGTTAACAGGAGAAAATAATACTCTGTTGTAGTTCCTCCTACATGTGTGGCCAATATATCGAAATACTTTTGCTTTTTTTTTTTTTTTTTTTGTTTTTTTTGGGAGGGTAGTTGGGCGGATAGACAATGAGCTGTGAGTGTTGTAACACACTAACCACTTTTCCCTGTTCATTGATGGTGGGTATTTGAACCAAGAACTTTGTAAGTGCATGGCATTAGTTAGGCACACTTTACACATTTCAGGACTGAGAAGTGGATCACCTTTTACTAAAAGTGGTGATGAAATCTGTCATTGTAATCATACCTCTCAACCATGCACAGAAAATTGAGTACAGCAGTCACCATCTAAATGAGGAATGTTTCACGTTCAAATGCCGTACCCTTCCTGATATTTACGTCAGTGCAAGCATTTTTTTAAACCAGGTAACTTAATTACAGCAGTCTTTTAAAAATGTATCTCCACTTTTACGTTTCTTTTCACTTCCGTTTACAGCTTTTTGGGGAATTTGTTAAGAATGCAGGTGACAGATTCATCCTAACAATACTACACCACACACACAAGGTATATCATGCTGTGATCCTCCAGAAATAAAATCATTTCACCTAAAAGCATTTACAGAAGACATACTGAAATGGATTACACTTAAGACACATAGATCGAATGATATGGTATGGTAAAACTGGGAATTACAATCAGAGGCACTGAGTCTGTTATCTGGTTGCGATAATATGTAAGTACTGGGAATCCATATATGCACACCCACACACACACACACACACACACACACACATATATATATATATATATATATATATATATATATATATATATATATATATATATATATATATATATATATACTAGCTGTACCCGGCCAAGCGTTGCTGTGGCTCAGTCTGGTTAAATGGAAAAGAAAGAAAAGAGAAAGCGCATGTTTCTAATATATTTAATTTCACAATGCTTGTGGGTATACAATATTTTTTGTTGTTCCATTGTCTGTGCAGATATAGAGATTGTCTGGTTTGCCGACTCTAGAACATGGAACATATAATTGTCCATGTGAGAAGCAATCCGTGTGTAGATCTAAACCGCACAATTCTAAAGATTGGCCCTGAGCTTTGTTGATGGTTATTGCAGATGCCAATTGAATTGGGAATTGCGATCTCTTAAATTGAAATGGCATATCCTTTGGAATCATAGGAATGTGAGGAATGAGGACATCTTCACATTTGAAAGGTCCTGTCAAGATTGTTGCTTCTATGACATTGCTCATTAATTTTTTTACTGCAAGCCGCGTGCCGTTGCAAAACTTTGGCTGATTGATATTTCGCAACATGATAATTGGCATGCCGATTTTCAATTGCAGTACGTGCAGTGGCATCCCTGGCAGATCGAGTGAATTCAAAAATTCTGTTGGATAATTAACCGCTTCATCTGCTTCCACAACAGTGTCGACAGACTTGTATGTGACTGCCTCGCTTTGAATGTTAGACTGAATAATATTGTTAAGTTCGTAGACGTCTTTGTTCTTGGCCGCAAGAATAGCTCATTCGTTCAGCCAATCATGATTCTTATACTTGGTTTGAATATTGGGAAATACTTTTTCAACCAATTCTTCTTTTGATGTCACTAAATTGCAGAAGTTATGAGGCAATGAAATTCGTCCTAAGGTCAGATCAACCGGCACCTTTCCATTCCCAATTTCCAGCAATTGATGTGAGAATATCTCAGCTGATCGATCATTTTGCAGCTGGACATGCATATTTGTAGTTAATTTTAATGTCTTTATGTGTCGCCACAAAGTAGAGTATTTCAGGCAAGCATTTATTTCGTCCGCTGATGTCGATCGAGGAAGTACAGGTAATGTTTGCCTGAAATCTCCTGCAACCAATATTAATGCATTCCCAAATGGTTTGATGTTTCCACGCAAATCTTGCAATGATTGATCAAGAGCCTCGAGCGATTTTTTGTGCGCCATTGTGCATTCATCCCAAACAATAAGTTTGCATTTTTGCAATACCTTTCCCATGTTAGATGCTTTGGAAATGTTGCACATGGGAGTCTCAATGAATTGCATGTTCAATGGCAATTTCAAAGCAGAATGAGCAGTTCTTCCACCTGGTAGCAATGTCGCAGCTATTCCAAATGATGCAAGAGCTAAGGCTATGCCATTTTGGGATTGAAATGCTGCCAGAATCAATGTAATTAGGAACGTTTTACCAGTTCCTCCTGGCGCATCTAAGAAGATTTCTCCAACCCCGTTATTGACAGTTTGCATTATTTGATCATAAATGCCTTTTTGCTCAAGCGTTAGCCTAGTAATATTTGATTGCACATATGACAAAAGATCACCCATGTTGTAATTTTGTTCACGACACAATTCTACATCGAACGAAGCAGCAGCAGAACGATTCGGTGATGGCATTCCCAATTGATTGAGAACTTTGTTCCTGATTTCTAAGCACAAATCGTCAGTCATTATCAATGCTTCGTTGTAGATTTCTGCTGTGAAATCCATGTTCATATTTGAATTTTCCTTGCGTATTTGATGGAAAATATCTTCAGCCATGTGCGATTTATATTTCTCCCATAACTCTGTTGGAGATGAAGGAGACCAGGCGGTCAAAATGATTGCAAACAATGCACAAATTTGATTTGGATGTGTCATTAATGCATACATGCCAGTGTCGGTCATTCTCCAATAAATTCAGAGCTTGACATGCACTGCGGAAAGTGGCTTGTGTAACGCCGTTGACAATTCTCAATTGCTGGAAAGACGTTGGGCCAGGCACATTTACCAACAGCATGCAGAGAAAGAAGCATTCATCTTGATTGGGATGCACAGTGTACAGTCTGCCTATCATAGTTTCTTTGAATATGCCAGGTTGTCCGTTGACTCGCTCTCCTCGTTTGTGTCGTTCAAATGATTTTCTACTCACATTCCATGGGTAATACATAGGCACTTCCGAATACAGCAGTGTTTTCGCAAATGCGTCATTTTGACATAACGTGAAGAAAGCAGTTAACATTGTAGCCGGTGGATTCAGGGCTATTTGTTGCACATTTGCAGCTGTGAAATAAACGTGTTGTCCATTTTCTAGATGTACTGCTAAGTGAACAACAGCTGGACTTCGTTCATGTATGGGAAATGAAAGAATTCGCCATACAGCTTCATTGCTGCTTATGTATTTTCCAGCCTGATACTGTGCGATTTCATCGATATGTATGACCGCATTCCTATCACTTCTTTCTGGTTGCACACCAAAAACTGCCAATGTCGCTGCCTTTATTCACGTACTTACAAATGTATTTGATCAATTTAACGGAGTTACAGTATTCCACATTTATGTGCGCTTTGTACGTTTTTGATAGCAAAGGCGAATATGGAACAACCCACCAGTTATCTACTTCAATGTCACCATTTCGCATTTGTATGGTTGCTAATTTACCACCATCTTCTGCTGATATTCTTCTGTATAAAGGATATCCATCGTTTCCTGTAACTGTGTTGGATACTAATGTTCGAGGATATCGTTTAGAGCATTTTCCATCTATCATGCATGGTGAATTTAGATTCAGTGTACTGCAAGGTCCATGTATCATATTTTTCGTCACAACTTTATGCAAATCCTTATCGACGTCGGCATCGGGTATTTCAGCGTATATTACATCGTCGATTTCATTTGAAGTGATTTTGTTATAGAGCCAGATTAGTATATGTGCGTGTGGCAATCCTCTCTTTTGCCATTCCACTGAGTACATCCAGCAGCACACAGAGCCAAACACTTCATGTTTTACCATGAAATCCATCAGCGATTTCAGCTTCTGTCTGAAAACACGTGCTGTGATGTCATGCCTATCCACCGGCAATTGCCCAGGAAGTAAGAGCTGTTGTATATCGTCCCAAGCTGGAT
>NC_056737.1:907350833-907480833 GCF_019279795.1 Protopterus annectens
TTATAGAGCAATTCATCTTCATGGAAATCGCTATTTTAGCACAGGGAATGTGTTTGCTGTGGAATTACTATGAATATATAAAAGGGAACTGTCATTTAAAGACGGATCACTTATTTTTGGTGTTTTGCTGCAAATCGAATGGAAATGTCGCGATTCGATATTTTCGACATTTCACCCTGCTTTACATCCATAATGTTAATCGAATACTTTCATTTTCGATGTTAAAATTAGAAAAATAATACACTTTTTTTTTTATTTTCGATTTTATGATAGTAAACCCATATATATATATATATATATATATATATATATATATATATATATATATATATATATTGTGGTGGTGTAGCCCCCCCCCCCACATAGTTTGGGTATATATTATTTTCTTGAAAGAGTTATTCATTTGACTTGTAAGAATCCAAGTCTAAGGTTTACAACATTTAAAATAGGTGGGGGGCTATGCCTCCACACCCGCCAGTGTTGGGGCTGTTCCTCCCACACCCCACCTTACTATATATACTAACTCCAGGATCGCACTACAGTGGGGAACAGGGCATATACCTGTTTAGACAAAATGAGTTTCAGTGAAATGAGTTTTCAGTGAAGTGAGCTTTCAGTGAATTGTGCTCAGGCAATTTATTTTCAGTGAAATGAGGCTTTGACAAAATGAGTTTCAGTGAAATGTGTTTTCTATCAAACAAAGTAGACCCATATATATATATATATATATATATATATATATATATATATATATATATATATATATATATATATATATATATAAGAGGATCACAACTTAGAATAAATGCCTTACAAACACAATTAGCAGTAGTTATGGAAAGGGCCATCAAGTTAAACATACTACCAACCAACTAGATGTAACAACAGGAATGAACATTACCAACTTACTGTAAAATCTCCACTAAACCATTAGTCAAATGGCACTTCCAAAACACATACAAATCACATTCTATCATCACCTAGCATAACCTACTTACTGATTTATCTAACAATGCCTCACAATAGAAAGCCACCGCTGACAACACAGTATACCATATAGGAAAGCACTGCCACTATAAGTACAACTTAAGCAAAACAATCAATAATATGCAGCTATCATTGCATCAGCCGACCACAACTTATTATTTATTTACTTGTCTTAGGTTCATAGATTAGTACTAAGCTAACTGCCCTTGCAAGCCATTTTAAGCCTAGCCAATTATCCCTTGTGAGACCCAAACTCTGCACTTTGCATTTATAAGGCAAACACCTTAACCATTAGGCCACCCTCTTTGTTGACTGGGAAATGTCAGAATAGGTAAAATCCATTTTCAGCCGATGCCGGGATAGGAAAAGCTCCACACTTAAGTTACACATCATATACATTTATAATTTTAGGGTAAAAACTGCTGCACATGACATTATTTGCATGATTTTTAAATATTTCTTACATGATCATAACATTTTATCACAAAAAAACAAAAGAGAAATTAATATTTTCTTCTTCTGGCTTTTCCCGGTTAGGGGTCACTACAGCGGATCACCTGTCTGTTCATGATTGACAGTGGAGTCTTATGGTGTCGAGTTGCCAGCCTGGCACCCAACCTTCCACAGAAGGCACACACACACTCATACCTAGGGCCAATTTAGAGCGTCTAATCCACCTACAGCATGTCTTTGGGATGTTAAGTGTTAAATAAAAAATCAGAATTCAATACACAGGAGGTTCAGATTCAAAAGTTTACTAGTGTACACCAGGAGGCAAAAAACCATACAAGTACAGAATTTTGTCTGACATGATGCAGGAAGTACAGAATATTTTATAGTGTTTACATTCAAGTTATGCCCACCTTACTGACGTGGTTAGTCACAAGGCATCTACATCACTTTTACTAACAGTATTCTATTCATCTAATAATGCTGATGCAGTACATTTAAAAAAACTTTTCCTTTAGATACAATATGGCCTTGCTATCCAGCTGGCCAGTCATAATGTCTTTCTGTAAAGTTACTTCTTAAAGGTCTCATATCAGTTCGAATACAATAGCAGATTCAGACTTTAAATTCACCTCTTTGTTCACTGTTTCAATTTCCCACCAGCTGTGTTCTTATCTTTCAGGGACAAGTTACTACATCAGGAAAGGAAGATTTAATTATTTACAAGGTCAAGTTATCTTATCAGGAAGAAGCGGAAGATTTACACATTTTAATTTCCTGACCCAGCAGATAATCACTTATGAAAAGCATAACATTAAGCTTGCTGAGCTGGCAGCTGCCAGGGTCAGGGGTCAAAGCACACTGCAGTTTCAGAAGCTACTTGCATTTACACATGAATTTATCCCTTCTGTTATATGATTAATAGAATAAAATGCATTATAAACTACCTTGCTTTTAAACTAGCATTTCACATATATTTAAATACATATTTTTCTAACATTTTCCCCCTATTAATACTTTTTATTCCATTTTAAAGTATGCATAGTGTCATTTCATCTCGTAGCCTTTCCCACTCAGGATTTTCAGCTAGGTGAGTCATTTAATCTATACTTCAGAAAAAGCGTCATCTGTAATCAATCTTTCAATTTCAATATCTTGGTAGAAAGTTTCAGTAACAGATATATCAACAAAATCTTTGATTAATCTTTTCATGCAGGGAATTCCACAGCAAACACATGCTCCTATTAGGAGTATACCCACACATATAACAAATAGAATGTTCATTAGGATGTAACCCCACCCCCCAAACAGATTCTGGAAGAAGTCCGTCAGTGGGTTTGGGCCTGGTTCAATCATGGCTGATACTTGCTGAATTACCTCTAGGTGATTATTTATCTCATGGCGATTGTCAGGGATGAAAGCACAGCATTCTTCTTTGATAAGCATGCACGTACCACCTCTCGCCGCTAGGGTGAAGTCAAGAGCCATCCGATTTTGTAGCACAACAGTTCTCATTGCATTTAGTTCATCAGTCACCAATTCTAGGGTGAAAAAAGTTGCATTACTCATTACTTCGAGAAGTTTCAACAACTTCCTCAGCTCCCAGATCGATTTGACTGCTCCATAGGCTGGTAGTATTCCTACCCAGGATATAACACTGTCACCCAAGTCCATATGAGTCAATTCACTTTTGTCTTTTACTGAATTATGGTCTTTCCAACCAGCTTCGATCTTCCCAACTGGATTCACAGGTTTCTTAACTGGACCTTCAGATTTTCGAGCTATTTCCCTTACGTTTCGTATCTTACCCAAAGGTAATTCTGCAGTATGTCTTATTGCTGGAACCAGATAACCCAAAAAACAACTGCCGGACCAATTCTCAGGTAACCATTTATATGCCTTTTTCCCACAAGTAAAATAACAGTTTTCTACTTTAGTACTAATACGCATCAGCCCTGCATGAAACATTTTCTGATCTATAACAGGCAATTGTTTAAACAAAACAGGGTTTTGTCGTACTTCATTCAATGTTGTTTTCATTGTGCTCCAATATGAATCATAATTAGTATTACAAACAGTACCTCCACTTTTAACTTTAATGTAACACTTGTAGGATATCGTAATATTACAATTACTCCATCCTACTTGGAGGCTATCGTTTTTAAAAAAGCACACAATTCCCTTTTGTGTAACAGGTAAAAATAAAGCTATTTTGTCCTGTGATCTCACAGTTCCTGTGTCGAAAAGTAAATTCTCCCAAGTCTCATTTATCCCCAAAGGGACAGCGGACATTATCAGTCCTCCATATGCTGTTGGTATAGCTGTACAAACCCAGCAATTTGAAATATTCATAGTCTCTGCATACACACGTTTCATGGCCAGGTATGTGTTAAAATTTGGATGCCAGTCTATAGACGTTTCATCACGCCTTCCCACTTTCACTTGTGTGGTTGTGTGTAGGATGAACCACAGCAAGAGAAAAATTGTCACAATTACAGTTAATAATTGTACACGCAACAAAATGATTATGCAACATCTCTGGGGTTGATCTAAACTTCTATTCGCTTTGCTTTTGGCCATCTCGGTCTGGTTGTGTATCAGTCTCAAAGTTTTTATCAAGTTGAAAGTTCTTTACCGGTTTACAATGCGTCAAATGAACCCAGGACGTCCTCTCAGCTACTCTGACTGCAGTAGGCGTTGCCAACAGAACCTGGTATGGACCTTCCCACTTTGGACTCGCCCAGTTTTTCCTTTTCGTCACTTTCAGCCAGACCCACGACCCTGGGGCCAAGACTGCTTCCACGGGTCTGGTCTGTTCCTTATCTGAAAAAGAGTTAAACTGCAAAACAGATTTATTCCTTAACAATTTTTCATATATTCTGCTAACGAACTGTCAGCCTCCTGCTCTGCAGGCATGAGAGCTTTCCACTGAGGCACATAATATGCTCTCCCAAAAACCATTTCAAAGGGAGTCAAACCCTTTACATTTGGAACCGTTCTCATACTCAGCAGTGCTAAAGGCAGACAGTATATCCAATTCTTTTGGGTCTCCTCTACTAGCTTCCTAAGTTTACTTTTAGGGTACCATTGTACCTTTCCACCAGTCCTGTTGACTGTGGGTGGTAGGCACAATGGTTCTTTAAGGAGATACCAAAAAATCTCCCAAGCTGGTGAATCGTCTGATTCACAAAATGTGTGCCATTGTCACTATAAATCCTCTCCGGAATGCCAAATCTAGGGATTACTTCTTTTATCAGGGCTTTTGCCACTGTTGCTGCATCCGGGTTTTTGGTTGGAAAAGCTTCTACCCATTTAGAAAACATGTCTACAATAACTAAACAAATCTTCTTCCCTTCACATTTATTCAATTCTATGAAATCCATACAAATAGTATGGAACAGGTATGGTGGTATAGGAAAACTTCCTTGCTTGGTTTTAAATGCTCCTTGTGCATGGTGCTTGTTACAAGTATGACAAGCTGCACAAAATTTTTTTGTGTAGTTTATGTATCCGTATGTTTGGAATATTCAATTTACTAACTGTACCATCCCCCCTGTTGAGACATGGCACTGCCCATGGCTCAACAAAGCTGCATATCTAAATAAATTAGATGGCAATATCGGTTTTCTTTCTTTGGAAATGTACAGTCCATTCTCAAGAATTGCACCTCGTTTTACCCATTTTTGTTTTTCTGCTTTTGTAGTAAGCGTCTGCATTGTTTTTAACATGTCTAAATCTAAAATCTCAGAGGGTTGTAATTCCTCATTTAAAAGTAAAGTTTCTGAGTCTGAGGCTGTTTGCTTTGCAGCTGCATCAGCTCATGCATTATCTTTTGAATTCTTATCCTGTTGTTTTGTATGAGCTACACATTTACAAATAGCTACTTTGGTAGGTAACTGAATAGATTCTAATAGCTCCAAAATAAATTGCGCATGATTAATAGGTTTTCCACTGGATGTAATCATTCCTCTATTTTTCCATTGTTGTGCAAATACATGTACTGTAGAAAAAGCATACTGACTGTCAGTATATATGTTTACACACTTGTTTTTTGCTAAAGTACATGCTCTCGTCAAAGCTATCAACTCTGCTGCTTGTGCAGATAAGTTGTGTGGTAAGGATTGAGCTTCTAAAATTTCAGTGTCTGTAACTACTGCATATCCCACCAGATTCTTCCCTGTAGGACCCCTTCTGCATGAGCCGTCCACATAATATGTCACCTCAGCATTATCCAAGGGCATATCTGTAAGATCTTGTCTAGGTAAAGCTAAATGTTCAATTTCCTGCAGGCAGCTGTGTGGTGTGCCCTCCGCAGGAGTTGGAAGTAATGTTGATGGATTCAATGTCGTACATCATTCAATTGTCATATGAGGTTGGCTCAGCAGTATAGTCATACATGAAAGATGTCTAGCAGGAGAAAGGTATGCCATTTTCTCTTGTAGTAAAATTATTGCAACTGCATGAGGCACTCTCAATGTGAGAGGGTGAAATAACACCACTGAGGCCGAAGCCTGTACTGCCATTGCGGCTGCAACTACTGCTTGTACACAGTGAGGCAAAGATCGCGCCACTGGGTCTAACTGTGATGAATAGTAAGCTATGGGGCGTTGCTTGTCCCCATGTTGTTGCGTCAATACTGATGTCATGTACCCTTGCTTACAATCTACGGTCTGAAAAAAACGTTTGTGATAATTTGGAAGTCCTAAAACTAATGAAGAAGCTATCAACTGCTTCAACCTGCAGAAAGCCGTTTCTGCTTCTGTTGTCCATTGTAAAATATCTTGTGCTGCCATTGGTGTCTTATATATCAAATCAGTCAGTGGAGCAGATTCCAAAGCATAATTTGGTATCCAGCTCCGACAAAAATTAGTTGTACCTAAGAAAGACATCATTTCTTTCTTGGTTGTTGGTCTGGGTGCTTGCAAAATTGCTGTTTTTCTTTCCTCATCTAGTATTCTACCTTCATTGGATATTACATATCCCAAGTATCTAACTTGTTTTCTCCAAAGTTGTAAGTTACTTTTGTTTACTTTGTGTCCTTGTATTGCTAAAAATTTCAATAATGCTACTGTATCCTCCCTGCACTGTTGCTGGGTGGGGGCTGCTAGCAAGATGTCATCTACGTAAAGTAGAATTTGACTTCCTCCCGGTGGGGTAAACCCTGACAGGTTGCTAGCCATTTCTTGTGCAAATATTGTTGGGCTCTCACAATATCCCTGTGGTAGTCGAGTATATGTATACCTTTTACCCTGAAATGTAAATGCAAACCAATATTGACTATCAGGATGTATAGGTATTGAAAAGAAAGCATTGCTAATATCTACCACAGAGAAATACTTCTGTTGCGGTTCTAAATCATTTAACAAGGTATGTGGGTCTGGCACCGTAGGTGCTCTAGGTATTATTGCATTATTTACAGCTTGTAAATCTTGTACCATCCGCCATTCCCCGTTTGCTTTTTTAACAGGAAATAGGGGTGTATTACATGGTGAATCAGGAGATTCTACCAGTACTCCTTCTTTGAGTAATGCTGCTATTATAGGCTTAATTCCTATTTCTGCATCTTTTCTCAAAGGGTATTGTCTTTTCTGTGGTCTAAAAGCTGACTTTGGGGTAATTGTAACTGGTCCTGCTGTTCGAATAAGTCCTACATCTGACTTGCCTGTTGACCACAGAGTTGTTGGAATTTCACACAAGGCCTTTTCTTCTTCTTCTAATAAAAATGCTAATCAGCTGTCCTCGCTAGATTGCAAGTGTACAGCTGGATGTGTCTGTGTCAACCAATTCAGTTTTTGTTTTTGTATCCCTTATCCTGACAGTTCTAAATCAGTCTGTTTCTCCCATCTTGTTACTTTTTTTCCTAAGTCTGCCCATTTAACACTTTTGCTCTTTGTCAGGCTGACATGTGGCAACCGATTTGATCTATACAATGCAAGGAATTCTTTAGGTAATGAACAGCTAACTACACTGTTCCCCTCAGTATCCCAGTACAAAGTACGCAAAACCAATCTAGTTGCACGACTTCTAAACAGTTTTTGCTCATACTCTCTATCAGGTCCTGGTGTGGTACAGTAATATAGAGTACAGTGTAACAATTGCTGTTGATCAATGTCAAGGGAGGGGGCTTTACTGATGGCTACATTCATCAGCTCCTCGGTCACTGCCCCTGGACCAGTCGTGACTAGGTCCTGGCTGTACCAATAAAAGGTTTCACCCTCCGATCGCACTACAAAGGTATCCATTTGTCTCTGTGCCTCCATACCTTGTACAGTTGGAACTACTGCTATGCCAAATATCTGCATAAGGTCCCTGCCCAATAGGTTTACTGGACACTTTGCAGAAACAACTATTTTACTTCTCTGGGTCATACCTGAAACAGCGTCAGTTATTGCTATATCATGGGAGAGTGGCTCCCTGTATAGCTGTCCGTTTGCTGCTTTTACTAATATATAATCAGGTGATTCGGAATGTTCTGGTAACTTGGAGGGGTGTATCAAAGTCCGTGATGCTCCTGAGTCACACAGGAATTTGACTTCCCTTCCCTCCACCAGAAGTGTCACTTCTGGTTTTGTATCTGCTAGGTAGAGCTCCAGGCTCAACAATGCTAAATCTAAAATTTCATTTCCATTTTCGTCTAAGTCAATTTGTACTTCCTCTACTCCTTCTACTACATTGGCATTTGTCTTTTCTATTCTAGCTGTTACTGGAGATTCCTGACTTTCATATGATGTATCCTCGCTATCATATAGTCAGTCCTCATCCCCTTTATATTCCGTCGTTGCTTTCTTATTTTGTTTACAGTCCCTAGCTAGATGCCCTTTCTTTCTGCACTTGAAGCATTCACATCTCTTTTTCCTCTCTTCAAAATCTTCCGATCATTTGTCAGACTGCTTGTTTCCCTGGGCATTCTTCTTGCCCTTTTTACCTGACTGCAATACAAATACTTCAGCTCCGTCTTCAGCAGAGAAGACTTGCGCCTTCTTTTTCTTTTTACTATTAAAATGTCTCTCAGCATGTCTAGCGTATTCGAGTAAGGCTTGTAGCCTCCCTGTTCGATGATCTATCATATGCTTCGTAATGAAGCTACTAATAGGTGCAATGCAACCTTTCAAAATGCATTTTTAATTGTTGTTCATACGGGAATCAGTTGTTTGGTTCTCAGGAACCGACATACCGCTATGATTATTAAAGCATTCTAATAATCTAGCATAATATCCATCTATTGTCTCATTTTCCTGTTGTATGCATTGATTAATGCAAGTCCAGTCTGCTCTAGGTTTCCATTTTTCAGAGATTCTGTCTGTCAGACCTTTCACTCTGTTGTCTAACTCTGCGTCACTATGTGGGAGTGCCCTAAGTTCTGCATTATGAGGATTCCAGGTGCCACAAATCATGTGCCAATCTGGACCTATAATTTGTCTTACTACTTTTTCTACTTCTTCCCCATTCAAGTGGTAACTTAACCTCACGCCTTGTAAATCTTCTAAAAATTTCGTAAAATTAACTTTCGGATGGGGGATTCCCTCAGTAGCCTTCCGGATATCTTCCGGTGTCCATGGTCTATATGCTAAGAGTGTTGGATCCTGCCCTTCCTGTCCTGCCTGAGGATTTGGAACTTCTATAAGTGGGCATATTTCTTCCTCACTCTCATCCTGTAGATTTCTCTCTATTTGGTATGATTCTGTGTCCCTATGTGTTTTACGTGTTCGAGATCTAGTCTCAATAGGATCTCTAACAAATGGTTGTGGTCTTACTGAAACTTCAGGATAATGCGGAGGCGGACCAGCCTGTCCACTCGCTTCATATCCTGAAAAGGGTAAGGGAGGGGGTAAGGGAGGAGGAGGAGGAGCTGTAGCTATTACCAAGTTATTATCCTCTTTGTCTAAAAATAATGTTTTTGAATTTTTAAGCTTCTGTTCCCTACGATTTGCTTCCTCAATCCACCTGTGTGCTTGAGGTATGCCTAGTTGGCGTTGCTTTTTTGCCTGACCTCCTGCATCAGATTTAAGCTGTTTAAGGAGTTTAACTAGTGTAAGTTTATCTAGTTTACCATCAAATTCATATTTGTTAACCCATTTCGTATAATACCTAACATTATCAGCACGCTGTAATTGCATGTATTTTGCGTCTTCGGTTAGGGGCGGATCTCGCGAGGTTTTAGTGCACTGATTACCCATGTCAAAGAAAATGTTACGTAACCCTTTTTTATCACGTGATGTCAATTTCTTAGTTCCTGTTTACAGTTTATGTAGAATAACTGTCTACCTTATCCTGTTCTATGACAAAATATACAGTACTTCCTTTTGTCCCTGATCTGCAAAACAAATCTTGACAATAATATACTGAAACCTAGTCCCTGATCTAAAACAGAAAAAAAGCAAATTCTTCCTACCTGAGCCTCCTGGTCTTGAAAATGGTCAAATTCCACTCTTCGGCCACAGATCAGAAAGTGGCCAGCCTCTTTACACACGACAATTCAGTCGGAGGTCTTTTCACTCAAGAAGAACCATTTTGGTAACTTCTCCTGCGCAGTATTCGACCACTGATACACTCTGATCTGCAGCTTACCAAGGGAATTCCGTCTCGAAAGGACCAAACTGTTAAATAAAAAATCAGAATTCAATACACAGGAGGTTCAGATTCAAAAGTTTACTAGTGTGCACCAGGAGGCAAAAAAACATACAAGTACAGAATTTTGTCTGACATGATGCAGGAAGTACAGAATATTTTATAGTGTTTACATTCAAGTTATGCCCACCTTACTGACGTGGTTAGTCACAAGGCATCTACATCACTTTTACTAACAGTATTCTATTCATCTAATAATGCTGATGCAGTACATTTAAAAAAAACTTTTCCTTTAGATACAATACGGCCTTGCTATCCAGCTGGCCAGTCATAATGTCTTTCTGTAAAGTTACTTCTTAAAGGTCTCATATCAGTTCGAATACAATAGCAGATTCAGACTTTAAATTCACCTCTTTGTTCACTGTTTCACTTTCCCACCAGCTGTGTTCTTATCTTTCAGGGACAAGTTACTACATCAGGAAAGGAAGATTTAATTATTTACAAGGGCAAGTTATCTTATCAGGAAGAAGTGGAAGATTTACACATTTTAATTTCCTGACCCAGCAGATAATCACTTATGAAAAGCATAACATTAAGCTTGCTGAGCTGGCAGCTGCCAGGGTCAGGGGTCAAAGCACACTGCAGTTTCAGAAGCTACTTGCATTTACACATTAATTTATCCCTCCTGTTATATGATTAATAGAATAAAATGCATTATAAGCTACCTTGCTTTTAAACTAGCATTTCACATATATTTAAATACATATTTTTCTAACATGGAGGAAACCAGAGCACCTGGAGGAAACCCACATGACCACAGGGAGGACATGCAGACTCCACACAGAAGGCACCCCCGCTGAGGATCGAACTGGAGAACCTCTTGTTGTGAGGTGGCAACGCTAACCGCTGCACCACCGCGGCGCCCAAGAAAGAAATTAATATAAATTGGCTAAATATTGAATTGAGAAATAACATACAATAACAATGAATGTAGTTATAATGAATATATAGTGTTTTTGAATTTAGCAATAATTTACAAACAGACTGATTTGTGAGTAGTTAGCATAATAGTAAAGGTGTTTATCTTATGGACACAAGGTACAGGGTTTGATCCCTCACATAGGGTAATTCTCTAGACTTAAAATGGTCCTAAAGGGCAGCTAGCCTACTACTGATTTATGAACATATGAAGGAGAATGCAGCCTAAAAAATGATGAGAGATATGAAAGGAGTATTTATGGAAAGGAGCATGAAGAGAAATGGTCAGAGGATGAATTCTACTTAGTGGTATGCTGTGAGCAAAATATTAAAATACGAGTTTAGGGAATAAGTGAAGTATGAGGAATAAGTTGCACAAAGATTAGGAAGCACAGTGGCTGTAAGAGTTGAAGAAAGGTGAACTGAGTAAAGCTACCCAGGTTGCAGGAAGAACAGAGCCATCTTTACCATAGCTGCTGTTTAAGCAAAGTTTTTGAACTGTTTAAGCTTTCTATTTCAACTGTGTGAGGTTTTCAAAGGATCATAGGAAGTTACTATGCTAATGGCCCGAGGGTCCTTACAAGCCTAGCCAAGTTCTACCCTTATTTCCACGATCAGTACCTATTGCCCGTGTCCAAGAGGGACACAGATGAAACCCCTGGTGTTAATTTAAGGTTAGCCATACAATTATGCAGATTGCATTTGAAGAGAGCAAATGAGGTGCTATATTTGACATGAAGTGGAAATCTGTTCCAAAGGTTTGGTAACCTCTAGGAGACAAATCTGTCCTTCCAGCAGGTTCTGCTAATGCCACATACCAGGTTAAGGTCTTTAGAGTGAGTAACCCATGTACCGTTTGATTTACAGAGGTGCAGCATTTCCAATTAAGCAAGGTCAGAAATGGCTTTGCATGCAAGGCAGAGATATTCTCTGAGTATTCTGTATTAAACAGAATATAGCGACAGTGATTTCAAATGATCCACATAGGACAGATGTTGAAGACCTTGAATTTTCCTTGTGAGTAATGTTTGTGGTCTCTCCAATTACTGCAGGTTCTTGGAAATGTGCATATCAAAATGGGCATTGTACTCACTTATTGCCCTCATGAAAGAAGAGTACAGGAAGGTTATAACTTCTTTTTTCTGGAGGCAATGCCTTTACTTATGAGATGAGCCATACAGAATGCCCTTCTTACCACTGTGCAGCCATGGTGGTCAAAGGTAAGGTTGCTGTCAACCTGTGTGCCTAGGTCTCTTACCACCTAGTGCATACTTAAGGTGTTGTTACTGATGTGGTAGTTAGCAGGAACATTGCTCTTACTGAAATGGATGATAATACATTTGTTTGCATTGCGTTTAAGGCCATGACTTTGACACCAATCATTTGTTTGTGCAAGACCCTGTTGTAGGATATTGCCATCATATGGATAGTCTATGACAGTTCCTTGTTGGCAGTCACCAGCAAACTTTGTTAGCCACAGACCTTTAGTTTTTGCTTGTACTTCAGAGAAATAGATTCTAAATAGTAGAAGTCCCAGGACTGATCCCTGTGGAACACCACTGGTTACAGGTCTGCTGTTGGAGGTTGATTCCTCTATTTTGACTATATGGATACTATCAGTGAGCCAATTAGTGACCCATCTAATCATATAAGGGTTGATACCTAGCTGGGTGAGTTTATCAATGATACCTGAGTGGTGCATAGTGTCAAACACCTTGGCTAAGTCTAGGAAGGCTGTATGCACAGATTTCCCCCTCTTCCAAGGCCTTGGTGACTGTCTAAAAGAAGTCCACTTGATTTAACAGGCATGATCTTCCTTTGACAAATCCGAACTGAGTAGGGTTAACTGTTGGGTCAAAGACAGGGGTTTTGACACATGATGGGAGTAGAAAGAGTCTCCAGCACTATTGAATGTCTTAATGATACATAGTCAACGTTTATTGCCAGAGCAAAGGTCTCTAGTTGGTGAGTAGTACAGCAGAGTTTTTTACAATGCTGGACATATGTCTGGAGAGTGCAACCAGCTGTGGGCAATGATTAGTTGTGAGTATGTCAACTGGTTTGGAAGATCAAGCCAGTTTCAATGTTTTAATGCAAGGCTGTGGTGTGTTTTATAAGGCTGGCTGGTTGTAGGTTTATCTATTTTGTAGTAGCAGGAGGCTAGTTTAGTTTTATACTACAAAACTACAGAATGAAAAAACAATAAAATTCCCAAAACAATAGGCAGAAACCAGAAAAAATGCAAACGTTAATCTCTAGTGCTTCGGCAAAGCATCCAAGGAGTATAAAACCAAAGGCAACAAGCTTTAATTAAATACACATAATAATCAAACAATTGCATAATTAACCAATAAAACAAAGGCAATAAAAATTAAATCAAAAGCTTCCAGTTACACTCTAAATTATGACCAGATGGAGATAAAGTACCAAACTTCAAAATAAAAATAGTTTCCTTATACAACAATCTTGTTTTATATACATTATCAGAATAAAAGTTAACTGGAACCTTTTCTAAAACAGTGGTTTTTAGACCATCAGGGTTAGAATTGTGAAGCTCAGTAAAGTGCTATATTACAGGACTATCCACCTTCTGTTTTTTTTAATATTCCTTACATGTTCCTGTAGTCTAGATTTAAATTTCCTTTTGCTTCTCCTATATAAAGTAGAACACATGGACACTGTAGGGCATAAACTATACCCTCAGTATCACAATTAAACATTTCTAAAGGACAAAAAGGATGACCATTAATAAAAGAAAAAGTCTTAACTACATAAACACATACACAGCAATGACCACAAGGAAAGTCCCCCTTATCTAAGAGGGGTACAAAGGGAGTGTAGATGTCAGAACAGGTAACCGAAAGTCGTTATGCACTAAAATGTCTCTCAGATTTCTACCCCTCTTATATGATATCCCCAAACAGGGTAAAAATAATCTAACTAAATCCCTAAATTTAAATAAATAACTCCAATAATATTTAACTAGATTTATCAAAATTGAACTAAAAGCACCATAGGTAGTAAGAAAATATATTTTTTCTCATACCTTCCTGTTTCACAATATTAGAAAAATCAAACATGTTAGACACCCCCTTAAGATTCAAGGGGCTAACACAGGATTTAGAAGCGGTATGATTTATAAGACTGGCTGGTTGCAAGTTTAGCTATTTTGTAGTAGCAGGAGGCTAGTTTAGTTTCACAATTTATTTATTTATTATTTATTTATTAGCATTTGTTTACCAGGAAAGTCCACCGGGCCAAAAAGTATCCATTTTCAGCGGAGGCCTGGGAAGAAAAGCTCCAAGAAAATACAATACATACATTTGATTAACAAACTAAAATAGAAACCGTAAGCCAAACTAAACTATTCAGAGTCCTAATAGATGACAACTTCAGATTTGTTATAAATTGTGTTGATATTTGTAAAAATAGAGGAAGCATATAATAGAGAAGGAAGGATGTATGTTTCTGCTAAGGTAGTTCTTACTTGATCTGATTAAGGTGGTGTTTGGATCAACAGAGGGAGATGAGTTTTTGGTGAGTTTTCTTGATAGAATGAAGTATGTGTGATCAAATTTGAGGTTGTCATCTATTAGGACTCTGAATATTTTAGTCTGGCTTATGGTTTCTATTTTTGTGTTATTATTTAAAGTAATGTGAAATGTATCAGTGAAAAACCTTCACAGTAACTGGTAAAATCCAAAAAGCTTTATTGTACCACACACCGGTTGAGCGCTTTCTTCCCTACTGAAGGGACTTCATCAGAACAGTTTCAGTTTTACAACCCAGCCCTTTTATGTAAAGAAGCACCCAATTAACCAATTAATTATACTAAACACTTACATAAAAAAACTACAGAGACATAAAAACAAGATGCATATAACAATTATGTGTATACAACAGTTCAAAACATTACATGGCAATTACATATCAGATAAATTAACGTTCACTATAAAAACTTTAAAAATATTCACTCAAGTGTCTAAAACTAATTATGTTACCCTAAAATATTTTTTAACTTCAAATGACATGCCATATTTACATTTTCATTAATACCAGGTGTCTGGGTGGCATTCAGCCTTAACTGCCAAATTAACTCACATATATCTAAATGTACATCCAGTATTCTACCTTGAGGGTCTTTAACCAACTGTTGCAGTACAGAAAACTTAAAAATGTGGTGCTTATTCTCAGATATATGCCTACTCAAAGCGCTAGTCATTTTGTTGTTTCTTATATCCAATAAATGTTCCTTAAATGTTCCTTAAACCTGTCCTTAAATTGTCTACAGGTTTTGCCCACATAAAAAGCAGGGCATGACTGGCATCTAGCCACATATACCACATTCTTACTGCAACAGTTAAAGTGCCCTGCAATGTGTGTATATACAGTCCATTTAGCCTCAAATACTCTGAGGTCTCTTCTATATTCATACAACAATTCCCCATTCCACATTTAAAATTCCCCCATTTTCTGATAGAAATAATCACTCCTTCATTTCCTTTTGATTCTAACAAATTTTTGAATGATCTGTCCCTCCTAAAGACAATCACAGGAGCAGATCCTACTTTTTGCACAATACGTTGATCATATGACAAAATTTCCCAGATACGCCTGAGTATTTCGACAATTCCATCTGCATCCAAACTGAAAGTGGTAATAAAACTAAGCTTCCTATCAGGCTCCTCCTTTCTGACCTGATAGGCTACCTGACCTCTACCATTATTCCGATCAGGCCTGCCCAAAATGGGTTGGTAAATGCCATCCGTTCTCCTTTTAATCACCTCTTTGGCCACCACTGCTACAAAACCACTAGGATATTCCCTCTTTAAAAACATTTCCGATATAAACTTCACTTCTTCCCTAAACGTGGCATCTTCACTCACCATTCAAGCAGCCCTCACGAGCTACCCCTTAATGATGTACTTTTTTGTACATAAGGATGCCAACTATCAAAATGCAAATATAAATTGGAAAAAGTAGGTTTACTATACATGCCAGAGGTACATTTTGCAGTTTCCTTATCAATCTTTAAGCCCACATCAAGATATGTTATACCTTCCACACTATAATCATAGGTATACTTTAAAAATTCCACATTGGCATTAATATAGTCAAAAAAAGTTTGCAGTAACCCTATACTGCCTTTCCATACAATAAATATGTCATCCAAAAAACGAGTGTAACACATAATATGCTCTCTGAATCCACTCTTAAAAACATATTCTTGCTCCCAGAATAACATCACATATTTTGCAAAAATGGGGGCACAAGCTGCCCCCATGGCTACACCTGTAGCTTGCTTAAAGTACTGTCCCTCAAAATGAATGTAATTGTTTTTCAGTACAATTTCCATCAAAGCAAGCAACATATTAATGGTGTCCTGGTCGTATTTGCCTGTTTTTACTAACTGAAGTTCCAGCCATTCAAGGCCAGTCTCATGTGGAATGACGGTAAGCAAATTACATACATCAATGGTAACCAGTATTTTGTCTTTACATGTACAGATGCTGTTTAACTTTTCTAAAAAATGCCAAGAATCCCTACAAATATAATCAAAACATTCCAACCCTTTGTATAACTGTGTGTTCAAAAATTTACTAATAAAGCAGGTCTTTCCCCGCTTTCCATCTACTATGGGTCTAAACTTTGGGTTAATTAACCCCTTATGAATTTTGGGGATACCGGATATATTAGACACCATAGGGTGGTCATTTCATACATAATTTTACTGTTTCTCATCTAGCTGCCCTTCCAGTACCATGTCCTCCAACCATACCTCTCAACCTGGAAACATCAAAAATCTGGACAAGGCCCATGAAAAATAGGTACAAATCTGTACGCTGATTAACATCTAATTTGCATACATAATTATGTAGCCCCACTCACTCCAATGGAATTGTGGGATACCAACTTTCGAACGCAAATTGAAGAACAGACAACCAAAACATGGCACCAGACCAGAGTCCCCCTGCAGCCATTCCAGTGTCCTGTTACCTGGCTATTTTGCCCCATTTACCATAAACAGTAATGTATGCATACTGCTTTACTTCTACAATGATTTGAATTTCATTTTTACATTTTACAGCACAACAATGCAGAAACACTAAAAGACATCATCTGGTAAACAAAACAATACTGTCTCACAATGAAAATAGGCTTGACATTAAACTTTGCCCTTGAAACTCACATTCATTGAAACAGCATTGAAATCCACACCACATCCAAAGAAAATGCATCTGGCCAGTGGTGGATAAAGATTATCTTTGGGCTGTTTTTAAATCATTGGCCCCTTGCACACAAAACAAGATAACATACATGTGTTCTTTTCTTTATACACTTTCCTGACTTTATTAAATTATATTCTTTGTATAATACAACACACATGTTTGAACATTTTACCAGTAATCTGTACTGTAGGCAATGAAACAAAACACATGAACCAATAATGACAAAACTGCCCAATTCAGAACTTTTCCATCATAAAAGTCTGCTTCCACACCCACACTATCTTGCACAGCATTTCGCACTTATTTTCAATTTCATTTTGGGGGGGGGGGGTCAAAAGCCAGGGACACATTTTAAACATTGCTTGTATAATTTTGTAAAGTTGCTAGAATAAAATGTTGTGCTACCATCATGCATTTCACTGGCAGGTTTTGAACCCAGGACTCTATGCACTACATTCAGAACAGCATACCACTATCCCACATCAGCAGCTGCCTGAAAAATAGGAAGACTGAAACTTAATAGCCATCATTTAGTGAATTCATTTCTCACTTCTCAACATAGCTCTTAACCTCAACACAAAAAACATGGACAAACATCAAAGCCAATAATGGGGGAAATGGAATACAAATTCAGTTCTCACTTCTCACTCACCATATCTCTGAACTGTTAGCTCACTTCTTATCATAGCTCTAAACTCTTAGCACAAAAAAAAAAAGTGTTCTTACTTCTCATCATAGCTCTTAAGTCTCAAGTGCAATGGGATGATTATGGCATATGGCCCCCAACCTCTGTTGCTGTCCAGCCTGGTACATCTCACTTGCTCTTTGACCATGCTTCCTCTCTGGACCTTGCCGCCTCCGAAAGTCATCCTCAGCCTCCACCAGGGATCATCACAGGAAATGCTGATGTCATCACCCTAACCCTAGGATAGGCATGCCCATTCTTCTGTGCCACTCCGTCAGTTTCCCAAGCCTCTAATCAAATGCAGGTCACCCGAGGCATAGTCAGCGTTTTATCCCTGTATGTTACCAGAGCAGGCAGTAATGATCCATTGTTGGCAACAGACTGTGGGGACTTACTACTCCTTGTACATTTAAAAGTTATAGTTAACAGAGAGAGCTGTAGATCCAGAAAACAAATTGTTATAAGGAGCTATGGAGAGGAGCTTGACAGAGGCATTCAGGAGGGAAAGGGGCAGATTGGGAAAGGAAAATAAGAATGTGGAGATAAATAGTAATTAAAATGTTAAGAGCACTTAAAAAGTGTGCTATGCAGGCTCATCATCTCCCTTCTCTCAAAATAATGTAATGTAATGCAATTGACTGGTCAACTAGGGCAAATAGCTTGGTTATGTTTGATTAAAATAATACTAAATATAAAAAGAGGTAGCTTTCAACTTTATATATTTGTCTACCCCTGTGAACATGTTTTGTATGCTTGTTAAAGATAAAGATCAGAAGTAAATGCAGGCTAGTTTTGCAAGTGTTCAACAGATGATAAAACAAGTTACAAAGTCACAAAAACGACATATGGCATAGAGCCTGGGGCTGTCATTTCTGGGATATACATTATATAGTGATAATTAGAGAGCAGTCTCTAGAGGTGGTAGAGAAACAATTTGTGTGGAAGACAAAATTAATATACACCAAATTCCCTTTGCAATTTAGAGATAAATACATTCAGCTGTTAGTAAAACTTAAAACCTAAATGTCTGCTCATTTTATGCATTTACAAAGCTGCTTGAGGCAGTTTCATTTCACTACCATAACTCAGTCAGAAATGGTGGTGGCTAGGGATAGTAGGCTCTTTTTACCCTGTACTAAAGGTACAGGGTTTGAGCCTGAATACCTCTAGCCACGAAGTGTATTATATGGGGGCATTTTCACACACACACACACACACACACACAAAAACACAAAAAATCTCTCTCACCTACCCTGAGTAGTGCTTGGCCTCTTCTGTTGCCGCCATTAATCTCGGTTCCATTTCAGGGCTCGCGCTGTATCCCCCAGCCTGCTACTGCCATTAATCCATTTGTCCCCAATGTTGTGCTGCCAAGCCTGCTATTAATCTCTCGCATTCCCGCCATATCCCCGGCCACTAGTCTCACATAACCGCCACTGCCATATCCCCGGCCACTTTGTGCTGCCATTAGTCTTGCATTCCCACCGATAACTTAACTGTCAGCTGGAAATGATGATGCGAGCTCCTTGAGCTCAATTCCGACTGGCTGGTAGCCTGACGGTGCTGATGTCATCGCGCACGTGATGACGACAGCTCCGACAGCACGAAAATTTTAAAAAAAGAAAAGAAAAATCGGACATGAAGGGGTGCCACTCAGGAATCGTGGCACCCCTTCATTTGGACCCCAAAACTCGGTAAAAACCGAGTAATTCGGAATGGTTGGGAGGTCTGCCTCCAACCTCAAATCAACAGTTCTATACATAAGATTGATTTCATTAATTGAACTTTCCTCATATACGTCTTCCATTAATAAAGCATTCATAGCATTAGAATAATCCCCAGAATCCATAATCACTAAGCCACTTCCCTTATCCGGCTTCATGACATGGATGCTGGGGTCTTTCACTATTTCTATCAATAAATGCTGTTCTTCTTTAGTTAAATTATAGTCAAATACATTGGGCAGGATTCACGATGGCTTGCACGGAGTCTAAGAGTCGTGTAAGACTTCATGCAGCCATCGCGATCCAGGAACAGCCCGAAATCCCATGTAAGAGACAGCTAAAATGACTCTTACACGGGCAGGGTGTGGATATGCTAATCACCCCACTTGCAACCGAAAGGCATGCAAATGAGGTAGATTAGCGATCCACGAAGCTGAAACCAGCTCATGTAAGAGTCGTGTTAGGTGCAGAAATGTACTCAGTTGACAACTGAGTACATTACTGCAAATAACACAACGGAGCCATGACAGCTCCAAATAAAGTGTGCAAATGTTGCAGTCAGCATGCCAATGGCCAAATATGTGGTCATTGGCATGTTAACCCAATGCAAACATGAAATAAAATCATTTTTTTTTTCGGAGATCGGTGATGTTTAAACGCAGCGCAGCCCCGTGCAAACGGGCTGCGCTATATAAAACAGAAAAATAAAGGTTTGAAACCCACAAATATGGGTTTTATGTAATGCATATGTAATGCATGGATTTGCAATGCAGGGACTAGCAGACCAAAAAAAACATGGCCACCGTCTAGTGGTTGCTAAGGGGGCAAGCTGAGTGTAAGACATGTAACTAAGCATTAGTAGGCAATCCTATGTAAATGAGTGGTAGGATAGTGAATCACGCTGTCACATAGCAAATGAGCACATTCCGTGTAGTGTAAGAGTTAGATAAGGGGGAGTAACAGAGTAGGAGATAGGTGACATCACAGGGGGGAATGTCAGGAAGAAATCAAGCTCATTGGAGCAAAGTGGTATGTGAAAGATGTCAATCACACAGCATAAAAAGAGGAGTGTCAACAGATAAGCATGGGAAAGTCAAGAAATGGAAGGTGTACACTGTGGCCAACACCAAAGTTTCTTGCTGTGCGTGCATGCGCGCATGTGCGTGCTGGGAGTCCACGAGTAAGACAGAGTGTGCGCGTGTAAGGCAGAGTAAGCATGTAGGAGCCTGTTTAAAGATCTGTAAACATGTTTGCGCTGGTGTGCGTCCAATTCAACCCGAATAAGCAGATTGTACTCCGTGTAAGCATGTGTGCACGCGTGGTAGCCACTGTGAGCGTGTTTTTGCTGGTATGCGCACTGCTCCCCCCTGAGGAAACAAAGAGGAAAAAGGAAGCAGAAGAAATAGTAGGAAACTAGCAGGGAATACTTGTAGAGGTAGCAGGTGAAAACAATTAGAAGCAGGCAATTACACAGGCAGAATACAAGCCCAGCCCAGCACTTAAAACACTGCAAACAGCATTGCAGTATGTTTCTCTCAAGAGACACTGGCATGTAGGAGCCTGTTTAAAGATCTGTAAACCTGTTTGCGCTGGTGTGCATGCATTTTAACCTGAATAAGCAGATTGTAGTCCGTGTAAGCATGTGTGCATGCGTGGTAGCCACTGTGAGCATGTTTTTGCTGGTATGCACACTGCTCCCCCCTGAGGGAAAAGGAAGCAGAAGAAATAGTAGGAAACTAGCAGGGAATACTTGTAGAGGTAGCAGGTGAAAACAATTAGAAGCAGGCAATTACAGAGGCAGAATACAAGCCCAGCCCAGCACTTAAAACACTGCAAACAGCATTGCAGTATGTTTCTCTCAAGAGACACTGCAAGACAGGAGTAAGCTAGTAGAAGTGAAAACTGAAAAAGCTGCACTCAGACCAAACATGCTAGGGGCTGTCATAGCTGTCATAAGGAGACATAGGAGACTTGCTGAGGGTGGTGACAATGGAAATGCTGCCAGACAACCCACAGTGAGGAGACAGAGAAGAGTGTACAGGCCCAGGGTCACCTACCAGGGGTTACATGAGCTGGAGATAGTGGACCGCTATAGAGTGGACAGAGACCTCCTGCAGCAAATTGTTCAGCTGTGCAGGCCACGCCTCACACACAGAACCAACAGAGGGGAACCCATCCCAGTGGAAACCAAGGTATGTGTTGGCCTAAGAATACTAGCAACAGGTACCGTCCAGAGACCAACTGGTGATATGATGGGGATATCACAGGCATCATCCTCCAGGGTACTGCACCAGTTCCTGGATGCCATGTCAGCATATGTTGGTGAGCATGTATATTTCCCCAATGCCCGTGAGGTATTGGCCAGCAATATGCGTCTCTTCCAGCAAATAGCGGAATACGCTGAGGTAGTGGGTGCAATACACTGCACACACATATGCATCAAAGCACCAGCCGGTGAGCGGGGTAGGGCCTACATTAACCACAAGGGCTTCCCCTCCATCAACTGCCAAGTCGTGTGTGATGCCCAGGGCATAATAATGAATGTGTGTGCTGGCTGCCCTGGGAGCTACCATGATTCCCATATCTGGCATTTGATGCAGCTGTACCAGACATTTGCCAATGGTGACATCCCACATGGTCACCTAGTGTGGGATGCAGGTTATGCACTGGAGCCGTGGCTGATGACACCCATCAGAAATGCACACACACCTGAACAGGAACGCCATAATGAGGCACACGCACAAACACGTAATGTAATAGAGCGTGTGTTTGGGCTGCTCAAGTCATGGTTCCAGTGCCTGGTCACATCTGGTGGAGCCTTGCAGTACTCACCAACTACATGTACCCAAATTGTCATGGTATGTGCTATGCTACATAATATGATCCTGTGAAAACAGCTGCAGCAGGACCAGCATAGGGCCGGGACAAACAGCCCCCCACCATTGCCAAGGCCATCACAGGCAGAGTGTGACTCGGAGGAGGAACAACCTGAGCCTGCCCCAGTAGGCAGAAGGAGGTGTGCCCAGTATGCCCTGGCCTTGGCAAAGAGGCAACGCATAGCACATACACTGGCTCAGTAGGAACCCTGGGAATGATACCCCTCTCTGCCTCACTCATATAGTAACAGGGATGCCTAACATGACACAACCTGCTCTCAAACATGTACAGGGAGTGTAGTATGTGCATCTGACAGAGGCAGCCCTGCAGCACCACCTGAGGCATGATTGCCATGTGTTAAGCAATGTAACACCATCTAGTATATGCAAACATGAAGACCCAACCTAACATCTCACCGTCACCAAGCATGATGCCACACTATGAAGAAACAAGATCAAGTACAATAATTGTCTGAGGTATTGCTGTTAGCAAGGGGGAACACATGGCTGACAGCCTGGGCTGACATGCCGAGCAAGACATGATGCCCCACCTGCTAGGGATGGCACGCACCCAGCACACCTGGCTGTGTAGATACTGGCAAAGGCTGTTGTCACCCCCACTGTGCCTGGAATAGGTAAGTCTGGAAACACAAACCCACCAACATAGGTAACACAAGGGATAATAACCTGGACGTAATGCTACCCAATGCCAGAAGTCTAACCTTCAAGGTGCATGCAGATCAAATACACCACAGCATGGAGAATGGTAATATGTGTTCTGTAACAGAAACCTGGGCAAGGCCCAGAAGAGCACCCTAATACTACCAGGTTATGCCTCATACCATGCTCTACAGCTCCAAAACATGGAACACACGACAATAGGACTGTGGCTACCAGTAATTATCAAGAATAACCACACCCCCAGGTTGGTACCACAGCAAGAAGCAGCATGGACTATCCACGGGCAAGTAACACTGTCTTAAACTGTGTACCTGTTTGAAGCCAGCTACAGACCACACACACAAACCCAAGTACCCCAGCCAGCCGTCCTGAAGACACTTCAGAGTATGAATGTCTCAACAAATACCAAACAAGGCACACACAAAGTATGACATAGGTGGCAATCCATTATGTATGGAAGAAGTAATCATGGACCTAGGGACACAAGTGGACGGTAACCTGTCATGTGACACTCACATTGCCAAGGTGGCTAGGAAGACCTGCTATATTGCCCACCTTAATATGAAAGGATGCACATGTAGAGCTACAGAGGTCACTGTGCCCCCATACTCTTCCCTTATCAGGCCCATACGTGACAACAATGCCCAAGTTCGGATGTACCTTACCTTACACATACAGCAGTCAGAAAGACCCCAAATGTACCCCACCAACAGGATAAAGGGTCCAAACATTGGACATCTGCAGCCTGGCTGAAGAAACCACAGCCCAATTCAGAAGCATACTGCACAGTCAGAGGTGATGTGTGCCTGATGTACAAGGCCATGTCCAATCCAGAATGAATGGACATGCTCCACTGCAGAAACCCCAAATCCAGCAGACACACCACAGTGAGATATCTGAACCTCCACACATAGATTAATAGGATGTGCTGGAGGGACAGATCCATAACCCAGAGGCTACTGACCTCTGGAACAGAATCCAAGTCCATGATAGGCTGAGCTCCACACACAAACTCAACAAGAGAAATCAGGTGAAGTGCATGGGAGATAGTAGGTGTACACTGGGGGCCATCCCTGTGTCACATCTAGGAAAGTAAACCCTACATGGGCATAATATGCACATTGCAAGGGGTGTTGAGACCCACACACAGTCTGTCCATGCTCAAACAAGGCCAGGGCAGATAGCCTAGTATGAACCTATGAACCTATGATGATACAAATTGTGCAGGACACAAAGGATTATCATACAGCTGTCCTACCTGATGGTAGGAACCATGGTGATAATCCACAGATATGCTCTACAGCACTCTAATATCACAAACAATACACCAAACCCACACACATTGCCAACAGCCTACCGAACAGATTCCTTCCAACCTCCCCACCAGCACCTAACTGCCAAATATCTATCCCAGGAGAGTGCTGGCCCCCTGACATTGCAGATGCTGAGGTAACAGCCAGCATCCACAAAGCACAGCACACAGCATCAATGGTACCAGATGGTGTCCTGGGTTGTGTCCAACAAGTACTGTAAGAAGAATGAACAGCAAATAGCATTACTGCGCACTATCAGTCCTACCACAGGATATGTACCCAAACAGCAGTGTACAGCAACAGTGGTCCCACACCACAAAGGGGGTGCCTGAATGGATACTGCAAACTATCACCCCTCAACCCCGACTATCTAGGTTGGCAAAGTAATGGAGAGGATGATCATGGATCCCATGAATAATGAGATTGGGTACCTACAAATATTGGACCCTACCCAATGTGGCTGTCATAGGGCAGATCCTGCCCCTTACACATGTCTGACTCATGTGAAATGTGCACCAAGCCCATTGATGTGGGGAATGTTGATCATACAGCCTATCTGGACCTTGCTAAACCCTTCCATACAATACCCTAGTTGGCGGTACAGATAAGCTCACCAGCCTAACTATAAACCCCTATGCAAGTAGATGGGTTGCAAACCAGCTCAAGGACAGAACTGACCTGGCAGACATGCTTTAGCCATGGCAGACTGCAAACCAGGTACAACTGGCATCCCACAAGGCATGGGCCTGGGACCTCTCTTGTATGCTATATATGTCACATAGGTACAGGCCAACATGGACGGACTCTGTCTGAACAGGTTTGCAGAGGACTACAAACTGGCCACCATATCAGACCCTCCAGCTGACACAAGCAACCTACAAAAGGCACACATAGAAACACACAAGTGGTGCCACAGCCATGTCAACAAGTTAAATGCAGAATAGTGTATAGTCAACCCCTGTGGAAACACAGTACATGGCCGGAAATTACCACATAGGTGTTAACCCTGTAAGTACATCAGGAGCAATAAGAGACCTGGGGACGCAAGGTGGTAGATATCCTGCATGTGACAACCGTGTGTCTGTAGTGGTTACAGAAACATACCATATACCTACCTAATCATGAAGGTAAGCACAGCTTGGTTAGGGTAGGTCAATGTGCCTCTTCAGTCATCCATCAGCAGCCTCACAATTGTGTACAATGGCCCTTCAGAGATGTACCGTAGCAGACACCTTCAGCAACTGGAAAGACCACACAAATACCCCACCAGGAGGATCACAGAGTCGTAACAGATGCCATGTGTCGCCTGAGTCAAGAAACTGCAGCTCCACACAGTGCCATACTGCCTGGCTGGAGGTGAACTGTGCCTGATGTATAGAGCCATGACCAACCTGGTATCAATGGACATTTGGCACCATGTAAACACTGAATGCTGGTGACCTATGCAGCTGACAGGCCTGAACCCCAGCACAGACATAAACAGGACATGCTGCACCGATTGGTCCATGACCCAGAAGCTCACTCCACCCACGACTAAACTCCCACTACAGGATATCCAGGGAATCCCTCAGTGACTGTCATCCAGAGGAATCCTGATGACTGGATGGGAGAAGGTAGGTGTACCCTGGATAACACCTGTATATCATGGGTAGACAGAGGCACAATACACTAACCGTGACATATGTCATGGCAAACACCAGTAAATGTGTGTTGAAGGACAAACACTCTCTGACTAGCATTACAAATGGACTAGGGCACATGGCCATTGTTTGTCACTGTCCACACAAGTTGTGGAATACATTAACAATGTCGGACAATCATGTACTATGCTGTCCATATCTGAACAAAATGTAACATGGTCATATCTGCACAACTGGCCCTCAACCAGTCTGGTGTGCTCACTATAAATATTACAAGCAGTGATAGGACTGAAACCAATTATACTGTCCACCACAGTGAAAGTTCTGCACCAGTACACTATACGACAATACAACTGTTTGGTCAGCAGGAAAGGATGATGACAACTGTATGAAAACTATCCCATGGCGACCCTGCAGGCACAGCATAATGCCTGTTAGGTTCAGACACAAAGCAGTTGGGCAGTAAGAACACAACCTGATGTCCAACACTCAACTGTACATGTGATATATAGATGGCGTCCACACACAAACAGAAATGTGGTGGTCCACAGATCCCAACATAAGGAAAGGTCACACTGGGCATGCTCGCACACTTAGATAAATGAGACGTGGCAGTCAAGAAGCCATACAAACTGCGAACTGGGCATGCTCACACACTTAGGCCATGTCACAGTTCAGCAGTTGCACACACATATCTGGCATTTCTATGTGTTAACACAGGAACCTCCCACAATACAGACATCTGCCTCATTGCACACAGTGAAGTTACAACAGAGACATAAGTAAAGTACTGGATCCCACTCATATGCAAACATCTCCCACAGTACACACGTTGTTTATAGAGATAGGGAAGGCTATGGCAATAAAGACCCACAAACAGTATATGAGCAACAGATACTTGCATCTGACAGGTAAACATATGGCCGTAGAGTGCAATACTTGACTGTTGTCCCTAGGGAATACAGAAGGCTATCCACAGTGTATTTGGCGTCTGCCTCCACAGTACAGTAGGCCACTGTGCCTGTGAAAAGTTAATGCATAGATATGCCCTCCCCTGTACTGATGGATAGTCACAGATGTACATACCTCTTCATCCATAATGATGTCAGCACACTATACATATGTCAGGAGCAAAAATTATACCCAGTAATGTGAATAGTGCGCTCAGCTACTGCATCTCTAACAAGTGTCATAACATAGTTAGGTAGGGGTTTGAATCCTGCAAGTGCCCAGTGTGTGTGTGAATATGTGTGGGGGAGTAGTGTGTGCAATTCCATGTGTATGAAAAATGTCCCTTTTGGCAACTATTACTACACTACACATGCTGCATGTTCCACTGTCTAAACGCTGATGATGTCAGCACCCTATAAGTACAGCAGGAGAAAACAATCCCCCCAGTAATGCAAATAGCGCGCTCTGCTAATGCGTCTCTCACAAGTGTCATAACATAGTCAGGTAGTGGTTTGAATTCTGCAAGTGCCCAGTATGTGTGTGGGGGAGTAGTGTGTACAATTCCATGTGTAGGAGAACTGTCCCTTTTGGCAACTATTACTACACAACACATGCTGCATATTCCACTGTCTAAACGCTGATGATGTCAGCACCCTATAAGTACAGCAGGAGAAAGCAATCCCACTCGTAATGCAAATAGCGCGCTCTGCTAATGCATCTCTCACAAGTGTCATAGCATAGTTAGGTAGGGATTTGAATCCTGCAAGTGCACAGTGTGTGTGTGGGGGAGTAATGTGTGCAATTTCATGTGTATGAGAAATGTCCCTTTTGGCAACTATTACTACACAACACATGCTGCATATTCCACTGTCTAAACGCTGATGATGTCAGCACCCTATAAGTATAGCAGGAGAAAGCTTTCCCCCCAGTAATGCAAATAGCGCATTCTGCTAATGCGTCTCTCCCAATTGTCATAACATAGTTAGGTAGGGGTTTGAATCTTGCAAGTGCCCAGTGTGTGTGTGAATGTGTGTGGAGAAGTAGTGTGTGCAATTCCATGTGTATGAAAAATCTGTTACTACACAACACATGCTGCATATTCCACTGTCTAAATGCTGATGATATCAGCACCCTTTAAGTACAGCAGGAGAAAGCAATCCCCCCAGTAATGCAAATGGCGTGCTCTGCTAATGCATCTTTCACAAGTGATATAACATAGTTAGGTAGGGGTTTGAATCCTGCAAGTGCCCAGTGTGTGTATGAATGTGTGCGGGGGAGTAGTGTGTGCAATTCCATGGGTATGAGAAATGTCCCTTTTGGCAACGATTACTGCACAACACATGCTGCATATTCTACTGTCTAAACGCTGATGATGTCAGCACCCTATAAGTACAGCAGGAGAAAGCAATCCCCCCAGTAATGCAAATAGCGTGCTCTGCTAATGCATCTCTCACATGTGTCATAACATAATTAGGTAGGGGTTTGAATTCTGCAAGTGCCCAGTGTGTGGGAGAATAGTGTGTGCAATTCCAAGTGTATGAAAAATGCCCCTTTTGGCAACTATTACTACACAACACATGCTGCATATCCCACTGTCTAAACACTGATGATGTCAGCACCCTATAAGTAAAGCAGGAGAAAGCAATCCTCCCAGTAATGCAAATAGCACACTCTGCTGCTGCGACCCTCACAAGTGATCTAACATAGTTAGGTAGGGGTTTGTATCCTACAAATGCCATGTGTATTTTTCTCACACAGTTTGTCCATGTGTGTGGGGTGTTGTTTCCAATATTGCACGACATACATTATATCAGTAATGTCAATGCACACATGATGCATGTGTGTGCCACCTACACATATGTACCTGTGAACTGCAAGAGTTCCCATGTCCAAAGCCTGCCTCATGTGAATGCATGGAATATGCATCAGACAACTGTATGACTGTGGTCTTCTGTGCAGGGGCTGCATGTGGTATGTGACTATACAGTGTGGGTTGTAGATGGTGTCATCCCACCAGCGAGGGATACATGATTGGTCTGGAGCATATAGTCCACATGTTGGTGATGAACAGGTGCAGCATGTTGTCACCACTTGTGGGAGTGGTAACAAGTTGTTCCATAGCAATGCAGGGAATGAATGATAAGAACCCTTCAGATAGGGTCTTGCAGCTAGAATAATGCTCACACTGTATGTTTGGGTAGTCGCAGTACAACCATATAATGGTGTGTGTAGAGACCGTCATATTCCCAGTGTTGTCAGGAAGGCCAAGTGGGTTTCCTGGGTATGGGAGTGTGGTGTGTGCCTGGCTATGAACCTGAAGGCAGTCTAACCCACTGTGTGTTGCACATGGAGAGGCTCTGATGCTTTGTGCAGTGCCACCAACCTGGGTGTGTGTGTATCTCAGGTGCCTTTCTATACACCCCCCCTGTTCTGGTTTGGTGCATGTGTAGGGGATGACAAGCATGGTATCAGGAATGACCTGACACTGATGGTGTGCACCTGGGAGCCTTGTACCAGGAGTCTGTTACTGCACGGATATTGCTGTACCCCATGCTAAGGACAGTTTCCACTGCATGCATCTTGAGGTTTACACTGCTGCTGTTGAGTAGCATTGCTATTTGTGTCCTATCCCGTGTGATACCTGTGTAGGTGGCTATGTAATGTCAGCCTTGCATACAAAGGCACTATGTTTGTAGCAACAGCCTCTGCCAATATACAATGGCCCATGGGTGACAGGTGCAAGCTGTCCCAAGCAAAGCAATGTGGCTTGTCCAGCATGTAATCCCACACTGACAGGCATTGGATCCCCTTTGAATGTCACTGAAAGATATGTTAATTGTAGAAACTGATGATCCTGTCTACATATTGTGGCATCATTCTTGGTGAGGGTGAGATGCTACTCAAGGCCAGGGTCATACCAGCCTGTGCCACAAGCTCAAAGAGCCCCTCTATGCCCCCTGACATGTAGTCCAGGGAGGTGCATCAGAGGTCATACACACTGGCACAGACAATGACTGAGTCATACTTCTACATGCCTTGGAGTGACTGGTATGCTTGTGTTATGTGGTGGATCATAGTGCCCGATGGGCAGCTCAGCATGACTGTCACCTTGTTCAGCCTGGGAGCAGGACCGCAGTGTACGTGATGATAGAGGTACCTCATACAACTGTAGCAGGTGTGTTGTCAAGCCGTATGGCCTGTGACTGTTTGGCACACAGGCTTTGTGAGCTATGTGTTGCATGTGCTCTTCTCTGGCTTAACATTTGCTTGTGTGTCTGCTTTTCAGGTGCCAGCTGCTCAGGCAGGATGCTATTCTGAGAGACCAATAATGTACCTGTGTGTGTCTGTGTTTGGATTGCGGTCGTGGCTGGTGTATGGGAGACTGGTACTATATTCACCGTAGTATCCCACTCCACCTGACAGGGAATGCCAATGCTATGTTAACAGAGCTTAGCCCCCAGTTTGGCTATGTGGTTGCATCTCTCACATGTGTTGTACATGTATGGGAAGGGGAGGGGGTTGTCTGTGTACATGAGGTCACTGTAACATTGCCACATGACTCACAGATTCACCAACTGGACCTGAGAGTACATCGACAGGTGACCTTTGCACATGCTGCCATAGCATTGTGACTCCCATACTAAATAACGACACATAGGGCCAATGGGGAACAAGGTACTCAAGGTGACTATGTGAGGGTGTAGTGCTCCTGATTTGTTAGTGCTGGCATATATGAATGCTGTCTTGAGCAAATGTGAGGTAAGTCATATGCAATGTGTTACAGGCAAGCTACATGCAAACAGGACAAACAGTGACGTTCTGTCAAGTGACACATGGACATCAGTATAGTCAGCAATACAGATGTCACTAGGGATCCACAGAGGCACTGTATATCTGCACTGCAGGTGGAATCAGTGTTTCAGGAACATAACAGGCAAACATGCATACAAACAAAGCTACAGTCAGCAGGCCTTTATGTAGACTATGCTACAACAAACAAGGTGTATGGCTTCCAGTAGGTAACAGTGCATATATGCAGGCACTATAAGCCAGTACCCAGACATTCACAGGTCAGACGGGCTGGGTCCAGCCGCACCCGACACAAGTGTATAGACCACGTACCTTCGTAATGTTGAATAACTGGCCTGATACCCAAGTGCTCATACCTGAAATAATACACATGTCAAATAACAGACAATGAGCCCTCACTCAGCAGTTCCAGACTTAGTATGATGTATGCTACCTGTCCTGGCACCACAGTATCCTTGACATGTATGGACACTCTCCCTCCTGTCATAGTTAGATCTGTGTTTTGGTGCTGTCATGCATGGTATGAGGTGTGACCTTGTAGTGCTAGTGTGCTCTTGTGAGCCTTGAACCTGTTGTGTAGTACTGCACAGATATCCACATCCTGAAACATCTGCATTGCAGAGTCGTGTGTGGACAGCATGCAACTCGCAGTTGACATGGCCATCATTGAGTATCAATATGTACATTGTTGTATCCCCTGTGCTACCTATGTAGGTGGACATCCCTTCACAGCCTCACCACCAGTATGCAAAGATGTGCAGACAGAACACTGTGGTAATTACTATGGGTGTACAAAATAATACATTGACATTCATACTGTAACTGCATCAGGCATGCTGGTATATACCCACAATGCTATCATTACACTGTACTGTTGTCAACATCATACTATTACAATACATCTATGTACTCACCCTGTGCATCAGCACCATGTTAACCTGTTCCTGCACCGATTTTACAGTTTGCAGGAGGTGGCACAGTTTCATCATATGCACAGGGTGTGTACCTGGTATGCCTGAGTCTGCCACTGATACAACCAATTGACATGTCTGTGTGTGTGTGTTGGTGAGGGGCAGCAGTACAAGGTGGGGCAGTGTTGATGCAGTGTGTGCATGTATGCGGTAGCCCTAGGTGTTATCACTTTGCATGTGTGTATCAATGCACACAGTCCCACCTTATGGCTGCCATATACAGGTGTTTGTGGACAGTCACAGACTGTACCTGCCAGGTCATACAGATCACTGTCTGTGGCCATGGACACGGTACCTGTGCCTGGCAGGGGTGCTACAGACCTTATCAGGTACTAAGCCAGACTGGGTACTGTCATCAGAAGCAGGTGGTTGGTGACTGGAGACAGGTCCCTGTTGGGAATGTCCAGTGCCACGTGCACGTGGTCTCCTGGGGCGGTCTGATGACAGCACAGACCCAGCATTGCTGGGGCTGCTGCTGGCACTATGTGAGCGGCCGCGGGCCTGTTGTCATCTGTGGCGGCTGCCAGCTGCTGCTGTTGCTGGCATACGGCCATGTCGATGCCTCAACCGTCCACCATTGCCCTGGCTCATGGACATGTAGTTGTGGAACCGATCTAATGTGTCCCCCCAATGTCTGTCAATGACCTCGGTGAAGTTGCGGATGGCAGCCGCAACATCACGCATACTGTCACTCATGGCTGTGCGACATGCTCTCAGCTCCCTCAGACCCTGTCTGGTGTACCGTTCCATACATGACTGTGCCTGCATTACAGCCCGAAACATAGCTGAGGTTGAAAGACCTCTGTGGGCATGTCTGACAGGGGAGGTATGCCCATGGATGTTCCCATGAGAACCCATGGACGTCTGCCTGTGTGGTACCGTGTCAGGACCCTGGCCATGGCTGTTGTGTGGGGATGCATGTGCCACCGGCACCACATTACCCTGGTCAATGCCCACTGTATCCTGTCCATCACCTAGGGACATTGGTGACAAAGGATGTATTGGCAGGATGACTGTGCGCATTGATGGGGTCGACAGCTGTGTAGTGTCAATTGGCTGACCAATGACGGACCCTGGCACACCTACCTGTGCCATTACACAGGTATCATCATTATCACTATCCACAGCAGCTGATTCAGGTTCCCTGCTGCACGACACCAGAGCAGCACCAGAACCTGTGGGAGTAAGACAGGAAACACAGTTTACAATGTGTACACAATGTCACCACTGATGCACACATGCACATATGCACACATGCACACATGCGCACATGCACACATGGGCACATGCACACATGCACACATGCACACATGGGCACATGCACACATGCACATATGGGCACATGCAGACATGCACACATGCACACATGCACACATGGGCACATGGGCAAATGCACACATGCGCACATGCACACATGCACACATGGGCACATGCACACATGCACACATGCACACATGCACAGATGCACACATGCACACATGCACAGATGCACACATGCACACATGCACACATGGGCACATGCACACATGCACACATGGGCACATGCACACATGCACACATGGGCACATACACACATGCACACATGGGCACATGCACACATGCACACACCTCAGTATATGAGATATCAACCCACAGACACAAACACACCTGCAATCAAACACATAGCACTACTGCTTCAGCCTATTATTACTATTAGTATACAGAGTTTTGAAGGTAATGGCATTACACACTCACCAGCATGGATAGGCTGCCTTGCTGTTACACCAGAGGGACCTGCAGAAAAAATATATTTATTGTCAGTGGGCACAACTGTGCCATTGATACTGTGGGCACGATACACTTCAGTAGTGCACCAGTTAGCTTCCACAGGTGTACTGCAGATATTGAGGATATCACTATTGCAGAATAATTACCAAGATTAAAGCTACAAAACGAGGACACACCTCACACATGCATAACCAAACAGTGTACAGAATGGTCAACTATACACATGGCATGTTACCTGCACGCTCCGTGTCCTGCTGCTGTGTGGCTCCAGCCTCCATCATTGCACATGTATGCTGCTGCTGTTGCTGTTGTGCTGGAGCCACAACACTTAGGAGTAGTCCCTCCAGTCTGGTGAGGGTGGATGTCTAGCCACCCCACCACCTGTGGCAAGCTGCTGCCTGTGGATATCTGATGCACGCTGACAGACATTTCTAATTAAATCACTGCAGTGATGGCGTACCTGCTCATATGTCCGGTTATGTGTGCCTATGTCATTTACCTGACGGACCAGGTCTTGCCACAGTGCAGCCCTCTCCTGCTGGTTCTGGCTGGTGCAGGAAAAGAGTACAGCGAAATCTCGCACCAGGCTCTGGTGTATCTCCTCCTCCTCTGCAGCGGAGTAGACAGGGTTCTGCTGGTGAAACATAGCCCTGAAATGGAGAAGGAAAATATGTCAGCAATATCTGTCAGCAAACTATGGCACATGGAATACACATAATACTCGACTGCAGTGATATAACTTAAGCACCATATATAGCATCTGTCTGTCTATTGGGGGATACACATGTAAATGACCAGATATCAGTGCTCATCCGACAACTGTGCAACGGTACCTGGCACACTCCATTACGACAGACTAGTATACTGCAGCAGTCAACACACTGTTTCAGGTACAATACACAACCTCACACTGGGGGTTTGTATCAAGGTACTGTATGGGGAACATTATCAGCCCATGCACTGCACACAATGCACATTACATATTTCACTGGTAATGCACACTACTCTTACTTGCCATAACCCTACCTACACCACAGTGACATACAGGGTAACACAGCACAACATATGGCAATGTAGTATGTGTTGATCGCAATACCTCACACACCTGTCTCTGGCCTCACACCAAGGACACACACTACCATGACAGACAGACAGTCATGGTGAGCAATCACACCAGTACACAACATGCACCCAGTCACTAGCACACTCATTCCACCTCACATATTCCGTTTGCAATGTGTTCATGGGTGTGCATTGTGTCTTAGGTAGGTAGTGTGCTTTTGGCCCTGGGCCTACAGCAGCATACTGTTATGCTACCCTGCCCCTTGTGACACATGTGTTATGATCATACCTGCTCCTTACAAACAGTTACACAGGGTGACTCATATGGCATATTACCTATCTGCATAACAGGTATGTCTGACATCTACTCATGGGAGCCTTACTTCTTAATTCTGTGTGGTCTACTACAGGGTATGTCATATCTGTGGGTAGGGTCCTGTACCTCCACCATGTGCTCTATACTGCAGTGACAAGGATGACAGACATAGGTAATTTGTGTTGTAGATGTTGGAGGTGTTACCATGGTTGTTAGACAACTGTCATGGGTGTGACCGAACTATGTATATCCAGCAGTGGCAACCTCTATGTAGGTAGTCTGTGTGCACTCTGTGGTGTTTGAGTGCATTGACACAGTTACTTGCATATGTCTGTGTCCTTCTCCATATCTGTAGCTGTCATGGGAGGTACATACCGTGTAGGACATTGTGGGGTGTGGAGGGGTACAGTGACCTACATGTCTATAGCTGACACACCATGTCCGCTGACACATTCCATGTACAGGTATTACAGGACTAGTGTGCCACTGTGTATATCAATGTGGAGCCTATTGTACACTTGTTGCCCCTGTTCCCCCCTGACACATGCAGTGGTGGGCAGGCATGCACATATGTGGTGGTTACTGGTGTCAGTGTTTTTGAATGGGGTATGGTACTCCAGTATCCACACTGGTGTTCACTCCATGCCATTGACACCAGGCACCTGTTGCAAGACATCTGCACACATGTGCCTCATACAGTCTATATATATATATATATATATATATATATATATATATATATATATGTGTGTGTGTGTGTGTGTGTGTGTGTGTGTGTGTGTGTGTGTGTGTGTGTGGATATATATTGATATATTTATATCTGTATATAGATATATATATGTTTGTATATATGTATATAAAATATGTATATATAGATGTAGATATATACATATAGATGTGGGAGAGAGGGGGAGAGTGAGAGAGAGACAGAGGGAGAGTGAGAGTGTGAGGGGGTGGGACAGAGAGAGAGATAGTCATATACAGACATATCTGTTGTCAGTCAGATCTATCTGTATATGTATATGTCTCTACAGATATCTATATATGTATGTGTGTATTACATATATCTGCACGTACATATTCTACCAATCTCGATGTCTGTGCCGTAAGTGAGAACCTGGTTCAAGGCTCCTGAGAGCACACCAGCGGTACCAGGCTATACCCCGTATCATGCTTTTTGGCCCCAGGACTCGGGACAAAACAAAAAGGGAGGGGGTGTGTCCATATTCATGGAGGACACACACACCTCCAGGTTAGTGGCAACACATGAAGCATCACAGACCATCCAGGTGCAGATAACAGTAGGCAAACCTGCTATACAACTGGTAGCATATTACAGACCACCCTCCCAATCTTAGAGACCACAGTCAGCCTTCCTGTAGACATTGGAGGATATGAATGTCCCACCACACACCATCATATTGGGATACTGTGACTACCCTAACATACACTGGGTGCATTATTCTACCCCAAACACCCTAGCCCAAAGGTTCCCGGAATTCACTATGTCAAATGCAATGGAACAGCTAGTCACCTCTCCCACAACAGGAGATAATATACTAGACCAGATCATCACAAACATGGGGACAATGTGCTACACACCGGAAGTATACCCCTCACTAGTCACATCTGACCACAGACTAATCCCCCTGGATATACATATCCCACCTCCCCCACAACACAAAAGACTACAGTGGGAAACCTCTCACATGCCGACTTTACACTTCTTATAACTGAGTTGGTATCCTTAATGCCCACTGGGCCAGTGTAAACCACTTCCCACAATGCAGACACCTTCACATATGCTTTCTACGGACATCTCCAAGAATGCATGGATCATGCAATCACAAATGAAACCATGACCCTCTCCACCAAGGTCAGGCATCCTGTTTGGTGGACCCCAGCATTGCACACATTGTATAACAACAGAAGGTAGCTACTGCACAGCAGAGCATAATTCCATAGAGCTATGGCATCTCTGATCAGCAGTAGTAGAAAGATACGTTTTGTCGTACAAACATGCAAGGCCAACAATGAGAGGGACATCGCTATGGACACTACAGATAACCACAAGGCCTTCTTCTGCTATATTACACACCTGGGTGGGAACTCTCAGTTGTATTGTGTTCACAGTTAGTTCACAGTAACAAACGCTATACTGAACACACAGATAATGCCAACATTCTGGCAGACAGGTTCAGTGCAGATTTCTCCCCTCCCTCACCCACACATGAGGAATTACTTATCCCAGCTGACTGTAACCTCCCTGTCATCTCAGATGTCCAGCTGGGAACCACCCTCAGCAAAGCTGTAAACACAGCATCAATGGGACCCAACGGTATTGCAGGTTGCATGCTATGTGAACTGCAAGAGGAGATACACATGCACATTAAATGCTATTCAGCCGTAGCCTTACTACAGCATATGTACCTGGACACTGGTATACAGCAACAGTAGTCCCACTCCACACAGGAGGCACCTCTACAGACCCTGGTAACTACTGCCCCATAAGCTTAACCAGCCTGGTCTGCAATGCTATGGAAAGGATCATTATGGTACTCATACACAGAGACATTGGGGACTTAGACACTTGATCCCACCCGGTTTGGCTTTGTAGAGGGCAGATCCTGCCTTATGAACCTGGTTGACCTTTTCAAATCAGTCACTAGAGCCATTGATGAGGGCACAGCGGCCCATACAGCCTACCTGGACTTGCCTACGGCTTTCAACACAATACCGCACTCTGGCATCATAGACATGATCAACAGCTGAAATGTAAATCCATATGTCACAAGATGGGTTGCAAACCGGCTAACAGATAGAAACCCTACAGTCAAACTCACTGGTGCCATGTCAGACTCAGAGCCAGTCACAAGTGGTGTCCCACAGGGCTCTGTCCTGGGACCGCTCATGTTCGGCATATAATTCTCAGATGTGGAAGCAGACATGGGAGGGTAGTGGCTGACAATGTTCAAAGATGACTGCATACTAGGTGCCATAGTCGATACACCAGCTGACACATACATCCTACTGACAGGCCTCACGGACACCAACAACTGGTGCCGGAGTCATGGCCTTAAACTGCATGCCACATAATGTATACTCATACCCTTTTGGACGGACAAGGTACCCACATATTATCACATAGACAGTAACCCACTGAGTACAGACAAAGTCATCGGAGACCTGGTGACACTGATCAATGCTGACCTCTCATTTGACACCCACATTGCCAAAGTGGTTGGATAGACTTCCTACCTTGCCCACCTTATCATAAAGGGATTCACATCCAGATCAACAGGGGTCATTGTACCCCTATACTCCTCCCTTATCAGGCCCATGACTGTGTACTATGCCCCATTTGGTATGTACCTCACCTGGCACTTGCAACAGCTAGGGGGATCCCATAAGTACATCACCAGGAGGATCAAGGGTCTGCATCAACTGTCATATGCTGCCAGACTAACGTAACTCATGCTCTATTCCACAGCATACTGCCTACGTAGGGGTGATCTGTGCCTGATGTAGTAGGCCATGTCCAATCAGGTATTGATGGACATGTTCCACCTCATACTATCCAAATCCATCAGAACCACAACAGCTATGGATTTAAACCTCAGCACACATATGAATAGGACATACTGTAGGGACAGATCCATCACTAAGATGCTTCCCATACTGTGGAACAGGATCCCAGTTCATGTTAGGCAGAAACCCTCACTGACACTCTTCATGTGCATTATTGACGAGTGGATGGGAGATCATAGGTTTACAGCAGGGGTCATCTCTGTGTCACTACTAGACAGAGGCACAGTAAACTAATGCTATTATGCAGGGGGGGTCTTCACTGTGTCACTACTATACAGAGGCGCAGGTTTCTAAATCTATTCTATACACTATCTGCAGATAGCCTAGTACTAAACTATGACACTGTGAAACTATATATGTCTATGTATTTCTACATCCCACTCTATCTATGTATACACATATGCATATTATATATATATATATATATATATATATATATATATATATATATATATACATACATATCTCAATATACATACGTATACACATGTTTTATATATATATATATATATATATATATATATATATATATATATATATATATATATATATACTCCTTTTTAGTTCCACATATGTATACACACAGTAACGTACTGCTGAACATGCATTACTGTGCAACCTACTTGTACATTGCACTACAACCTACATTGCTATGTGCACATAGCTACCGTCACATACATATGTATGTGGAGGCTTCAGTGACAGTTGCAGTATGTCCCCGCCCCTATGCACATCTTCATATACATAGATACAGACCAATAACACATCTGGAGGGTTCACAGTATGTAGAGTATTATAGTAGTACTTTACATTACCTGTGTTTGTTGCAGCTGTTTGCGTAGGCTTGCAGTTACTTGGCCTGCTGTCAGCCTCTTTGTTTTGTTGTTACAGGTTTATTTATTTTTTTCTTTCTCTTTCTTTCTTTCTTTTTTTCTTTTTTTTTCTCTCTCTCTCTCTCTACCTCCAGCGGGTGCAATGAAAGTATTGCATGTGTGGACTGGGAGTACAGGATGCTTTTGTAGGTATCTGCACATGCCCATGTGATGGCCTCTGCACCAATTATTAGCCAGCATTTACTAATTGCATGCAGCCTGTTGTGTAGTGATTGCAGTTCTCACTGAGATTACAGGACTGTGCTATAAAAAGGTCTGTTAGGTAGGCATAGCCCTTTCAGATTATCAGGGTGGGGACCATGCTGGTTTGCTGTGGACACTGTTCTGTGAGTGTAAGGGTGGGTATGTCTCTCATATTTCAGGCTGTGTTGTAGACACTGCAATGCATGTTGTTCTGTAAGCTGAGTATTCCTTCCTCCAGTGTCCTCTTCTCCATGTATATGTAAACTGACACCTACGACTAGTAATACTGTGTATATGGGTGTGTGTGCTTTCCTGTGGGGATTGTAGTGTAACTGGTATATAGCAGTGGCTCTTGCAATCTGTTGCTATGGCTTCAATATTTGGCCTTTACATTCACTACTTGTATGCCTGCTAGGTGTCTTTCCTGTAATGTGTTGCTATGGATTTCCTATTTTCCATTTACATTCACAGCTTGTAATGCTTGCTAAATCTGTTTGGGCAGCAATTCCCTATGTGCTTGTTGTGGTAAGGTGTTACTGCATGCAGTGTGGTCTGGCCATGGTGTGGGCCTTGACACTTACAAGGGTATTTGATCATGCTGCTGAGCAGGCCTCAGATACTCTCCGGTGCATCTTTTATCAGCCTCATGGAATGGTACATAGCAGTGGGTTACTCCCATGACATATTCTGATATTCTGCAGTTGTGACTGTGGGTTATTTCAAGCATATGTATTCGTACACCATTTGTGATGTGCAGGTGGTGCATACCTTCAGTCAGTCATAGTTACCATTGCATGTGTAGTTACACCTTTCTGCCTACTGTTAGTACATTTGACAGGGTGTCAGTGGGGCACAGTTGACATTTGTTTTCACATCAGGAATATCCCTGTAACTCAGTCACAGTTGATATGTCTGATCTCTTAACTATTCAACTATGGCAGTGTTTATCCTGCTCTGTGTATGTATGTGGCTTGCCAAATGCTACTGTGACATTATTACCTAGTAGCTACCAACTAGCATGACTGTTTCTCAGCACACAGTACTATTTTGCAAATCCACTAGATTTGACAGTAAATATACATGACATGCTTTGTGTACTAGACTTGCTATATTCCCTTTACATTAATTCCTACTATTTTATGATATATTTGTTTCAGCACAATGCTCTTAGATAGTAGTCATGGCTTAGTGGTAAGTCATGCAGACTAGTGTTTCCAAGGTCCTGTGTTCAAGACTGAGGGAGGTATTTTATTTTGCTGCTGTGAAAACTACAGGCCTTGTCATTCAGAGTGACTAAGGCACTTTTAAGCAGTTGTAAGCGGGTTAGCGCTGGTTTGCACGGAGGTCACGCATGTGCACTGCCGCTTAGCTTCACGCGCACATGCTTAGCTAAGCACACAGAAGCGCACTCCCGCTTACTACTGCTTAAAAGTGCTTACTCTCGCGCACACCAGTGCTATTTTCTTTTAAAGAAAAGAAAATGGGGAGATAGGAAAGTGGTGAAAAAGGGGGCACAAAGAGGGTAGGACAGTAGGAAAACAAGCTTGGGTTTTGCAGGAAGGATGTAGGAAAGGCCCATAGATGCCCATTTCTTCGTCAGCAACAGCTGTGCATATGTTTGTAATTTGGTGTGAAATTTGAAACCTTCCACCCCTGAGAGAGGTGTGAGGACAACAATAATATTTGTTGTACAGCCAATTGTAATTGCCAGTTTACATGTCCAGCAGACATGTGTGCAAAATGGGCAGCTATGTATGGGGCGTAATTTTTTTGTGGGTACAGAGTGCCCTTTTTTTTTTTTCAGGAGAGAGTGGTATGTCAGGTACAGGAAGTCGGTATAGATGGGAAGGTAGGTAGGGGAGGTTAACAGACAAGACAAACAAGACGCATACAGGGGTGGTGTATGACACATGTGGGGGGGGGTTACACAATTGACGGGGATGGATGTTTGGATCCCATGAGCCCACAGATGGCAACAGTGGAACTGAGATCCCCACCCATGGGCAGTTGCCACTGGTGCCTTCACTGCCCAGGACGGGGCTATGCTGGGGGCTGTGTAGGCCAGGCAGCAGGCACGCCTGTGAGTTGTGCCACCCATGCCTCAAGTTGGTATAGGGGCCCAAGCACAGCGTGCCGGATCTCCCTACGCCCCACAGTCCGGACACTATGGAGGGTGAGTGGATGTTCTCCTCCAGCCACGCTTGCAGAGGGGGGACAAGCCACATCGCCTGCAGCACTTCCACCCGCAGGTGGCACAGGGCCACGGGAGGAGGGTCCGGCCTGGGCACTACTGCCAGGTGCACTCGCCAGCTGAGGTGGGAGAGGTGGGTCCGCTGGAACCCGCCTTCCCTGTCGTCCTATGTTTTGCATTATTTTATGACAGTTTGGCTTAGTAATGTACAATTCCATTCACAATTAGTTGTAACAGCATGCATTAGTATTCCCATTAACCAAACACCCATAAATTCAAGCCATTGAACAGCAAGCATAACACATGCAGAATTTGAACAGCAATACCCAATCCGACAACATGCAGGGTTGATTGATGGCAACAGGCCATCAGGTTTGGATGTATGAACAGGGCACATGCATCAACGTACATGCAAATATGTATGAACCAACAGGACAAATGTCCAGGGGTGTTAATTGTGAATGCACATACCCGTTTCACGTGGAATGGATTATTTGTGGTTATAGGGTAGGGTGAAGAAATATTTCATTAACAACTTCAAATACCTATACATATGCTGTACATTTCTACTAGCTGCAGATATATACACACTACAGGTCTGACTACAGTTACCTATGTGATAACTAATTCAGGTTGCTGATAGGAATGTTACTGCTACATCAATATACATTTCGTATTTATTCATACACATTCATATCTGTCTCTGTTCAGCTACATCATCCTGCTACATTTGCTTTATATGGCTATAGACAACTGTGGATGTTTGGTATTTCATACAACCATACTATCTGCATATTGCAAACTGAGAGCAACATATCCAGATTTTGGGACACACATTCCAGCTTCAGTACTTTTTTCAACACATGTTCCTGTTTGGTTCTGCCTGTCACATTAATTTCATTCTGTACTGACTGCAGTATACTTTATTCAGGAGTTATTACTACTTTATTGGTGGATTCATACCGCTTTCTCACACTCTCTCACTTGTTTTATTTTTACAATTCAGGATGGTACTTAATTCTAGGTTTTATTGACATGTTTTACTTTTAGTTATAACAATCTTTCCAACAGTCTCACTTGAGTCATGTTTCAGAATTTAAACAGGGATATATTTCACACATGTGTTTTACTCAGCTTCTGTAGCTGTACTTTTCAGCCTGCTGCAGGTTGTGTACTATTATATTACAGGTAGGACATCTTTATTTCAGACTTGTTTCATTTTTATTTTTGGATTACAGGCTGCATCACACTTTTGTAATCAAGCAAAACTTGCAAACTCTCTTACACTGTTACTTGCACATTTTATTAATAAGTGACTACACTGCACTCTTTTGCAAGCTGTCATACTTATATATTTTTTTACAGTTACAGGGAGAGGATTACTGACCTGCCTGGTGGCGCAACCGCACCAACCTATCGGCATAGGCTCGACAGTTCACAGAACAGACACCTGCAGCTGCAATATAAATGAAGTAATATTGGAATACACATCTCCATAATATCAGCTAGGTTACTTTCTTACATAAATAATTACATGTCACTTACTCAGTAGTGGGGCATTGGGCATTTGCCAGGCCTCCTGGATCCAACGGTTCAGTTGGTCCTGCTTCCGTCTCTACAGGTCCGCATGGTGGTGATGGACCTGTTCAGCAGTCCTTGGTATTCCTGAGGCACTGGTGAGATCATGTGCCAACCGGTCCCATGCCTCAGCCCTATATGCTCCCCACAGGACTTGGCCCGGCATGAGTTGGGCCTCATGATCATGGACGAGGAGCCAAACCATATATTTGGACTCCTCAACACCCCACCTCTGTACTCGGAAGCAACTACCCTCTCCTACACCTGCCATCCTGGCTGCAAGTCGGCTCTACAATCGGTTATGCTGTGTATTCCCACCTATGGGGCTTGTATATGCCGTTTTTCCTGCACTTATCTGTGATTGGCCATTTTGGAATTGTATCAGCTTCACAAAACCTGCTTTGTCATGCTCCTCTTTCTATTCATTCCTATATATATATATGCTATTACTGCATTTCTCAGTGCAACTGTCATGGCTTAGTGGCTCAGTACTTTGACTATGGTGCATGGTATCCTGGGTTCGAGCCTGTCCATCGCTTTTTATATTTTATGACTGTCTACACAGGCTGGGAGGTGTGTCTGTGTGAAGGCAGTTTTGATACAGCTTGCTCAACGTTGCCGCTCAACGTTAGCTTGTTGGCACGGTGCGCAGCTCCGCGCAAATGGGTCACGCTGGCTTACGTGCCGTTTGGCTGTCAGCACGCATATTACGCTCAGCTCAGCTATGGGCACACAGTTTCAGCATGTTGGTATTCCGCTCAACCCCGGCCACTCCTTCTACACCTGTTAAACCACTACTCACCTACGGGCACTCATTTTACACCTGTTAAACCACTGCTCACCTACAGGCAGATATACTCAACTTGTTAGACTGTAGCTCAGCTATAGGCACATCTGACATTTTTTTATTTTTTATTATCTCACATTTCTTCAAAATACATGGCCCATTTCATTACATTTTACATAAAATATAATTTTATATATGTACATATATGTCAGGGAATTGTTTCGTGCTTATTTCACTAAAAGTAAAAATTGATGTTGTGGGGGCTCGAACCATGACTGTCTCCTCTTCAGCCAACATCTCTATTGCTACACTATTGCTTCTTGGCTTACTTTGCATATTTAGTTCTTATATGCTTTTCCACTGACTGCTAACTGTGGCTAAGTGCTGGGCACGCATGCGTAAACGAGCCCACTCACGGGCAAACATCTTTACAACTTATAAAAAAAAATATAAGATGTTCATTTATACATTTTATGTTCATAGTCTGTGGGGGCATGTGTTGTGTTGTGTTTATTCACATTTACATGGACTCTGTCATGGGGGTTTACTTTCGGGACTTTTACTCTTCTGAGGGCGTGTCTGTTTACAGGGCTCGCCCTACAGACATGCCCCCTACTGTCTTACACGGACCGTGTTAGCCTTAGGTGTGATTCAGCATGCCCTCATGTATATGCATGGCATGCTGACATCACACCGTTTAACTGCAGCCTCCATGTAAGCCTTGTAACTCTTACACGGAGGCTTCGTGAATCCTGCCCATTCTTTTCTTTCATTAGCTGTCTTATTTTATTTTCACAAACCTTTCCATATATACCTATAACGTTATTTGTTGGTGGATTGAATGTACTTGGCTTCCTGAAATTACTAACTTCTTCCTAGATTTGTGTTTTAGTAAATCATATTTTGCAATTTAATTTTCGTACAAATAATTTGAGGTCAATAAGTACTTGTGCCACATTACCTCTCCTACTCGGAACAAAGATTAAATCTTTGGATAACAAATTCGCAAAAAGGATGCCCTCATTTCTGTATTGATTTACTATGTTGTGAAGTTGAGGAGAGCAGTAGTTGTGTTGTGGTTGGACATGAAACTATGCTGGGTGTTTCACAGAAGGTTGGGTTTGGTTATATGTTTCATAATCAGAGAGTGAATACATTTCTCAAGGATTATTTGTTTTTCTTTTGAAGGAGGTATTAGGATTGCAATAGGTCTATTGTTTGAAGTAACTCGTGTGTGAAGGGGTATGATAATGGATTTTTTTCCAGATGGATAGGACATAGTTTTCAGTTATTGACTGGTTGATAAGAATGGAGACAGCGAAGGCTACTGCTTCTGCACCTATTTTGAGTAACTCACTGGGAAGGTTATCAACAGCTGATGGTGTTGCTTTTAATTTGGCAAGTAATTTTTTTATGGTTGATGTTGGGAGGGGTTGAAAACTAAAAGATTGTGTTGCTTTGAAGAAAGATGGATGTTGGAAGGATGAAGTAAGGTGGTCATTGATTAGTAATAGAACTGACAGTATAAAATAAAATAAGTGTTAAACTGAGGGGCAATGGACTCTTTGTCATTTAAAGTAGAAGGACGGGGTTTAGTGGTATGGTCAGGGTATAAAAGTTTATTTAGAAAGAACCATAAAAGCTTAGCTTGGGGTTGTTTTGGTGCTTTTTTGGAGATTATTATTACGCAACATTGCATGAACTGATAGAATATATTGTGGACATGACACACATTCGACACAACCACACCACATCTGTGTTAATCTAATAACAGTGAGACATAATGCACTGCACATGCATACGCACACACACACACACACACACACACACACACACACACACACACACACACACACACACACACACACACACACGCACACACACACACACGCACACATACACAGACACACACACACACACACACACACACACACACACACACACACACACACACACACACACACACACACACACACACACACACGTATGTATGTATACCAACAGTCAATACACTGAGACCATTAGCACGACTTTTCATTAAAATGACATTTTACTTGAACAACATTCATAATATCGACCATGCAACAGAACGACTGTTTTAATTGAATGTGAATAGCATCATTTGGTATAAATGTTGTCTTGTAGCTTTAAGTGACTCTACTTTGTACCAGCGTAAACATGACAGAATGAAAAGACACAGCTCCTGGTGTAATTGGAAATGTTTATAACAGTTTTGTTGCAGAAAAGTAAGCAAATGCTTGTGCTGGATGGTTATTTTTATCATATGGAGAGATGCAGAGGTAAAAGGAAGTATTAGGGTTGTAAATATAAGATGTCCCTTAAATGTAAAGGAAGAGCCACGACAACTATTGTGTCAGATGAAGAGAAACTGGAAAAGTCAGTGGCTGATTATCACTCAGGTGATCCTGGGGAAATAGAAAAATATATTGTTTGTCATGATGCGAAAGTTCGAGTGCAGTACATTAGAGATACCCTGTGCTTGCTGGTTGAAGACGCTATGATGTCTACTTCTTTGGAGTATATACACAGTTTTCCTTCTAGAAAGGTACTTTTGCAACAAATAGGGTGGGTTAGGACAAGGGGCAATATTAAAGAAGGGTGTGCCAAGTTGACACTGCAAACTATTAATTTTGATGACTATCCTTTTACAGCTGGCATGTTTGTTCAGAAACGTATGTGTGACCCTGCAATGGATTACACCATGGTGGTGTTCACTGCAGTTTATAACTTTTTTGACATGAACAGAGCTAGCATATGGATGATGGATGGCACATTTTTAAAATAAAGGTATTGCATGACATCAACTATACAGTCTGAGTGGCTTAGTGAAGTATGGTTCATATAGTAAGGCTGTACCTCTGCTGTTTGTACTCATGTCAAAAATGTCTCTAAAGCCTTATAACTTTTTGTGGCACTGTGTTTTTTTCCTTCTTGCTTGAGCATGGCTTGTACATTATGTACTATGTGATTTTGGGACCGCAGTGGAGAAAAGTCTGAGACTTAATGCCACAGGTGCTGTATAGAAGGGGTGTTTGTTCCACTTTGGAGAAAACATATGGTGTAAAGTGCAGGCTCTAGGGCTGGTTTCTCTTTATAATAATAATATATCATTCCAGCTATCTGTGAAATCATCAGCTGCACTAGCACTCATTAAGGAGTCTGAAGTTGTCAGTACCTTTCAATTAATTAAGGAAAGTTTCCCTATAGGAAGAGAATTGCTAAAGTACTTTTCTGATTGGTACGTTAATGGCAAGTAGAGAAAGTTTAATACTCGTACAGCTTCTTCTGTCCGATTCCCACCACTATTTCCCATATTATTTTGGAACTTTTCTGAATAAAACAATCTGTTCCTGCCATCAACTCAAAATTTTGTAGAGGCGTGCCACAGACAATTAAAATGTTTATTGGGGAGTAGATTAACTGATTTGTTTGTGCTTATGGTAGTTTTGGTTAGAGAACAAGACAGGGCTGATGAATTACGAGTAAGGATGGCTACAGGAGTCCCTCCTTCTCCAAAGAAAAGGAAACTGTTAAATAGGCATGCACAATTTGAAACAATTTTACAGCACAAAGAGGTGTACTCCTCTAGAATTTGTAAAAGCTATTGCCAAATTACTGAAGATGTAGCTCGTATGTGCTTTACTTGTGGCCGTTATATAGGATTTATTTTAGTTTTGTTCAATTTAAAAGCAATTGTCTTTATTTAGAACATGCATTTGCATTGAGAAGGTGTGACGTGTGGATATATGTAAAGGTACTGTTTGCTGAGTACAGTTATACAGGGACTTCTCTGAGTGTGCATATTTATGTTTCAGATGTCAGTGGATCTCAAGTCTGATGCCATTGGAAGACTTTTACTAAGTTGTTTCAGTATATTCATGAGTTTGCTTCCACACAATTTAGGATGGAATTGGAAATCGAAGATGTCTGTTTTAATTTTCTGGGTTGTATGTCATTGTTTTGCAGTCTCATTGATGGTTATATATTCTTATATAAGCGATACCTTGAATGTGGATGCTGGGAGTGGCAAGAGTTATGTTTACAACACATAACACTATTACTCAGATTGTTTAATTCAGAAATGTTCCAAAATGATATGGGAAATAGTGGTGGGAATTGGACAGAAGAAGCTGTACAAGTATGTGTTTACTATATGTCAGTTAAATTGGAGTCGGTGTTGTGAATTTTGTATATTTGAGATTTGTTCGAGTAAAATGTCCATTTAATGAAAAGTTGTGTTAATGGTCTCGGTGTTTTGACTGTCGGTATTATGGCCATTCAGTCATATAAAATATACCCATGTAGATATATATATATATATATATATATATATATATATATATATATATATATATATATATATGTATGGGTCTACTGCTCTACATCGAAAATACACTTCTTCGAAATAGAGCAGTAGACCCTACACTTCAGCGAAAGTCCACTTAAATGAAAGTGCACTTTCCCTGAAATCTAGTTTCCCGGGCGGCCCAAAATAAAAAAAAAAACACTAAAACATGTTTTTGCAGGGGGTCAAGCCCCCCTGCACCCCCCATGTCCCCCACACACCCCCTACTTAAATATACCAACTCTGAGATTACACTACAGTGGGGAAAAAGGAATATTCCCATTCTGCGCTGTAGTGTAACTGCCAAAGTCAATCTTCAAAGTTTCACTACTTCGAACAAGTGAACTCGGTGAAGTGGGGTTTGAAGTAGTGAAACTTTGCACATATTGACGGATCCCATATATACATATATAAATAGATAGATAAATAGATAGATAGATAGATAGATAGATAGATAGATAGATAGATAGATAGATAGAATTGGATCTAATCTAATGGATCTAATTCATAACATCGCATTACCATAGCATGGAACTTCTAAACATCAAGACCACAACAATGAAAAACTACATCATCGAAAATTGAGAAGATCGTACTGCAAAATATCGAACTTGAAGTAAATGTTGATAAGGTATGTGATTTAGAGGTGCAGTGTTATTTTAAGGGTTTGCAGTAAGCACATTAAAAAGTATGGCGGAGTTAAAGTTGGATGGTTTTGCTGTCTTTGGAGAAGTTTGGGTATATGTAAGTTTAAAGTTTTAAGTTATTTAGAATGGAGCTCTACAGTTCAGGCATTCCAATTTTGAAAGTAGTAAGGTTGTTGTGGTTGTTGTTTATTGATCACTAGACTAATTTTCTTTTGTTGAAATTACTGTAATCTCAGAGTTGGTATATTTAATTTGCAGGCATGACAGAGGATAGATTTTCTATGTCTAGGTTGTATTACTGGGTTTGATGTTTTGAGATTCGATGTTTTACAATTTAGATGATTGTTTTTTCATTGTTATGGTTTCGATATTTAGAAGTTTGATGTTATGGTAATGCGATATTATGAAGTAGATCCATATATATATATATATATATATATATATATATATATATATATATATATATATATATACATATATATATATATATATATATATATATATATATATATATGGGTCCCCTTCAGATGATCAAACTTTTAAATGGTCGACTTTCAGATGGCCGAGACCATACAATCGAACTTCTAAAAGCTCGACCGATCTGAATGGAGATCTCAATACAGTGCGGAATGAGAAGATTTCCTGTTACCGCAATGTAGTGCGATCTCGGAGTTGGTATATTTAAGTAGCGAGGGGTGTTTTTTTTTTTTTTTTGTGTCTTATGGTGTTTACTTTACATGGTCAATGTTTCAAATGTTCGGTCATATGGTCTCGGCCATATGAAAGTCAGAAATTTGAGCTGTCGATCATGTAAAGTAGACCCATATATATATATAGATATATATATATATATATATATATATATATATATATATATATAAATATATATATATATATATATATATATATATATATATATATATATATATATATATATTATATTTTAATATATTGCATTATGTTATATTACTACTCTTTGAATATGTCTAATTGGACTAATTGGACTGAAAGAGGCAAAAAGCTGTTGCTGCTTTCACCGTCACAAAAAGGCACATAATGATAGATCAAACTCATTTGGTAGCGGTAACAGGCCTTCCTGTTTTAGACAAATAAATTCACACAGGACAGTACATAAGAACTTGCTGCTTTTCTCCTCTATCTTTCAGATGAAAGTAATAATTATTTATTTATCTACTTAATTACTTTTAATTGATTAATTCAGTGACATTTTGTGCAAAAGTTCTTTCTGAAGTTGTTCATTTCTAGATGGAAAATGTGTACATTTTTCCATAAAATGCGGGATTTATATTTGTCTACATCAAGCAGATCTAATTATATCTTGCTGATGGTTAAGATTCTAAAGGGAATTGTTTTCTGAGATTCAAATAAACACCTATAATGCTGCTATCTGCATACAGATGCACAACTATAATTTTATTTCTTACTCATGTACGGGGTCACTTGTGTGTTTGTCTGTTTGTTGATACAAAGTACGTAGAATTCTGTGTGGGCTTTTGTCTGCAGCAGTAACCTAGTAAGCAAGTCTAAACAAGGGTATAATTAAATATTCCTTGTGTAACCTTAAAACAGTTAACTTTAAGTTCACATGGCTCACAGCATGCAGAGAAGAATAATTCTCCTGGCATTGAGAAGTTTTTTGCCATTGACTTAAGAATAGTTTAAGACATTCTCTTTGTGTTTATCTTCTACATAACCATATGTACATAGCAACTTCATTGATTTCCAAACTTAGATATGGTCAGTATAGTATATAAAATATGAAAAAAAACAAATATTCATATCATTTTCATCAGTTATCCATGACTAACTTAATATCATAGTCTATAACTAAATCTCCAGTATTGATAATTATTGGATTTCTAGACTATACATTTGTGTTAGCAAGCTAGTTTTATATTTGTTAAGGTTCCTTCACGGTTGCATTATTTCTTGTATTACCAGTCCTGGGGATCAAAACAGAACTACGTTCCTGATAACCTCATTTAACTTTCACCTGCATACTAACCCTAAAATTCAAAGTACATTTATCTGCACAGCTTATCACAAGTCCATCTTGTCTCCAGTGCCAACATTCTAAATTGAAATGACCACCTTTTAGCCTTGAACAAAATGACTGCCTGCTTATATCTTCCCATTTTAGACACATTGATGACTCTGGCCCCGAAGAACAGACAGCTCTTCAGTCCTTGCATGCATGAACCAACCCACTTATCTGCAGATGAATTTTGAAAAGTCTCATCTGATTACCTGCTAGCTCCAATTCAGAGCAAGTGACTCAAAAAATGTAAGATGTGCTGGTTAAACAAATACAAACTGATATCAGAAAGGCTTGATCGGTCATCTGTGTGAATTCAAGTTTCTGCTTGCACCACTGTATTATGATAAATAGTTTTGTACATTACTTCTGCAAAGTCTTTTTAAATGTGCTTAACAATGTATTTGAATATTTATTTATTTTTGCCATTTATATATGACGACCTGTCTCTAAACATGTCTATGAAGTATAGGTGACCTACATACCTCTCATCTTCTTTGCTCAAAAATGCTGGACAAAATAATGGGGAGCCAAATGTGGTTTAAAATATTTCTTTAATTTATTTAAAGAGTTAATAGAATAATGAGTTCTACATCCACATGCATTTCCTGAACAACAGGAAGTATGAAATTCCAGCATTACTGACCGAATGTAATCCTTAGCAATTTACCAAAAAATCAAACATTTTAGAAAGAACAGGGCAAAAACATGAGCAAAATCAGGCAGAGTAGAAGTGTGGGTGGTCACAAACAATATATATAAACAATCAGCTAAAATTAATTAATTTCCAGAAGGAATAGTCCAGTGTCACTTTTTCATAGGTGAATAAGAGTCATAGTGCATTCTTAAAAATTGTGTATGGTTAGTGTCACTGACCTTGTCTGATTTCTTTCTTACCAAATCATTTAAATGCCTCATTCTGCTGCAGTGGTGTCATAGTTACTATGCTGTCAGTATCTGAATAAATCATGGATTAATAGATTTGGTGAATAAGCTCAAAACCAATTGACCATCCAGTATGTTGAAGCCTGGATCCATGTCAGAACTTTCATGTGGCCAGATATTCATATTCTTCCTTATTTAAGGTCTCAGCTGATGGGCTAAGTTTAACTGAAGAAGGGAGTTTATTCCGGAGGTGTAGGCCTTGTGAAATATGAAGCTGTCAGTTTTTCAAGATATGGTTGCTTTTACTTTTCATTGCGTCTGAGTGTTTAAGTCACTAGGAGACTATTCTAAACACTGAATTTCAAACAGGAAGGTGTCTAATGTTTTGTATGTTAGACAGCGATCCACTCTAAGATGTTAAGATACAATGTGGGGGGGGGGGGGTAGGCTGTTTTCATCTTTTGATGTAAGGCAGTCCTTCAAGCTTTTCTGATTCTCTTTGTGAGGAATCCTTGTACCTTCTCTAAGTGCGCCATGTGGCATGTGAAGGTTACAGAATGGGGTAGAATATCATGTGTTTTGTCTACTAAGAGTTGCATAAAGGACAATGGTTCCTACTCTGACACAGCTTTCATCTTCAGGGAGGATCAGCTGGGCAACATTCAATGTTTCTTGGATTATAGTGACCATATGGATATCAAATGGAAGGCCAGCCTCTACAAGGACTCCAAGGTCTTTTACTGCTTCATCAGTGGAGGTTTACTACAATCCCAGTGAAAACTAACCTGGATTGTGTTATTTGGCATGCAGAATGTGAATAGTATTACTTTATCCCGTCTTACTTTTCCTTTTTCTAAATCATGTGTGATATACCTTGCAGATATAAAGTTACTGAGCAGTCTAAAGTAAATCTTACTACTTATGCATACTACATCACTTCCCTATAAAACAGCCATTACATCACTTCCTCCATCTCCCTTTACATCTTCCTCAGTTGTAAAGTATCCTCTGTCTTTACATATAAGACCCTCATTTTCATTATTGTTGATCATTTTCGTCCTATATTTCTACATATATCATTACACTCCCAACATACTCTGTGCAGTTCTGCCTCCCCATGCATGCCACTAAATTAACTGTATCTTACTTCACATACAGCCATTCAACTAACACAAACTTACAACATAGAATACGCCAACATATCTCTTTTTTTATCCAGCACCAGCATCTCTACCCTTCACCTATCTGTAACTACACTGTTACTACTGTCACTAACAACCCGCTAGAAACTAAGCTCATATGGATCCCCTTCAGAAGCTCAAAGTTTCAAAACTTCAAACTTCAAATGGACAAGACCAGAAGATCGGAGTTCTGAAACTTTGAAAATTTTGAATCGAGATTGATGTACAGCTCGGAATGAGATATTTACCATTTTCTTCACCGTAGTGCGATCTCAGAGTTAGTATATTGATTTAGCTGGGGGTGTGGGGGTGCAAGGGGGCTTGCCTCCTGCAAAAACATAAACAAGTTTTGTTTTTATTTTTTTTTTATTTCATTTTCAAAGTTTTAAAACTTTGATTTTCTAGTCTTGGCCATTTGAAGTTCGAAGTTTTGAAACTTCGAGCTTTAGAAGTAGATCTGCTCATGCACATAGTACAACTCATACTCTTCACACATTATCACAAACCTCTGGATACTAACTATATACCCAGTCCTACCTCTAATAGACCCAGAAGTAACTCCAAGATATCTACTATTAACATAGCTCATTGTCTCTACAGTACTTCTTATCATCACCTCTTCATACATGCCTTCCTAAAACAAAAGAAGCTAAACTACACACCAGGAGTAAAAAAAACAAATACTGAAGCAAAAAGTTGTTTTCTGGTCACTGTTTCCCCACTTTACTACAACTCTGTGACGACATCCATCTTAAACGTGGCCTAATTCAAGACCCAACCCTAACAATAAACCCCCCCAAACCACTATCACCTTAACACCACTAAAACAAATATCACAGAGCAAAGAGTTACAATTCATCAATATTAACCTCAAGAGTCTCTCCTACAAAGCTGCCAACTTGCATATATTCCTAACACACCTCATCCTGGTATACTGGTAACAACTAAGACCTAGTTAAAAGACTCTTATCTATTATTTGTTTACTGGGAAAGCCTGACTGGGATGCCAACCATTTTCATTGGAGTCCCTGGGAGAAATGCTCCAGATATGTCTTTGGGATGTGGGAGGAAATCAGAGCACCCAGAAGAAACCTACATGAATGTAGGGAGGACATGCAGACTCCACAGAGAAGGTACCCCAACCAAGAATTGAACCCGGAGAACCTATTGTTGCGTGGCAACAATGCTAACTGCTGCACCACTGTGCCACCCATTATCAAAGACATTGAAATTCTTATGCCAGGATATAACATATTTAGAGCTGACTACATAGGGAAGAAGGTAGGTGGAGTAGCTATCATAACTCATAACTGTCTAAATATCTCTTTGTATCAACATAACTAATTTAACAATGCATAAATCCTATTATTATTTATACTCTTAACACATGTAAGAGCCTATGTATTACTGCAATATATATCCCTTCAGGAAATAACATCCTGATCAATGAGGGCATATTATCCTGAGTATCATTCATATATTCCACATGAAACCCTAATCTTAGGAGACTTTAATATAGACAGGTTCACAATTATATCTAACACCCCCACTGCAAACATCAATCTCCGTGGCTTTAAATGACTCAGAGAGACACCAAATAGGTACAATAAAACCACTAACAGACCCATTAGATTGGATACCATCATTACATCTTTGTAATATCTCCACCATAGGTACCTTACTTGATACCCTAACTGACCATCTACCCACTTTTGCTAATAGAATTCCCGGCCAATCCCCTAAGCAACAGCACTACAATTTAGTGCACAACCTAAGTAGCTTCAATGCAGAATCTTTTACTTTACTCTGGAATCTTATAACTGGACATTTCTAAAAATGCCACCTTTGGATATAGCAGAATTTGAATTTTATAAAAATCTTCTTTGATACTAAATGAACATCCCCCCCCCCCCCAAGAAAGAAAAGAGTTAAACTGAACCCTGTTCCATAGCTCAGCACAAATCATGGAAATTATAGCAAATACAAAATTATCAGGAAAATTTACAATACTTCAGACACCTCAGAAATGCAACCAGCTGCAGCATAAAACAGGATAGGAATCACTATTGTAGCATGCAGGAAACTCACAAAACAGTCTAAAATTATTTTGGGTATCAATCACAAACTTACCAAACCCAGGTCACAATTAACAATCAATTCCATCACCTGAAAATCCCTCAGCACAAATAACTGAAAATTTTAACAATCACTTTATACAATCCATCACCTCAATACTAAAAACCAGCAATATGTGCAATTGAAGTCCTTTGCTCAAATTCATCTGTCACTCAGTCTCATACCTCTCAACCTCTTAGTGCAAGAAATCTGGACAATTACTGACATAATGGGGGGACAAAGGCTCGAAAATAGGGTCAGATTTTAAATGTTGCTCTTATAAACTTAAAAAAAGTAGCTAGAATAACAGGATTTGTCTTAGCATGCATTTTATGAAGGCTATGAAGTCTGAAACTCAAATGTATGTCATTATTTAGTGACTTCAGCCCTCAGATCTTCCTAGGTGATTTGCCAGAAAACCACAGATTTTATGGGGACCTAAAATATGAGGCAAAAAGCTGGACAACCTGCAAATATCTGGACATTTCAGAAATATGCTCAGCCTGTTTCTTTCTAAAACTTGTATCCACCCTATCAGCAAAAAAGCTCTTCTCAGACTGAAAACTACAGTCATAGCCACAGACAGTCTTCTACCAGAATACCCACAAATAACTGCTAAGGGCATTACCGTCCCCATCACCATCCTAACAAATAGAGTCATTAATGAATGTCATGTCCTCACCATATAGAAAAAGGCATATCTAGTGCCACTTCACAAAGGAGGTTCATCAAATGACTATGCTAATATAAGGCCAATCCCTTCCATAACAAAAATCCTTGAAAAATATATACCCCTCAATTACTTTATCTCAGTATAAATAACCATCTTTCTACAATGTAAAATGGCTTTTAAACTAACCAGAGTAACACCGCAGCCTTACTACATTTTACTGATACCATCAATAAAAACACAAATTCTGGAAATCTAATTTCCTTACTATCTATTGAGTTGTTGAAAGTTTTTGACATATCTCCCACCATCAAAAGTTGATTTCTCTAAGCTTCTCCCTCTTACCTCTCTCTCTTGCTTTAAAGACTACTTATTAGACTGATGCCAAGCTGTTGAATAGCAAAATGAGTATTCCTCCTTTCTACCTATCACAGCTGGTATACCACAGGGGTGCATATTTGGAGCACTGCTGTTTAAAATACTCAGAAATGATCTACACTCAGCAGCCAATCACCCTACTCTGATTTAATGTGCCTGAGATTATAATCAGCTCTGCCCATACACAACATGGATTACAAGACCTGACCCAAGAATTCCTCACTTCCATTGAAATTTGGCTATACAGGTCACAAGTACTGCTGAACCCTAAAAAACTAAGCTGTCCATTGTAACTCCTGAACACACTCAGAAAGTAAAGGCCAGTATAATATCACGTCATCCAGAAATACCAAGATAGAAATCATGCCACATGCAAAACTTCTTGGAGACACAATAGATGATTATATGAAATATGACCACCTTATCCAAATAACAGTCACAAATACACACCAAAAGCTGGCCTGTTATATACAGCTAATAGATAAAGCCAGAGAAACAACTGCAATAACCTACCTGCTTTCCATGCTACTGTACAACTCTCAAATCTTCGCAAACCACCAGAGAACAAAACTCAAACAATATTATAATAAAATTGCAACATTTGCCATAAATTTATTTAACTGTACCCACCACTGCCAAGCTCTTGGACTACTAGACTTAAACAAACTACTGCACATTCTTCACCAATCCCAACATGTAGTGGTCCACAATTGAAACTACAGCCAGAACAAATATCCAGCCCTTATAGCTATGGTCCAGCTCTATAAGACAACCAGAAATCTATGCTCCCAAGAAAATTCTCTACTTGCCTTAAATAAATCTGTAAATAAATCAGGAGATGCACTCTACCCCATCTAGGTCTCCAAAATCTGGACCCCCTGTCCCCAAGCAAACTAAACAACTGCAAACTTTTAAAGTAGATCTTACACAGCCTCTAAGACAATCCTTGATCTGCCAATGTTTATTCCCAGGATAAAAGGCACACATTCTCTCAAATGAGTTTATGCAGCATGAAAATCTACACACACACACACACACACACACACACACACACACATATATATATATATATATATATATATATATATATATATATATATATATATATATATATATATTGCATATGTATAAAGACAATAATTTTATATGTAAGGACTTGCATGTTATGCTTTGTTCATGTGTGTTTACTCTTATCACTATTGCTATTTGCTATGTTCATAGGTTCATAGGTTCATACTAGGCTATCTGCCCTAGGGCATTTATAAGCCTAGCCAGAGTGTGTTTGGCTTTCGCCACCCATTTTAAAATAATTTTGCTATGCCCTTTTTCGAGGTTAGTATACTGTGCCTCTGTCTAACAGTGACACAGAAGTGATACCCGGGGTAAACCTACGATCTCCCATCCACTCTTCAAGATTCTTCTTGAAGAGAGTCAATGAGGGACTCTGCCTAACCTGGACTGGGATTTTATTCCAGAGTGAAGGGAGCCTATGGGTTATCAATCTGTCCCTCCAGCATAGAAACTAAATCTGGATTCAAAGCAATAGGGTAACACGTAGTATAAACCACAGCAGTCACAGGAAAGTAAAAATTTAATGAATCGCTTTTCGTCTGTGATATTACACAGACTTCCTCAGACAATAAATTTTACAAAACAGGCAGTTTCCAGCATGTCCTATTTATTTCAGTGCTGAGTTTCAAGTCTCTCGAGTGCGTAGCTCGATGAGATTTGGATTTTCTGAGGTGCAGCATGTCCATTAATTCCGTGTTGGACATGGCTTTATACGTCAGGCACAGATTGCCTCTGAGCAGGCGGTATGCCACTGAGTAGAGCTGGAGTTTCTTTAACCGGGCAACATATGGCATCTGTTTGAGCCCTTTGATCCTCTTGGTGAGGTACTTTTGGGGTCTTCCCAGTTGCTGCAGGTGTCTGGTAAGGTACATCCCAAAAGGGGCATTGTACTCAATTATGGGCCTGATGAGGGATGAGTAAAGAGGCACGATGACCTCCCCTGATCTAGATGTGAATCCCTTCATGATTAGGTGGGCTATATAAAATGTTTTTCTAACCACTTTGGCGACGTGGTTGTCAAATGAGAGATTGCTATCAACTTGGGTCCCCAATTACCTAATTACTTCTTCTGTACTTAATGGATTACCACCTATGTGGTAATTTGTGGGCACTTTGTTTTTGCCAAAAGGGATGACTATACAGTTTTTGGTGTTTAGCTTGAGGTCATGGCTCTGACACCAGTTGTCTGTTTCTATGAGGCCCTTTTGGAGGATGCTTGTGTCGGCTGGAGAGTCAATTATGGCACCCAGTTTGCAGTCATCTGCAAACTTGGTCAGCCACAGTCCTTCCGTGTCGGCCTGTCCCTCCGAGAAATATATACCGAACAAGAGAGGTCCCAGGACTGAGCCTTGTGGGACGCCACTTGTAACTGGTTTGGAGTCTGACATGGCTCCAGCAATTCTAACCATGTGGGTTCTGTCCTTGAGCCAGTTTGCAACCCATCTAGTGACATAGGGGTTTATATTTAAGCTGGTGAGCTTATCTATAATGCCCGAGTGGGGTATTGTATCAAAGGCTTTTGCTAGGTCCAGGTAGGCTGTGTGGACCACCTTCTCCTCGTCAATGGCCTTGGTGACTGTTTCAAAGAAATCGACCAGGTTTAAGAGGCAGGATCTGCCCTTAGCAAAGCCAAACTGGGTAGGATCCAGTGTCTGTAGGTCCCCAATATCTTTATTTATGAGGTCCATGATGATCCTTTCCATAGCTTTGCAGACCAAGCCAGTCAGGCTTATGGGGCAATAGTTTCCAGGATCCATTGAGGCACCACCTTTGTGGAGAGGGACCACTGTTGCTGTACACCACTCTTTGGTTACATATCCTGTAGTAAGGCTGAGATAGAACAGTAGTTTTATGTTTGGGTTTAGCTCTTCTTGGAGTTCATGTAGGACGCAGCCCGGGACACCCTCTGGTCCCAATGATGCTGTGTTTTTTGCTTTGGAGAGGGTGGCTCTTACCTGAGCATCTGAGATGTCAGGGGGGCAGCACTTTGCTGGGATAGATATTTGCCCTTTTGGTGGGGAGGGGGGGGGGGTTGCGCTGAACCTGTCAGCCTGGATGCTGGCAATGTCTGTGGGTTCGGTGTATTTTTTGTCATTTTGGACTAATTCTGATCATAGATTCATGGGTTCATAAGTTCATACTAGGCTATCTGCCCTGGGGCATTTATAAGCCTAGCCCGATTGTGTTTGGCTTACGCCACCCCTTGATTTGAGTATACTGTGCCGTTTTTAAAGTTTAGTTTACTGTGCCTCTGTCTAATAGTGACACAGAAGTAATCCCCGGGACAAACCTATGATCCCCCATCCACTCGTCAAGATTCTTATTGAAGAGAGTCAGTGAGGTGCTCTGCCTAACATGAATTGGAATTCTATTCCAGAGCGAAGGGTGCCTCTGGGTTATGAATCTGTCCCTCCAGCATGTTCTATTTATTTCTGTGCTGAGGTTCAAGTCCCTCGAGCGCGTGGCTCTAAGGGATTTAGATTTACTGAGGTGGAGCATGTCCATTAATTCTGGGTTGGACATAGCTTTATATGTCAGGCATAGATCGCCTCGAAGTAGGTGGTATGCAACTGAGTAGAGCTGGAGTTTTTTTAACCGAGCAGCATATGGCATCTGTTTGAGTCCCTTGATCCTCCTGGTGAGGTACTTTTGAGGTCTTTCTAATTGCTGCAGGTGTCGGGTAAGGTACATCCCAAAGGGGCATTGTATTCTATGATGGGCCTGATGAGGGATGAATAAAGGGGCATGATTACCTCTCTTGATCTAGATGTGAATCCTTTCATGATGAGGTGGGCTATGTAGAAGGTCTTTGTAACCACTTTGGCAATGTGGTTGTCAAAGGAGAGATTGCTATCAACTTGGGTCCCCAGATCCCTAATTACTTTCTCTGTACTTAATGGGTTACCACCTATGTGGTAATTTGTGGGCACATTGTTTTTGCCAAAGGGTATGACTATACACTTTTTGGCATTTAGCTTTAGACCATGGCTCTGGCACCAGTTATCTGTCTCTGCGAGACCTTTTTGAAGGATGTTTGTGTCAGCTGGAGAGTCGATTATGGCGCCCAGTTTGCAGTCATCTGCGAACTTGGTGAGCCATAGTCCTCCCACATTGGCCTGTACCTCAGAAAAATAAATACCGAACAAGAGAGGTCCCAGGACAGAACCTTGTGGGATTCCACTTGTGACCGGTTTCAAGTCTGACATGGCTCCAGCAACTCTGACTCTGTGGGTTCTGTCTTTGAGCCAGTTTGCAACCCATCTTGTGACATAGGGGTTTATATTTAGGCTGGTTAGCTTATCTATGATGCCCGAGTGGGGTATTGTGTCAAATGCCTTTGCGAGGTCCAGATAGGCTGTGTGGACTACCTTCCCTTCATCTATGGCCTTGGTGACAGTTTTGAAGAAGTTGACCAGGTTCAAAAGGCAGGATCTGCCCTTGACAAAGCCAAATTGGGTTGTATCTAGTGTCTGTAGGTCCCCAATGTTTTTGTTTATGAGTTCCATGATGATCCTCTCCATAGCCTTGCATACTAGGCTAGTCAGGCTTATGGGGCGATAGTTTCCAGGGTCCGCAGAGGTGCCACCTTTGTGGAGTGGGACCACTGTTGCTGTACGCCATTCTTTGAACACATAGCCTGTGGTGAGGCTGAGATTGTACAGCAGTTTTACTTGAGGGATTAGTTCTTCTTGGAGTTCATGTAGGATGCAACCCGGGACGCCATCTGGTCCCATGGAAGCAGTGTTTTTTGCTTTGGAGAGGGCGGCCTTCACCTGAGCATCAGAGATGTTTGGGAGGCTGCACTCTGACAGGATAGATACTTGCTCTTTTGGGGGGGGGGGTTTGCACTGAACCTGTCTGCCAGGATATTGGCGATGTCTGTGGGTTCAGTGTATTTTTTGTCATTTAGAATCAACTCAGAACAAGTCTGGGTGTTGCATCCCAGGTTCCTAACATAACTGAAAAAAGCCTTATGATTGTCTTTAGTGTCCTGTACAATTTTTCTCTCGAAGCTGGCCTTGGAGGATTTTATGAGGGATCGTAATTTTTTGCTAGTACTGATCAGAGATGCCTTCCCTTTTAGGTATTTTACTCTATCATGTAGCAGCTTCCTGCTTCTGTTGTACAGTTTATTTATGGCTGGGGTCCACCAGACTGGATGCCTGCCTTTGGATGATTGGGTCTTGATTTTGTTTGGGATAGCATGATCCATGCATTCCTGGAGATGTCCGTAGAATGCTTTTATATAGGATTCTGCAGTTTGGGCTGTAGTTTCCACTGGCCCTGGGGCCTTGAAGGATTCCACTTCAGTTTTGAGAAGTGTGAAGTTCGCTTTTGAGAAGTTTTTCACTGTGGTTTTCTGGGCTGGGGGTGGGGTCGGGATGTGGATATCCAGTGAAATTAATTTATGGTCTGGTCTTACCAATGAGGGATATACTTCTGGTATGGAGCATAGAGTCCCCATGTTGGCAATGATCAGGTCTAGTATGTTTTCCCCTCTTGTGGGAGTGGTGACTAGTTGTTCCATAGCATTTGAGCTTATAAATTCCAGGAACCTTTGGGCTAAGGTGCTGGGGCTTGAGTAATGCTCCCAGTCTGTTTGGGTAGTTAAAGTCACCCAATATAATGGTGTTCGGAGAGATCTTAGTGTTCTCCAATGTTTTCAGGAAAGCCGAGTGGGATTCCTGTCTTTGAGAGGGTGGTCTGTAGGATGCTATAAACTGAAAAGCAGTCTTGCTCACTGTCAGTTGCACATGGATGGTCTCCGATACTTCGTGCACTGCCACTAACCTGGAGGTATGGATATCCTTGATAAATATGGAAAATCCCCTTCCTTTTTGTGGTTCGGTCCAGGTTTTGGGGCCGAAAGGCATGATATGAGGTATAACCTGGTAGTGCTGGGGTGCTCTCTGGAGCCTTGAACCAGGTTTCTGTCACTGCACAGATATCGATGTTCTCCATACTAAGGAGAGTTTTGAGTGCATGCATCTTGAGGTTAAGACTTCTGGCGTTTAGCAGCATTACCCTTTGTTTCTTGTTCCTTGTGCTGTCTATGGAGGTGGATTTTACTTCTGAGCCTTGCCTAAAAAAGGCACTATGGGGGTGGCAAGAGCCTTTGCCAATATCCAAAAGCCCAGGGGTGACAGGTGCAAGCCATCCCTAGCGAAGCAACGTGGCTTGCCGAGCATGTCATCCCAGGCTGACAGACACTGGATCCCCTTTGAATGACACCAAAATTTTAACCAATTGTTAAAATCGATCATTTTGTCTTTATACTGTGGCATCATTCTAGGTGAGGGTAAGATGCTGCCCAAGGTCAGGGTCATACTGGCCTGGGCTACATGATCAGAGAGCTCCTCTATGTCTCTTTTCATGTAGTCGAGGGAGGTACGTCTCAGGTCATTCACGCCAGCATGTACAATGAGTCATATTTGTATTTGCTTTGGAGTGACCTGAGTGCTTGCATTATGTGGCGGATCCTAGCACCCGACAGGCAGCTCACTGTGACCTTCTCTTTATTCATCCTGGTGAGCAGGACGTCAGTGTGTCTGACAATAGAGTCACCTATTACAAGGGTATCAGGTGTGTTATTCAGCCTTAAGGGCTGTGACTGCTTGGCACACTGACTTTGTGTGCTATGTGTTGTACGTGTTTTGTTTTGGGGTAGGGTTTGCTTGGATGTCTGCTTTGGAGGTCTCTGTTGCTTAGGTAGATTTTTATTTAGAGCCTCCAAGTATATTGTTGTGTTTTTATGTGTTTGGTTCGCTGTTGTGGTGGGACTATGTGATACTGGAATTGTGTTGTGTGAGGTTACCTTCTCCTCCTGACTGGTTACACCAGTTTTGAGATGAGAGAGCTCAGCCTCCAGTTTGGCTATATGGTTGCATCTCTCACATATATTTGAACCTGTTTGGAGGAGAAGAGGGTTGTCCGTGTACATGAGACAGTTGTAACATTGCCTCAAAATTCCCAGATTCACCAGCTGGACTGGAGAGGAAACCATTGACTGACCTTTGGACATGCTAGAGTAATATAGGGAACTGAATTAAAATGGACGAATAGGGGACAAGGTAATCGTAGAGAGTATAAGAGTAAGTAGTGCTTATGGTTTATTAGTGCTAACTTGTAGGATTACTTATTTGGACCAGTGAGGGGCCTTAGAATGAGAATATGGTGTTTAGTTTGAGAGATAGAGCAGTTCTAAGGGAAAAAGTGAAGAGCAGACTTTGTGGAGCCAGGAATAGTTTAAACCTAATTTGGCGGTGCTGCCCGATGTTGTGCTATGCGCAAAAATGCACAAAACTGTACAAAAGAGGGTTTTAAGAGAGGGAGATCAAGGAGTTTGGAATTGACCCAAAATGGCCAATAAAACTACAGTTTCAAGGCAGTAACCACTCCCACAGGGGCAGGCAGGCTGCTCAATGTTTATCACTGCCACTGATGAACACAGAGACTTCCCTTTAGCCCAAGCAAACAATGGCCTCCAAGAAGCTTACAAACAATTCAGAACAGCAAATCTGTAACTGAACTTTTTTAAATCTCAGAAAAGTGGAAACAAAGCAAGATTTTTTTGTTTTTTATGTTTTTTTTAAGGAAAGCAGAGGTTCACAAGTATCAACAAGTTAGAACAGTGCAGTAAATGACCCCACACTTGAGTGCTAGGCCAGAGACAGATAAAATGCAAGTTTTAAGAAAAAAACGATTTTAAAAATAAGTGCAGGCAGGAAATTCAGTAATCAGCTCTAGGTTGTGTTCTAAATACAGTTACCAACACAGAAATCAAGTTTAAAAAACCAGAAAATGCTCAAAATTAGGTGGCAATGCAGAAAAACTTAAATAATCTGAAGCAAAATACTTAAAATCTCAAAAGTGGCTCCTTTCTTCTCTCAGCATTTTCTCCTCTTGGTGGGTGCTTCACCAACAGCCAAGAAGTCCAAAAAGACACCAAAACCACGAGGCAATTGGGTTTTAAGAGAGGGAGATCAAGGAGTTTGGAATTGACCCAAAATGGCCAATAAAACTACAGTTTCAAGGCAGTAACCACTGCCACAGGGGCAGGCAGGCTGCTCAATGTTTATCACTGCCACTGATGAACACAGAGACTTCCCTTTAGCCCAAGCAAACAATGGCCTCCAAGAAGCTTACAAACAATTCAGAACAGCAAATCTGTAACTGAACTTTTTTAAATCTCAGAAAAGTGGAAACAAAGCAAGATTTTTTTGTTTTTTATGTTTTTTTTAAGGAAAGCAGAGGTTCACAAGTATCAACAAGTTAGAACAGTGCAGTAAATGACCCCACACTTGAGTGCTAGGCCAGAGACAGATAAAATGCAAGTTTTAAGAAAAAAAAACGATTTTAAAAATAAGTGCAGGCAGGAAATTCAGTAATCAGCTCTAGGTTGTGTTCTAAATACAGTTACCAACACAGAAATCAAGTTTAAAAAACCAGAAAATGCTCAAAATTAGGTGGCAATGCAGAAAAACTTAAATAATCTGAAGCAAAATACTTAAAATCTCAAAATTGGCTCCTTTCTTCTCTCAGCCTTTTCTCCTCTTGGTGGGTGCTTCACCAACAGCCAACAAGTCCAAAAAGATGCTAAAGCCATGAGGCAATTGGGTTTTAAGAGAGGGAGATCAAGGAGTTTGGAACTGAACCAAAATGGCCAATAAAACTACAGTTTCAAGGCAGTAACCACTCCCACAGGGGCAGGCAGGCTGCTCAATGTTTATCACTGCCACTGGAACCCAGGTTCCAAACATAACTAAAGAAAGCCTTGTGATTATCCCTAGTATCCTGCGCAATTTTTCTCTCGAAGCTGGCCTTAGACGATCTTATGAGTGCCCGTAGTTTTTTGCTAATACTGATCAGAGATGCCTTCCCTTTTTGGGATTTTGCTCTATCATGTAGTAGCTTCCTCCTTCTATTGTATAGTTTGTTTATGGCTGGGGTCCACCAGACAGGACGTCTGCCTTTGGAGGATTGGGTCTTGGTTTTATTTGGGATTGCATGATCCATGCATTCCTGAAGGTGTTCATAGAATGCATTTATAAAGGATTCTGCGGTCTGGGCTGTATTTTCCACAGGCCACCTCAGTTTTGAGGAGTATGAAATTTGCTTTAGAGAAGTTTTTCACTGTAATTTTCTGGGCAGGGGGTGGGGTCGGGATGTGAATATCCAGTGAGATTAGTTTATGGTCTGATCTTACCAGTGAGGGATACACTTCTGGTCTGGAGCATAGAGTCCCCATGTTGGTGATGATCAGGTCCAGAATGCTTTCCCCTCTTGTGGGAGTGGTAACAAGTTGTTCCATAGCATTTGCGTTTATAAATTCTAGGAACCTTTGGGCTAGGGTGTTGGAGCTAGAGTAATGCTCCCAGTCTATATTTGGGTAGTTGAAGTCGCCCAATATAATGGTGTTTGGAGAGACCATCATATTTTCCAGTGTTCTCAGGAAGGCCGAGTGGGGTTCCTGGGTTTGGGAGGGTGGTCTGTAGCAGGCTATAAACTGGAAGGCAGTTTTACCCACTGTTAGTTGCACATGGGTAGTCTCTGATGCTTCGTGCTGTGCCACCAAATGGGGCCAAAAAGCATGGTATGAAGTATAACCTGGTAGTGCTGGGGTGCTCTCGGGAGCCTTGAACCAGGTTTCTGTTACTGCACAGATATCAATGTTCTCCATGCTAAGGAGAGTTTCGAGTGCATGCATCCTGAGGTTTAGACTTCTGGTGTTGAGTAGCATTACTCTTAGTTTCTTATCCCTTGTGATACCTATGGAGGTGGGTTTGTCTTTTGAGCCTTGCCTAAAAAAGGCACTATGGGGGTAGCAAGAGCCTTTGCCAATATCTGAAAGCCCAGGGGTGACAGGTGCAAGCCGTCCCTAGCGAAGCATAGTGGCTTGTCGAGCATGTCATCCCAGGCTGACAGGCATTGGATCCCCTTTGAATGACACCAATACTTAAGCCAATTGTTGAAATTGATCATCTTGTCTTCATATTGTGGCATAATTCTTGGTGAGGGTAAGATGCTACTCAAGGTCAGGGTCATACCGGCCTGGGCTACATGCTCAGAGAGCTCCTCTATGTCTCTTTTCATGTAGTCCAGGGAGGTACGTCTCAGGTCATTCACACCAACATGAACAATGACTGAGTCATATTTGTACTTGCCTTGGAGTGGTCTGAGTGCTTTTGTTATGTGGCGGATCCTAGCGCCCAACAAGCAGCTCACCATGACCTTCTCCTTGTTCAGCCTGGTGAGCGGGACGTCAGTGTGCCTGACGATAGAGTCACCTATTACAAGTGTATCAGGTGTGTTGTTTAGCTTTAAGGGCTGTGACTGTTTGGCACACTGGCTTTGTGAGCTATGTGTTGTACGTGTTTTGTTTTGGGGTAGCGGTTGCTTGGGTGTCTGCTTTGGAGGTCTCTGCTGCTTAGGCAGATTTTTATTTAGAGACTCTGAGTATGTTTTTGTGTGTTTATGTGTTTGGTTTGCTGTCGTGGTAGGTCTATGTGAGTCTGGAATTGTAGTGAGTGTGGTTTCCTTCTCCTCCTGGCTGGTTATGCCAGCACTGAGTTGAGAGAGCTTAGCCTCCAGTTTGGCTATATGGTTGCATCTCTCACATGTGATGGAATTTGTTGGGAGGAGGAGAGGGTTGTCTGTGTACATGAGGCAGTTGTAACATTGCCTCAAGATTCCCAGATTCACCAGCTGGACTGGAGAGGAGATTGACAACTGACCTTTGGACATGCTAGAATAGTATTGGGAATTCCTTTATAATTGAAAAAAGGGCCAATGGGGACCAAGGTACTCAAGGGGAGTTTGTGAGGGTGTAGTGCTTTTAATTTTTTAGTGCTGACTTAGTGAGCAAGTGCCAGGTAACTTAAATGCAATGTGTTATAGGTAACTTAAATGCAAAAACGACAAACAGTAACTTTCTTTCAAGTGAAACAAGGAAGTAAGTACAGTAAGCAATGCAGATATCACTAGGGATCCACAGAAGCTCTGAAAAGCCGTGTTTTAGGTGAAATTAGTGTTTCAGGGAAATAACAAGCAAACAAACAACAAGCATACAAACAAAGCTAGATTCAGCAGGCCTGGATCTAGTCTATGCTACAGCAAACAAGGTGTACCAATTTCAGTAAGAAGCAGTTCAAATATGTAGGCACTATAAGCCTTTAACCAGAAATTCCCAGCTCAGAAGGCAGAGTCCAGCCTCTCCTCCCACAAGAATGCAGACCACAAACCCTCTTAATGTAAAATAACTGGCCTGAAGCCCAAGTGCTTAAACCAGAATTAATACACTTTTAGAATAACAGACACTGAGCCCTCAATCAGCAGTTTCCAACTTAGAAGGATGTAAGCTACCTGTTCTGCCACTACAGTGCAGACCACAAACCTTCTTAATGTAAAACAACTGGTCTGAAGCCCAAGTGCTTAAACTAAAAGGCTTACAATGAGTTACACCAAGCAGTAATAAAAACAATTGAGTACTTTTAAGATGAAGCAAAAGCAAAATAAAGTAGGAAGAAACAAAAATACAGTAAAAGCAGATACATTTTTTTAAGTGGAAAGAGATAAAGGAAAGAGAGAAAGGAGTAGCAGAAACTTAGCTGATTGGCCTTCTCAAATGTTCTCCCTGTACTGGGTAGAATGAGGTAATGACACTAGACTGGGAGGAGGGTCCTAGATCAAATTTACACTAGGGGTGGGCAACTGCAAAGCCACCAACTATAAAAACACTACACCAACAGGGTGGGAAACAAACTGCAGAAATGTTTTTCACAGCTGAAAAGCAGCAGTGAGCCTTTAAATGAAAGTTTTAAACAGCTAAAGGAGCCTCCAGAAAAAAGAATTTAACTGCAACAAGTTATCAAAAACAAACAACCCATTAGATGCTTAATAAAAGTGGACAATTTCCAGTTAATACTGCACACACAGTGAAACTAGCTAGAAAAATACACAGTACACAAAGTGCTATAAATAACAAATAAATAAAGAATAAAATAAACAACAAACAGGATACTTAATGTTATATATTATAGCTCCGAGCTTGTAAAGTATTTTGTTATTTTTATTGTATTGTTATTTGCTTTGTGGAGCTTTTCTCTCTGAGTCTCCACTGAAAAGGGGGTTATCATGCCCAGTGAGACAATCCCAGTAAACAAACACAAAATAAATAAAATATAATAAAATAAATAATATAGATTCATTAATTCACTAATTAGACAAGAGAGCATGAAAAATGCACAATCCAATCACACAGTAAAAATGTAAAATTGAGGCTCACATAGCCACAGGTGGTAAATCACTATGGGGATCACACACATTCTCAACTATAGACATTCAGTATATGATTTATTTTTAAAAATAAATCATATGCTGGGGATCTATAGCTGGTAGAATGTGTGGTCTCCATACCTGATTTACCAGCTGTTGCTACGTGTGCCTTATATTACTTTTTTACAAATTCATGAATTCACAGTTACAGAGTTTACAAGGTAGACAGCCTCCAATGACTATAGTGATCCTGCCAGTATCCCCCCCTCATAAAGCATATCCTGTTTTCAAGAGGGTAAAAGATGTCAGGCCCAGGTTAGATTTCCAAACACTCATCCAATTTTCAGAGTTTCCATAAGTTAAGCCAGGATATAACTCCATTTAATATGTAATGGAAGATTTCTCTGGAGATGCGGGCTATCCTGAGGAGTTAACCTGCCTTTCTAGTGTCTTCTTTATTTGCTGGTGAAGAAATAAATCTTTAGTTGGAGTGTTTGTAGCACCTTTTCTTTTGTAGAGTTGTAGATGTAGTTCAAGGAATGTTGGGTCATTACAGTGCAGAATCATCATCATCATCAGCCCCTTTTTTCCCATTTTTCTACATGGGGTCTGGGTATCGTGTTAACTGTCACCAATTCTCTCGATTCAGTGCCACACTCCTGCCTTCTTCAACACTCATGCCTGACTGTCACAGATCTTCTTTCACACAATCCATCCATCTCTTTGATGGATGTCGTCAATTCCTCTTACCCTCTTCCTATCAGTCCCAAATCTTCCTCACCAGATTGCCTTCTGCTTTTCTGCACATGTGCCCAAACCACCGTAATCTGTTCTCTTTGATCTTTTCTGCAATTGGAGCTACTTTGGCTTCTGCTCTTATGTTCTCATTTCTTTGTCTATCCCACAATGTGCATCCTATAACCTTTCTCAGGCACTTCATTTCCATCACCTCCAGCATCTTCAACTGTTCTACCTTTACTGCCCAAGTTTCTGTACCATACAGTAGTAGTGGTCACTTCACTGTCATGTACAACTTACTTTTCACTTTCTTTGGCATTCTTCTGTCATCGACTACACCTGATACTCTATGCCAGTTGGCTGCAACCCCTCTGATTCTAGCTTTGACCCTTTCATTCAGACTACCCTTCTCCTCAACTACTCCACCCAGATACTTGAAGCTGCTTACCTGTTCCACTATCTTCCCTTCTATCTCTATTCTCAGCTTCTTCTGATTTCCCCAATTTGCTGCCATTACCACCATTTATCTGTGCTTAGTTTCATCCCATGTGCCTTCAGATTTGCATTCCATTCTCCTATCATTTGCTGAGGTTCTAGATCAGATTCTCCCTGCACTGCCACATTGTCTGCATACAGCATCTTTGTTGATCCATCCCCTCCAACCTGTTTGCTAATGTAGTCCATCACCAGTATGAACAGCAGTGGGCTCAGAGCTGAATCCTGATGTACACCCACACCCACTGGGAATCCCTCTGTGAGACCAAACACTGTTCGTACTTGAGTCATTGGGTCCCTGTACATAGCCTGCACTAATTCTACAGATGTTTCTAGGACATCAAACCACCGTAGTACTGCCCAGATCAGCTTTCTTGGGACCTTATCATATGCTTACACCAAGTCTAGGAATGCCCAGTTGAACTCTCTCCTATTCTCTAGCTTCTTCTCAAGTATCTGTCTCAATGCAAACATCAAGTCAGTTGTGCTGCATCCTGATCTGAATCCAAACTGCTCATCTCCCATCTTACATTCTACTACTCTGCCTATCCATTTATTAATCACCTTCTCCATAACTTTCATGCAGTGTGATAGGAGTTTGATTCCTCTGCACTGCCCACAGTTGTGGATGCCCCCTTTGTTCTTGTACACTGGCATGAGTATGCTTAGTCTCTAGTCATCTGGGATACGCCTTTCTCTCCACACTGCTATTAGTACTCTCAGGAGCCATTTCTTCCCTATCTCACCCAGCATCTTTATCATATCTACTGTGACCTCATCTGAGCATGCTACTTTCCCTGACTTCATCTTCCTTAGTGCTGTTCTTACTTCTTCTAGGGTTGGCTTCTCTTCTTCTCTCTTCGTAGGCTGTTCTGGGGCAGTAAAGCTTCTGTGGGGTTTACTTCATTCAGCAGCTGCTGGAAATAATAATTCCATCTGCCTTTGTTGTACTCTGGGCTGGTGAACAGGTTGTTGCTAGCATTCCTTATGAAGGGTGTCTGACTATCTTCTTTATCTTTCTGTCTTTGCCTTGCAACCTGATATAGTTTCTTTGTGCCCCTTACTGAGTCACTTTACAGAAGTTGGTACAGTGCCTCTGATATCCTATTCTTTGTTATTGCAACTTCTTTCTTAGCTTCTTTGTTAGCCAACCAGTAGTCCATCCTAGCTTGGTCAGTCATTTCGGTCTCCCACTTCTTCCTGCACTCCTTTTTTTTTTGATGACTTCCTGGACTTCTGCATTCCACCACCAGCTTTCCTTATGTACCTTATTTCCATAACTGGTTTGGCCACATATTTTTTCTGTAGTCCTAACACATGCTGTTTTTAGGCGCTCCCATTCTTCTTCAACTCCACCTATTTCCTCTTCTTCTTGGAGTGCTAGAGCCCTGAGTAATTCCTTAAACTGTAGTACTTTCTCTCCAGTCAACCTCCAGGTCTTTAACCTGGTCTCTCTGTTGACCTTAGAGCTTTCTCTAATCACTGCTTGCAGCTGATTGTGGCAACTAATGGTTTATGCTGTGGGCCGACTGTTTCATTGGGGATGACTGTGCAATCATGGATTCTGCCCCATTGCCTTTTCCTTACTAGGAGGAAGTATACCTGAGTTGCATGTTGACTACTCTTATATGTGATATTGTGACTGTGTCTCTTTCTGAACCATAGTCTAGAATGGTTCTCCTTCTTTATTCCTGTTGCCCCACCCATGTGGACCCAAGCAGCCTCCTGTTCTGTCTGTCCCGATATGTGAATTCAAGTCACCCATTATCAACACCAATTCATGTTGCCCTGCTTTATCTTCTATTTCCTGCAACTGCTGTCTGAATGCACTCTTTTCCTCACTATCACAACCCTGCTGTGGGCATAGGCTGTGATTATGAATACTGCCCTATCATTACACTGGAGTCTGACTGTCATGAGTCTCTCATTAATTCTGATGATCTCCCTTACTGCCTCCTGAAGCCTCTCTCTCTCCACAATTCCTATACCATTTCTAGCCTGCCCTCCACCTGAGTAGTACACTCTGGATCCCAACCCAAATGACATTGCTGCACTGCCCTTCCATCTCATCTCCTGGATACATAGGATGTCCAGCCTCCTCTGTATCATCATGTCATCCACTTCCAAGCTGCATCCTGTCAGTGAACCTACATTAAGAGTAGCAAATTCATGTTTGGCAGTTTGGTTGGTTTTATGTCCAGCTTTTGCTCATCAGAGCTATCCCAGGTAACCCAGGCTGGGCAACTAGACACCCGCCAGCCAGCAGCCACACACTGGCCGATAGGGGCACATATACCCCTCCCACCCTTAGCATTGGTCCCTGGCGTGAGTCAGAGTAGACCAGGTCCTCAACCGGTAACTACCCATGCCCATTTCTGGTGACATTAGTCAACATGACTGAATCACCTACAGACATATTTTTACACCGAGTGGCTAGCCCTGCCGTGATGTGCAGTGTGTGATCCACGTTTCCTATCTTGAGGGATACTGCGCACCACAGTATATGCCCAAAGCAGTTGGTCTGTACAACTCTTCCCCCTATAGGGCACCATGTAGAGTCTGTGCCGCTGCCCACAGCACAGTGCAGAATGTCAGACATAAATCACTGAACAGCCAACTGTAAGAAACAGAGTATAAAGTTAAAGCTTCATATTCATGTTGGTGGTTGAAGATATTTAGTGAAATAGGTTCATAAATTGCTACTAGGCTATTTGTCCTTATAAGCAGTTTTAAGCCTAGGCAGTTACCCCATGTGAAAATCAAACTTTGCACATTGTGTCTGGAAGGTAAATACCTTAATCATCATGTCAACCTTCCCTAACAGGCTCATAGATTTAAGCTTAGCCAATTAACCCATGTGAGAATCAAACCCTGCACATTGTGTCTATAAAGCAACGATCTTAACTATTATGCCAACCTCCCTCTGCTCTTTATAGTTAGGAATCTCTGGAATCTCTCTAGCTGTGTGATGTGTTTGAATAGATACATACTAAGAAAGTCATTATATTCTATAATAGGTCCAGTCAGGGCAGGGTATACAGAAGGATAACCTCTTTTGTCATTGATGTGATACCACTTGTTATTAATTGGGTTAGATTGAAGAACTGTTGTCAAACAATGATATGATTAGGAGTTGTCTGTGAAGGTGTTGATTTCTCTGATAACCATACCAGTCTGGAGTGGGGGTACTAAGTATACTGTAAGCTGCTATCAACAATTGTTTACCAAGAGTGAGAGTGCTATACTTCTTTACCTGTAAATTGTCTGTTCCAACACACCATCGATCTGTATAGACTAGCCCTTGCTGTGGTATCATGGTATTGGATACTGAATGAGTAAAAACATGCAGTCTACTGCCATTAGTAAATGTAGATAGTCATACATTTTGGCTAGTGGTTTGGAGATCCAAGAAGCAGATACCAAACAAAAGGTGTCCCAACACTTATCCCTGAGGAATACCACTAGTCGTGTTTTCTTGCTGAGGTGAGACTTGCTATATTTTAGTTCTGTGGGTTCTGTCTTTCAGCCAGTTTGGTATCTATCTTAAAATATACAAGCCTATAGTTATACCTTTACACTTGTTTACAGCTACAGCATGGATAATAAGATAATGGTGTTGGCCAGATTCATAAACACTCTAAGAACTACATGGCTGGGAGCTCAAGCTTCTATAACTGTTTTCAAACATATTTACTAAATTATGTAGACATGATCTCCCATTAACAAATCCATATTGTTGTGGATCTAGAATAATAAGATCTGTTTGTATCAGAGCTTATGAAGTTTTATATATATATATATATATATATATATATATATATACATTCCATGGCTTTGCAAATTAGGCTTGTTAGGCTGATGGCTCCCCAGTATCTGGGATTGTGTTGTCTCCCCCCTTATAGAAGGATATAATAACAGTCATTTGATAGACCCTTAGAAATATACATTGGTGAATATGCCTAGGATGAACAGTTTTATGAGGGGTTCAGAAAGGGCATGTTATATACTGTTAGTTAAATAAAGAATTATATTTTCAGGTCTGTAAAGGTGATATTTGTAGCAAGGACTTGTTCCATAATAATCCTGGTGATAGAAATTGACTCTGAAATTCATGGAACTGCAGTGCTTGTAAAGTTGGCACTAAACTTATTTGCAAGTAGATTAGTTATATATTTAGGTTCAAAGTGGGTAATAACATTTTGGACTAGCTGAAAACATTTTTGAGTGTTAGTTTTTTTTCATCTAGTGTAGATAAAGAAGGACTGATGATTTTCATTGGTCTTGGATACTATAATTCAAATTCCAATTTGATCTTCCTTACCAAATTTTCAGATTTTTGCTGAACATTTTCACTGAGTCTTAACTGGGGAATTCTGATTTTTTTTAAATTATTAGCAACTTATTTATTTATTTTTATTATAGAGCTATTTATTGCTGGGATTCCAGCAAACTGCTTTACTTTTATCTCAGCCAATATATTTTGCGCTGATTGGAACAACTTGCTTCACAGTTTGTTGCAGGAAAATGAAATTCTTTGACATAAGTGATAGCTGAGGTTATGTGGTACCTGAAAATCTTATAATTGAATTTTCACAGTTCAAAATAAAGTCCTTGCAACTCAGAGGTGTTTTTTATACTGAGTTTTGATGGCCTAAAGGTGAAGGTTACTGAATTGTGATTAGATTTGACTAGATGTATGGATACTATAGAACTAAAGAAAGTAGATATGATGTCATTGATGATGACATCTAAATGATTGTGACCTCTAGTGGACTGCTTAACTATTTGATCATGGAAGTTAGCATTTAATACATCAAGTAATCTCTGAGCAAATACAACCTTTGTGAGATTGTTGTTCTAGTTACTGCATTGCTAATCTAGTTAATGAATGGATAGTTGAAATTAGTAGTAAAATGCATTTTTATTTACAGTTAGCTCAATTAGCACATTTAGAAATCTTTTATCACCCAAAGGGGACATGGAATGTGACTTAAAGCAAAATATAAATATATTACTTGTCTTGTTTAATGGAATTTGAAGTTCAGTAAGTTGTGTTTGCTTGTCACAAGGAAATCATTCTAACAAATATTGATATGCCTTCACGCTTAATTAACAGGTCTAAATATATGGTAAGTGTTGAAACTATATGAAAAGGAATAGATGTCTTTGTATAATATATTTTTTATTTAGGAATGCATGAGATAAAAGTATATAAATACTAAATAACATTGAAACCAAGCCTCTCTTGCAGTATAGCTATAGATGTGTTCATATTTCAGGAGAGCCTCAAGATCTAGCAATTTACTATAAAGAATTCTAGCATTGAGCAGAGTAACCATATTAAAGTCTAGTTTGCAATATACTGAAAACATTTTTGCTATGTTGGAAAGTCCAAAACATGAACTTTTCTTTGAAAAGGGAGCTATAGAGCTAGGTAGCTCTTTATCCAGTATGCAAAAGATGTGTAACAAAAGAAGATGCTCATCTTTGTCAAAACAGGTTATACTATCAATTGTCTTCTCTTAAGTTGACACATATTAGCTCCCCTTTGAAAGATACCAGCTACTTAGCTATTTTTTTAAATACAATTGCTTTCACTGTGTATCAGGGAAGATTCTGGGCAAGGATATCAGTCTTCTTAGGTGCAGGATCTTACTTCCATTTGGCACATACATAGCCAGTTTCAACATGTCTGTCTCTCTCTGCGTGTCATTCTGAATTGCTTGAGCACATCAGGTCACTGAGAACTACACGAGCCGCGACCAGGTCCTGGTAGTATTTGTCCTGCTTGGGTACAGTAGTACCCTTGTCACATCACTAATCTTCGCACAACAAACTCAGTTGCCATCCAGTCTTTGCACAGCAGCAATATGCCTAATGATGAAATCATCAGTGTGTGGGGTATTTCAACTTGGATGTGCAAACTTAGTGGCAATCTAAGGTTTGCAGTCTGCAGTCTGGAAACTCATTGAGCTATCCAAATATGGTAGGGTTGTGTTTGGTGATTGTTGCCAAGACTCTTTAATCCTGATTTTTGAAGGCCTGGGCAGTGATTTTATTGTTTAAATAACATTAACAAATGTTGGTTTAGTGTGGACCTGTGAAGATATGGATGAGTTTATGAATGGTTGACTAACCATCTGTGTAGGGGAGATGGTGACGTCTAGATCATATAGATAATTACATCACTCATAAATCATGTAATTTTGGTCCTGTAGTAGCAGTATGTTAGTAAGCATTATGAAGGATCTAATCAGTCTCAGAATAATGAGGACAATGAGACTGGGGACATAATGGATACAGGTAGACTGGACCTCCATGTTTGCCAGGTGTTTTGAATTCCCAAGGGCAGGAAAAATATATTGAATCAATTTAGTCAGTTGACAGACAAGATGAGTTAGATAAATCATGATGTGGAGGAGATCTACTAGGTGACATGAGGATGGATTAACAATGAAGCAACAACCACTTGAATCTGTAGGGAATAAATTGTTTAATACAGTCTAATCCAAGAGCAGTGTGTACCTAAAGTTCAGTATAGCACACAATTACAGTAATAATAGGGCAATATATAAATTCAGTATAATAACATTTATGATGACTAATGCTATAGTATATATATCACACAGATTATGATCCATGAGCAATAAAGAGATGTAGTTTGATACATTATACAAGTAGAGTAGTAAGATAGCAACACAAAAATAATAACATTATGGCTAAACAAGTAATAAACATTACACACAATATACTCTGTATTAGTTGGCTGAGATTCCACTGACAGTACAGTTGGATGTTGGACTGATGATAAAGCACAAACTTCATTGTGCTTTATGGAACAAACAGAGGTTGGCTCAAATGACATAAACATGCGCACTTCAAACTATCAGTAGGCTCAAGTGTCACACAATCATTGCTTCTAATGTTTATTAGATTCTCATGCCACATGTTCAAATGCATGCAGATGTAGGTACTATCAATAACTAGCCTATGTAACAATGGGAATTACAGCTGTCGATGACAGGTGTGGAACAGTTTGACAGCAATGAGGAGGTATTAGAACAATAATAATAACAATTTGAGCAACTGACCTGCAAACAAAAAAAATTATATAAACAAACAGCAGCAAGGAATTCCTATAAAAATGAACAGCAGCGGCATTCATTTATTAATTTATTTTTTTTTTATTTTTCATTTGTTGACTTTTTTCATTTATGTGCAGAGTACCTGTAGAAGTATAACAAATATAAAACTGTATTTAGACAGAATATATGACAATGAAGGAAAATATTTCAAATGATATTAACATCTGAAAAGCATCTTAAATTACATTAAGAACTACAATATACTAACAATTAAATTTGTGCATACCTTGGAAATATAACAACTTACGCTTAAAGTTTTTTATACACATTATTTATATGTGCTATAATGCAGAATACTGTAGTGATGAATAAACATTCATATGATACATTTTGTTTATACATACTGCAATGAATTGATCACATTAATGAAAACTAAAACTCAGTATATAAACATAGATTAGGAATTACAATGTTGTATTGTTTTAGCTTGCATCAAGAATGCTTGTGCACTTAGCTTCATTGTACAAATGTACAACTACTATGGATTTGAAGGCCTGCATAGTTTAGTTGCTTTTCACTTCATTTGAAAGGTGGTCTCATGCTACTGTCTCTAGCCTGCAAAATGCTCTTTCATGCCTGATACATTTAACCTTTGTGAGGAAAAAGAGTAAGAGAATTATCTTGACTGCTACCAAGTGTTTAGCTTGGTTCCTTGTTTTGAAGCATTCTTTTTTAGTAGAGGACAGTATACAAGCTTTACAATTTTGAATAACAAAGTACTGACTAGATATGTACTTATGTTAATGGATAATCAGTTGAATTATTTTTAGATGTTATAATGATGAGTGTTGTTATCCACAAAAATCACAAATCTGCATATTTTATTTTCAGAGATTTGTGATTTTAGTGTGTGTTGTATGTTATGAGTGTAGGTAGAAAAGTCAAAGAGCATAAACTTATTTTTGGAATTAAAACATTTTACCTATGGTTACTTACTGCTGTAGCAGGAAAAAAGGTGGGAGATCCAGTTGCATAGTATAAATTGTGATAAAACTTTATTGGTGAGGTTATGTGTATGGAGGGAAAAGCTGAATGAAGGGACCTAGTGTAAGACCCAGATATCTTTGTTATAAATCATTTGGGATGTGGTTGCTTTTAATCTCCTTAAGGATGAGGCATGGAGTGGTGGTAAGTTTCTAAGGGGTAGAGAAAAGCTTTACATTAGCCTGTTAATACTAAGCATGCAACTCGGTGCAGCTAAGAACCAAGTTCTACTGGCAATAAGCTTTAAAAAGCACGTGAAACAGGGAAGTGACAGACATGAATGTAGGAAATGGTAGATAATGGTTTTAAACACTTTTAAAAAACAGGTATAGTGTGCCCTATTATTACACATAGTGCAACAAAGTCAAATCCAGATAGATTACTGGTTGATCGTGTAGCAATGTGTTGGAAGTAGATGCACCATAGAGCAGTCCAGCCAAACAGAACAACAGGTCCTCTAATGTAGCACAATTTGAGAACAACTGGAAAGTTATTTTAGGAAATAGGGACTTGGCTTTAGTTATTGGACACAAACCGAAGTTCACTTACAAAAAAACACTAGATTTAAAGCAGCTTTTAGAGCAAGGTAAAAGCGATAATAGGAATTCAGAAAGAAGTTGCACAAACAAGAAGGGTACCTTTAGTTGTACCAATTGTAAACAATGCAGATACATGACTAACACTTCCTTTGTAACAGTGGAACATCTTAATCATACACTTTGGGCAAAGGAATATTACAACTGCAATAGTGAGCTAGTTGTTTACTTGGCCACCTGTGTGACCTGTAAAAATTACTACATTGGTAAAACTAAGAGGATTTTCAAGCGTAGAATATACGAACACATTTTAGCCATGAGAAAGAAAGACAAAAATAATGCATTAGCTAGACATGCCAGCACATGCAAGGACTTTAAAAAGTTTGAATTTTTCATTTTAGATAGGGTCAAGAAAGAATCACTTTCAGGGGATTTAAACAACATTTTAGAATGTAAGGAAGCCTTGTGGCAATTGGTGTTTGGAGCTGATCAAACACCAGGGCTGAACGAAATGATTAATCTAAAATGTTTTTTAATGTACAGATAAAACAACATAAAACATATATATGTAGACATTATGTATTAGTATTTTTTACAAAAACTAAATGAAAAATGTTTTAGAATGAGATTCATTCATTCATTATTATTATTATTACTGTTTTAGAAAAAAGAAACAGAAAAAAATGACATCATTTCCTGTGGAAATAGTATTTAAACAACAGTTTTTTTACAGTCATTATTTCTGAAGAAGTTCACGTTGAATAAAAAGTGGATGAAAGCGCTTAAACAATATCCTTGCAGAGTGAGAGTCTTTTTGTGGAGCTATTCTGGATTATTGGCTTGGTTTTTGAAGTTTGTGACTCATTGGAACGTTTCTTTATACAATTTAAAAGCTACCTTAAAAATCACAGTCTATAATAAAATCAAATGTAGGGCACTGACAATCTGCTAATTTCTTTAGAAAACAGGCAGAAAATTCTTCCAAATGCACACATCTCTGTCACAATACACATCATTAACAGATTAGCAGCTCACTTTAAAAAGTACACAAATGGAAATTGGTTAAATGAGAAGCGCTTTCCTGATGTATTTGGGACTGGTAGCAAAGTCATTATGGTGGTAAATGGTGATCCGGAAAATATTATTTTAGAAATAATTTGAATACTGGTTCTGAGAGGATATATTGTGAAATGGTAAAATGGACTAAGTAAAACATCATATGATTTTCCCTTGAAGTTGTAGGGTAAAGAAACACACCATTATGGAACTCAGAAACAAACTGATAATTGAAGCTTACCATCCTACAAAATATTAACCAGCTTGGGTCTGTGGAGGTAAAATCCTGTCTGCTTATCTTAACAGACTTATCTGAAAAAGTTGTTAAGGCATTGGACAAGGGAAAGCTGGTGCACACAGTCTTCCTTGATCTTATCAAGGCTCTCAGTGCCATTCTGCACTCAGTTATTATAGACAAAATAGTGAATAGAAAAATAAAAAATACCCTGTTATGCAATTGGATCCTACGTTTCCTCATGGACAGGCCTCAAGGAGTTTGTGTGGGTGACAGCAGTTTTGGAAGCATGACTGAACACAGGGGTACCACAGGGATGTGTCTTGAGTCCTTTATTATTCATCTTGCTGACACATGACTGCGTGGCTGGACAGGAGTTGAAAAAATCATCAAATTCACAGATGAAATCACAATCATAAGTCTAATCAGAAATGGAGGGGAAACAGCCATAGCAACAATTTAGTGTTCAATGTCAGCAAAACCAAAAAAACTGACTGTGGACTTCAGAAGGTGTCAGGAAGAACATAAACCTCTAGATATAAAAGGGGTGTCACTGCAGAGGGTCAAGCACATGAAATTTCTGGGAATACGCATCTCAGAGGACTTGTCCTAGTCAGAGCATACTAATTACACTGTCAAAAAAGCACAGCAACGGTTGCACTTTTTAAGGAAACTGTGAAAAAGAAAACTTATCACAGTCAAGCCTCCAAGCATTCTATAGGGGCACCATCAAGAGCATCCTAACCAACAACATCATAGTCTGGTATGGGAACTGTAATGCCTCCAGCCATAGAGCTCTCCAGTGAGTTTAATGGAAGCAGAGAAAATCCTTGGTTCTTCACTTACACCCTTGGAAGATTTGCACAAGATTCACAGCATAGGAAGAGCCAGAAAGATAACAAAAGAACTTACCCATCCTGCAAATGACTTGTTGTCCCACCTATCATAAGGTAGAAGATACAGAAGCATGCACTGCAAGATATTTAGGCTAAACAACAGTTTTTTTCCCTCACCCATTAGATTGTTAAACTCTGCCAACAGGCGAACTAGTAGAAGGATAACTCCTTCAGCCTCTCAGTCACCTAGGAATGGATACATCTGCCAGATCAGGAATAGTAACTTCACTAATTTTAAACAGTTCATATGAGTGCAATATAGATAGTCAATTCCCCAGATTCTCAAAAGTTTGCACGGCATGCACGATCAGTGCAGGAGCTGAAGCAGGCAATATGTCTGCCGTGCGATCCAGGAACAGCCTGCAGGGGCATGCACAAGAGCTCCTGCATTAATCCTTCACGAATGAAGCCCTTGTATGCAAATCACCCCATTTGCAGGAGAAATCCATGAAAATGAGGTGAATTTGTGATCCAGGAAGTTTGCGACCATTCGTGCAGGAGTAGTGCAATCAGCAGAAATATACTCAGTTAGTAACCAAGTACATTTCAGCAAAATCCAAAACGGAGCTATGACAGCCCAAAATAAATGCTGCATAACATGTAGTAAGTATGCCAATGGCCACATATAAGGCCATTGGCATTACAAACAGTACAAAATTAAAAAAAAATCAACTTTTATTTCTTATTAGCCAATCTCAGCTGATGAAGAGTAGGGCAGCGGTGCGCAAATGGGATCGGGGGAAAAATAACAAAACGAACCTAAATTAAGCATTCTAACTAAAATCAGTATTCTGCCATGCAAGTCAATGGCAGGCAGAAGACAACCTGGCCAGTGAGTAGTGGCTGCTAAGGGAGGAGGCTCAGTGTAAGACATGTAACTATGTATTAGCAGGCAATCCTATGCAAATAAGGGAAGGATAGTGAATCCCAGATTTCCGCAGGATGTGAGGCAGGTCCCAACAGTGTAAGAGTAGAAATAGTTGGGTGCAAGCCTAGGAGGATGGTGACATCATGGGGGGAATATCAGGCATACTGTAAGCGGACTGGAGCCCTGTTGCTCGGTGTTGCTCCAGCTTAGCACAGCTAGGGGGTGTGTCTAAACTTGCCTAGCAGTCTTTACAAAGCCTAAGCGGGTGTATGCACCATGCACCCAGTTGTACAGGAAGAAAAAAGAGGTTAAACCAGGAAATAGCAGCAGTGTGCACATTTGAGCACTCTGTTTGTGCAACGCGCACACGGGCTTAAACAGGAAGGCAATGGGAAGGGAAAACAGCAGTAGGAAGGAAACAAGGAGAACTAGCATAGCTGGCATGTGAAATGTATTAGAATCAGCCAGTTACACAGGCAGCAGACCAACCCAGCCTAGAACACTACTATAAACTAAGCAACCACTTTCCCCTCTGTTTTTTCCCCACACACTACACCACCGGTGTATACAAGCGGGGAAATTTTAACTAACAAACCTACAAAATGAGAAGGACTGAAGCAGGCAACATAGAACAGCGTGTGCAAGAGACTGAGGGTGGTGAGGATCTGAATGCTGCTGAACAACCCACAGTGAGGAGACGGAGAAGAGTGTACAGACCCAGGGTAAATTTCCATGGGCTAAATGAACTGGAGCTAGTGAAGCGCTATAGGGTGGACAGAGACCTCCTACAGCAATGTGTTGAGCTCTGCCAGCCACACCTGTCACACCAAACTGACTGAGGGAAACCCATCCCAGTGGATACCAAGGTATGTGTAGGCCTAGGTATACTAGCCATAGATACCTCCCAAAGAACAACTGGGGACACCAAGGGGATCTCACAGGCATCAACTTCCAGAGTATTCCAGCAGTTCCTGGATGCCATGTCAGCACATGCCAGTGAGCATGTATATTTCCTTAATGCCCGTGAGGTGTTGACCAGCAATATGCATCTCTTCCACCAAATAGCAGAATACCCTGGGTAGTGGGTGCTATAGACTGCATGCACATATGCATCAAAACACCACCCGGTGAGCAGGTTAGGGCCTACATCAATCGCAGGGTCATCCCCTCCATCAACTGCCAGGTTATATGTGACACCCAGAGAATTATAATGATTGTGTGCGCAGGTTGCCCTGGAAGCTATGATGATTCCCACATATGGCATCTGATGCAGCTGTACCAGAGATTTGCCAATGACGACATCCCCTACAGTCACCAAGTGGGAGATGCTAGGTACATACTTTAGCCATGGCTGATGACACCCATCTGAAATGCAGACACACCTGAACAACAATGCCATAATGAGGCACATGCACATGCCAGACATATAATAGCACATGTGTTTGGGATGCTCAGGTCCGGTGGAGCCTTACAGTATTCATCAGCTACATGTACACAAATTGTTATGGTATGTGCTATGGTACACAATATGATCCTGCGGAAACAGCTGCAGCAGGAACAGCATGGGGCAGGGCCACACAGACCCCACCAATGCCAAGGCCTGCACAGGCACAGAGTGGCCTGGAGGAGGAACAACCTGAGCCTGCAGAAGGAGGCGTGTCCAGTATGCCCTGGCCTTGCCAAAGAGGCAAGGCATAGCAGATGCACTGACACAGTAGGGACCTGGGGAATGACACCTCTCTCTGACTCACACATACAGTAAAACAGATGCCAAACATGACACTACCTGTGCTCAACCATGTATAGGGAGTGTACTATGTGCATCCGACATAGGCAGCCCACCACCACAATCTGTAAGTCTGGTACACCCACAAGTTAAGCCAATCAACCTACAAATTGCCATATGGAGTAGAATGTATCGTTACCTGTAGCTATGGTATGGTATGGTATGGATGTGACCATGCAAGGGAATTGGTTGGCTGGATGTAGCAGACAGTAGACACCCATAGTGGCACCATGACATCTGTAACACATACTGGAGTCACCATAGTAGCCAGTACTACACAGGGTGACAAAACCCACTGCAGGAAATGTGCTGAGCAATATGTGTGTCCATATGACCTACACATGCCAGTCAGGAAGGTTCACCAACAGTGTCAGACAGCAGGACAGGTGTAGACAAACCCAAACACAGCATGTGCCATGGCCTAAGAATGATGGCTATGGTTAACCTCCCCCCCAGGCCTACACAGACAGACCACAGCAGGGCAGGCAGTGGGATGTTAGTTCTGAAGGGTAGGAAGTCAGATAATAATATGTAGGGCAACCAAAGTCACAATCTGTAGTACACTGGTATGCCTCTAGCAAGCATGATAGGTAAGACTACAAACTGAAATGGAGTACCCAACATACCAGTATAGTCCCAGCAAATGTGTGTGCCCCCCCATCCTACAAAAACATATAATAACAGTCAGGTGTGCCCCCCAATCCTGTGTAGAAATGTAAAAATAGTCAGGTGTGCCTCCCCCCAACCTATATAGTAACAGTCAGGTGTGCCCCCCAATGCTGTATAGAGATGTAGAAACAGTCAGGTGTGCCACCCCACTATGCAGAAATGTAGTAATGATCAATGCCAAATGATCGATGGATACCCTGCAGAGATAGCATGCTACCTGTCGGTGTACAACACAAAGGTCAGCACTGCAGTACAAACTACCTGGACCTGACCCACACGTGCAATACAGACGGCCATATGGGGCATGCTCATACACTTAGAGAAATGAAGGCAATGTAAGGCAATAACATACTGACAGGTCATACTGGGAATGCTCATACACTTAAACACATGACGGCCATGTCTGCAAACACCAGTGGACCAGTCATATCTGGCAGTCACAGTTGTTAGTGCAGACACTCATCAGTATGCACCACTCATGTCTTGTACACACAGTGGATAGGACTACAGACATATATGTAAGGACAACACACTATAATAAACCAAAGGTAGACAGGCATAGATGTGTGGAAGAGGGTGACTGTAACAAGGAGTCATCCAGGCCTGTCCCATCAGCACACAGCCAAAGGGCCCCAAACACATGAGGTGCAGATGTCACTCACTGCAGATACTAGCCACTAGTATCTGTCAGCATTACAGACCATGGGGTGCACATGCCAGCTGTGCAACATGACTGTACAAGGAAGTAGTCATCTAGCAACTGTATACACGTACCTGTGAAATATGACCCTGTGTGCATCCGTATGTGGTGTGTCAACCTGGACATGAATGAGTAATGGCCCATGCACACACAATGCCCTCCTCATAGCCCTACTATGACAAGCCTGCTGAGGTCATCCAATGTGAAATACACCTTTGGGAGAGTTGTAGCCTAGTGATCTCTGTGGGGTGTCCCATAACTGTGTACTGCTGTAGTGTGATAAGGTAGTTAGGTAGGACTTTGAATCCCAGACTTGGCAACTGTGTGTGCATGTGTTTGTGTGGGTGTCTGTCTGACTGTGTAGAGAACAATGCTTTTAAGGGTAGTCACACCCCTAACAATTTAAATGCACAACTTAGGCAGGGCTGCTGATGTCATACACCTAGAAATACACCTCTGGGAAGATTGTAGCCCAGTAATCTCTATAGTGTGTCCTGTAAATGCATATTGCTGTCGTGTGATAAAGTAGTTAGGTAGGTGTTCTAATCCCAGACATGGCAACTGTGTGCGTGTGCCTGCCTGTCTGTGTAAAGAGCAATGCTTTTTAGGCTAGCCACACTCTCCACAATTCAAATGCTCAACCCTTGCAAGACTGCTGATGTCATCCACATAGAAATACACCTCTGGGAAGATTGCACTCCAGTAATCTCTATAGCATGTCCTGTAACTACGTACTGCTGTAGTGTGCTAAAGTAGTTAGGTAGGAGTTCTATCCCCAGACATGACAACTGTGTGTGTGTGTGTCTGTCTGTCTGTCTGCGTAGGGAGCAATGCCTTTTTAGGTTAAGTGCACTCCCCACAATTCAAATGCTCAGCCTCTGTAAGGCAGCTCATGTCATCCATCTAGTAATACACCTCTGGGAAGCTGTAGGCCAGTAATCTTTGTAGCGCAACCTGTAACTGCATACCATTGTAGTGTGATAAACTAGTTAGGTAGGAGTTCTATCCCCAGACATGGCAACTGTGTGTGAGTGGGTGTGTCTGTCTGTGTAGAGAGCAATGCTTTTTAGGCTAGCCACACTCCCCACAGTTCAAATGCTCAACCTTTGCAAGGCAGCTGATGTCATCCACCTAGTAATACACCTCTGGGAAGCTGTAGCACAGTAATCTCCATAGCATGTCCTGTAACTGCTTCCTGCTGTAGTGTGATAAACTATGCAGATAGGTGTTCTATTCCTTGACATGGCAAGTGTGGATGTGTGTGTGTTCCTTTGTCAGTGCAGGGAGGAATGCTTTTGAGTCCATTCACAGACACTACAACCTCCAGTGGTCCACTTTGACAAGTGTGCTGATGTCATCAACTGTGAAATACACCTTTGAGGAAGTGATAAACCAGTGATCTCCATGGTGCATGCTGTAACTGTTTACTGCTGTAGTGTGATAAACTACTTAAGTGGGAGTTCTAACCCCAGCCTTGACATCTGTGTGTATGTCTGACTCTGTGTAGAAAGCAATGCTTTTTAGGGTAGACACACCCCCTACAATTTAAATGCTTTATTTTGGTAAGACTGCTAATGTCATCCACCCTGAAATACACCTCTGGGAAGGTTGTAGCCCAGTAATCTTCATAGCGGGTGCCATAACTGCGTACTGCTGTAGTTTGATTCAGAACTCTGTTAGGGTTCTGTACCCACCCATCACAGTTCTGGATGTTTTGTGTGTGTTCCACTGTCTGTGTTAGGGAGCAATGCATTTTAGGCTAGTCACACACAGTACATGTCAAATGCCCTACTTTGGCAATCCTGCTGATGTCAGCCAATGTGATATACACCTTTGGGGAAAGAATACTGCAATAATCACTGTGGCGCGTACTATAACGGAGTAGTTCTGTAGTGTAATAAACTAGTTAGGTAGGGCTTCTTCTCCTGGACATGACAGGTGTGTGTGCACATGTGTGTTTGTACCTCATATCCTGTGTGGGGGAGGGTGCGCGTGTGTGACACCTGGGCCCAATGTGTAGCAGGTTTTGCAATTTTCTTATATGGTGGCCCTAGTACATATCACAATGTCCACTGTACAGGGAAAGCAGCTGTGAAATAGCTGAGAGGCTGGGGTGCATATCCACACCCATACATGTGACATCAAGGCCCGGCAATCACAGTTAGAAACCCCAGTATTACCCAAAGCACACTTTCAACCCATGTCTCATACACACACACACACATGGCGAGGCAACAGCCAAGATGTGTGTAGTACACTGCATATCGGTGACTGATAGTAACTATGGTATGAATGCAGTGGCCTACAGAGGCCATGGCACTCTGTCCATCAGTATGATAAGCACATAATTGTTTCCCACTGGATGCCTGCAGCAACTGTGGTTCCAGCAAATGTGATCCACAAAGGACATACCATGCCTTACACACATGCTCTGTATGGACAGATGCCACTGACACAAGGGAATACCTGTAGCATGCTAGCAATGTAGGTGCAGGGTCAACCTGCTGTCCATTACCTGGCCCCACCACATGAGGGCGGGACTGTCACATCTGATGATAACATTCTGTGTACACAACATGGGCCAGACAAACCAGGTACACTTCCACATGCCACTGTCTATAAATGTGGGATGCATGCACATCCCAAACACCGTCCATGTCATGGTTTATAGAACACATAAATACCAAGCATTGCACAGCACTGATCATGCATAATAGTAACCCAGGAGACTGGATGGGGAATACTATACCCAACTGTATGGTCCATTCCGGACACTACACCCCTTAGCCATAATGCAGACCATTCTCATGTGGCCTGATGCAAAGGTATACCCCTCACCTAGCCTTGTACAGCCATCTGGCACCATTAATCACTACACACCCGTGAAGCAAGGCACACATGCACGCTGGTACTAACACCCTGTGTCTGTGTGTGTGGTGTATGATGCTTCCGACCACATTCACACCCATTACCACTCCCATTGGCATACTGAAGAATGCTCTTTAATGTCAGACACCATCCACATACCCTTTGACCATAGAACCCCAGGATAACCCTGTGGGCCAATTGATACCTATGCATTACTGTATTGTGGCAAGGCAACTGGTTAGGAAGTGTATTCATTACCCTGCCAAGTGTGGCAACATGTATGAGTCCCTTACAGAGTGTGGTTGTGTTGACACTGACACCTGTTCATGTGGACAGGCTCTTGTGCTACACCTACTGTATCACAACAGTGTTGCAGATGTCACTCACCAGCACATATACATTTGGACAGCTCACCAACGTGTAAGCTATGTGGTGCATGCAATAACTGCATACACGTGTGATAGCTATGCATAGTCAGTCAGGGGTTTTAAATCCCATACTGGTAGGTGTGTGACATAAACATGCTTACATTTTACTCACCCACACCTTCCCTGACATACTTTGTCTCTGTCTGTTCTGCCCACACCCTCTCTAGTGGATGTGGGATGTACACCTGCTTCGCTAGGCAGCAGCGTGTGTTTTGTAAGTGATGGTCACGATCAGCTGATGGCCTCTGCACCAGTTGCAGTCCTCCTCTAGATGAGTGCATGTGGAATAGCTGTAGTAACATTCCCATAGCCAATTGCATGGTAATACACTTGAATATCTAGGAACATCATTTTGCTGTTGGCCCTTTACATCCACTGTGGGCAAGAACTAGATCTGTTGTTTGGCAAACTGCATCTCAGATGGATTGGGAATTTGCTCAACAACTTACACTGTGGAAACAGGGCAACACACAGGAGGGGGATGTGCCTGACCTGACTACAGACTGTAAGTGCTGCTATACTGCATGTGGAGTAATGTTGGTTTAACAGTGTGTGTGTGGATATGGCTGTCCTACATGTTGGAATTCCTGCCATGTCAGTACTATGTTTATGAGGAATCCACATCTGCAGGGTCATCTGCAGACTGGGCAGGGTGTTGTGCCCTTGGTGTTTTGTGTTACCCCTCAGAGCACGTATCTGAGAACTGCAGAAGGTAGTGTGAGGACTGCAGTCTGTAAGATGGTGAAAGCCCTGACAGTTATTGACTACATATCCCTCATAGAACACATGTTGCAACAAACTCTGTTATGACAGTACATGTATGAGGTTATCACAGCAACGTGTCAGTATTGGCCCTGTGCATGTGCTCCCAGCCAAAACTCTGTCAACCTTTGTACATATGGCATGCATTAAGAGGTGCATATGTGCTGTACATCATCATTAGTGTCATCATATCTGATAGCAAGCCAGGGAGATAGACTGCTACACATGTTATGTACAGTACGGGTAATATTTGACGACATTACCTGGACATTCCATGGTTGTTTGTACAGTACTGAGGTCTGTGTAACTATGGTGAATAAAATTGAGTCAGCTAACTAGGAAGTAGAACAAGCTGGTAACACCGGTTCAGCAAAAACGGGACTTCTACAACAGTGTAAAATTGTTAAAACCTTCAAGTTTTATTCACCAAATGGTTCGCTCGCTTAAAAGCTATAAAAGCCAAACACACTAAATAAACGTGAAACGCAGCATGCGTTTTTCGTTCTCCTTAGTAGATGAACTTCTTCAGACAAAATACTATTTACAATTGCTACTTTTATATACGTGCAGGTGCTAGTAATTAGTACAATCAACAACCTACTAAATGTTTTAAAGTGCCAGTGCCATTAATACAATTCATGCTTTACCAATTTGTAAAAATGATTTTTAAAACAAGTCATTAAAAGTTCATAAAACCTAGTCATGTAACACAACAAACAACAACAAAAGTCGTATTTTACCCTAATCGAATTATAAACAAATCAGGTTATAAAGGTTTATAAAAGTTTATAAAAACAGGTTACATTAACCATAAACTAGACATTCATATAAGGTTCTGGCTATTAACTACATTTTTTCTTTACTTTTTCTACTTTTTGACTTCTTACTTTTTTGTACTTTTGTATAATTGTAAGATGTTTTACTGTACTTGAGGGTACCTATATGTGCATCTATCTAGTGTAATGCAATAAGAAATTACTCCCCTCTGAGCTATTTATCTCTCTAGGGTCTAGACTCTGTTAACTTCATATTATACCTACACAGACAATGCGGCAAACTGTTACATTACTCCTGAGCAATGCAGTGTATTACTCTTTTCTCTCCACATACAATTCTTACCTATCTTTTTTGAACACTAATAATGGTTCATAGTTAAGCATACAACAAACAAATTTCTCCTTTACTTTTAAATTAGTAGATAACCAAGTAGACAGGTAGAGTTCTAACTTTCCTTTTTTGTTTCTTCATTCTAACACCAAGCCTATTATCAACTATAATAATTTCTAACCTATCTCATGAGGTTTTTTAACTTTAAAATACATGCTATAGAGCATGTCTCATTAATACCTGGCCTACTGCAAGCCGCTAACCTAAGTTGCCAGGAAAGTTCTTTTCTTTCCAGTTCAAGTTTCAAAAAGTGTTCATTAACATTATTATTGTCTGTGGAATACTTATTTACTCCATCAATAATCATAAAGGAGAAGGAATGCCCAGAATTACTATTGACGTGTCTAGCTAAGGTATTTTCTTCTTTAGATTTTTTGATTGCATATAGATGCTCATATATTCGATCACGCAAACGTCTGTCCGTCTTGCCAATATAGAAAGACGGGCATTGTGAGCATTGGGCCAAGTAGACTATGCCCTTAGAGTTACAGGTGAACAATCCTTGAACATGGTATACAACTGATCTTATTATAAATGAGTCTGATGTTGTGATGTACTTACAATATTTACATAAGCCACATTTTTTGGTTCCTCCACCTGTTCTAGACTTTACAATTTTTGTTTCCAGTAGTTTTTTCATGTTTGTCCCCCTCCGATATGTTATTGTTGGATGAAAATTTAATATTTTAGAAACAGTGTTATCCAAGGAAAGATAGCACCCATATTTCCTTACTGTTTTACCTATATCTATTGCTTCCAAACAGTATGTGAATGTGAAGGCTGTTGAAAAATTACTACCCTCAACTTTGTTAGCTGAACTAATCTCTAACATTGTTGTTTCTAAATGTTCATGTTCTGAGTAGGCAGGAGAACACAACATTAGTTTTTTAGATGTGGAATTGAAAAAAGACAAGGACATGTTCACAGCAAAAATCTTCAGAAAAGCTACCTACTCCAATAGCTTTCTTCATTTTTTCAGTATGCATCCCTCATTCCAGAAAAAAGCTGTCGTAAAAGGCCAATTGGTCAGGGCAGCGAGGATGACTACACTGGAAAATGAATTTCAAGAAGAATGTGACCTGTTATACAATATGTTTGTTAAGAGGGCATACCCTAGGTCATTCTTGGATAACATTTTCAAAGAAGTAAAAGAAAAAAGATATGCAGGAGTATATTTGCCTATTTTGAAAAATGGAAATATACCTACCATTATTACAACTGTAGAAGCAGTGTCTGTTATGCAGGCTGACATCATTGACCCTGTGGGCAAGATCATTCCACAGGGCGGTTTGCTCCTGCTGTTCCTGTGCTGTCCTGCCAAACAGGACCTGGTAGTGCAGTACTAGATGATTCTCCTCTGCAGGATATGTTGGGAGCCAGATGTGTGCCATCGTGCCTGAAAAACATGAGGATGGGAACAGGCCTGAGCAACTCATAAGGCAAGGTTACCACAGTTCATAATAAACATCTCTGTCACCCCCCACCATATCAGCTTCAACAGACTATACACACAACGCATTAGGTATGGCTACAGCTTAACTACCATTTGGACAGTTTGTGTAGTGTACCACACCTTCTGTTATGTGATTGTAGCCATGTCCCCTGTGTGGGCACTAACATTGCTGGCCTGTTACAGACTATTCACTTGCATGCCATTTTCAGGGAAATTATGGTTATGTATATGCCAGTGATATGGCTGTTCTGAGATTGCTGCACAGTCTGTGTTATGGGGGGTTCTATGCATGCTATTGGACATGTACAGGGATTGTGTAAACTATTACTACCAACATATGTACTATGACAGTGACACAATAACAAGTACATGTCCCATTGGCCAGCTGATCCACCTCTCCATACCCATCTGACCAGGATACCTGGCCACATCACATGTTTGTGCCAACCTGGGGCCTCCTTGTGTACTGTTACAGCCATATCATCAGGTGGAACCACCCAGGGGATGTTGGCCCACCCCTCTTAGGCACACACCAACATGTCCCTGTCCCCTGAGCTCAGGTGTAGAGTCTGTTCCATACTACAGACACATGAGGGATGTGCTACATCATTCTGGGGCACCCAGTACACATTCACACGGCCAACATGTTCTTCCTGGCACCTTCAGGATGTTGACTGATGTTGTGAGTGGGAGTTGGTGGGTTTCCTCTTTAAGAAGATCAAGGACACAATTTCCATAAACTATGCAGACCTCGATAAAGCTTTATCTTTCTCTCTTTTCAGTCTCATAGAGACCTCTCTGGAATGACCTCTGCCTAGCCTACAAGGCCTCTAACACACATTCACCAGTGAATGCCTACATGTTTGCAGAACCTGTAACACATTAAACATGTGTAGAGGCAACTTAAACCTCCAACAAAACACAGAGCCTGCTGGCAAAACACTTACCTCTGTCAAATAATTCATCTTCTCCAGACCAGACTTCCCCTTCATAGTAAATAACATAGCTCCATAACCCACTTCAAACACAGCATAGTCGAATGGATGGGTAACTGTAAAAATATATCCCAAGTTTGGCCCCACAATCCCTTATGGAAAGGGGTAGCAAGTAGTGTTTGTTACATTACTAATGATCTAACCTATCGACTATCTAGTAATAACATTTGAACCTATGAACCGATCTTGATGCCTGACACTGCCTTTATATTTTTAGTACTTAATCTGCCTCAATCATTTGAATGAGAATCCATTGCCTGATACCATTTGGCACTGCTAAAATCTTTTCCCCCCCTTTTTTTTTTGATTGTATAGATAACTCTTGTTGTTTCTCTCCCTTTTGTAATCTCCTATTATTTCAGATTTTTATTTTTTTTTTCCTGGAAGTGTGGTCTCTATAAGTCTTTTACAACAGGCACTACTCCAGTCATCTTCCTGTGTAATATACAAAATCATTAATATCAAGAATGGGCACACTATTGGTAGATTCATGGGTTAGTAATTTTGTGTTTCTAATATGTTTATGATGAACATAACAAACCTACTACAGATTACTTATCATTAGTGAATCATACCATCCCCTTTCTGAGGAAAATTCCAATGAAGTTTTCTTTTTACTGGTTCACGTATTAGTAGTGTGAAACTCTTACCGCATAATAAAAAGTGGTAACATACATTATAACCAAAAGATTTGGTCTGATTAGAAGTATTTATTGATTTTTTTTTCCTTTAATCAAATCATACTATGACTTGTTTGGCCTGAAATGTCTAAATCCAGGCCAAGAGCAGATGACATATTTGTAATTATGCTTCATTTATCCATCCATTTTCTGCTGAGCTGTCACCTGTTCCCATAGACAAATATATTGCAATGCAATTGTTTTAAAAAATGTCCAGGCTAAATAATATTGTCTAGGATTCATGAAGATGTCACATATTGTACAATGGTCTTTACTACTCAGTGTATAAAATCAAACAATGGTTGTTTCTTATTCCATCTTGGTGCATGGGCACTACAAAGGCCAGATGCACAGCAAAACTTTTTTATATGTGCTAAGTACCTGCCCCTCTCCTGATGGGTATTTATGTTGCACATTCAGGCCTATATAATGATGTCAAAGGCCTTATCATGAAAGTTTCTTTTGCAAAGTTGAGAATCGAAATACTACTATACTGAAACACTTCTGTGATGAAGTATTAATAAGCTTTTTCTATAAAAAAGAACATCACTACTTGTGAGCAGTACAACTCATGAAGATGCAAACTTTCACTCAGATTTACAACCATAGAATTAGAATATAAAAGTAAGGGGTATTGAGGGATTCCCCTCGTATTTGTATTTGTGTGTTTTTTTTTTTACTTTTATTGTGTGAACAAAGTGCCACAGCTACTCTTAATAGGGCTTTTGCAACAGTATATGTCAAACTCTTCCAGTTTGCAATGTGGCAGTCAAATGAATGGCACAAATATTCAAGCAAAGAGTGAAAAGGTAAACAGAAAGGACTTTCATGTCATACAAAGAGTGGCACAAATGCTGTTGCTTGTCACTTGTCCCAGACTGTCTGCTGTGCAAAGAGTGCACCCCTGTCAGATTAGTGAGTTGAAGCACATCTGCTGCATGGTGAGTAAACCTTCTTCTACTTCTGTAAACATGTAAATGGTAGCACCTTGTCAGGGTGTATTATCTTGTATCCCCCACCTCACCTCAATATGCAAAGTACAGTGTGTTACACATCCCTTGGTTCCTAAGTATCAGGTATTTACTGCTTTAATCCCTGTCATTTCATCTTAGCAGACCATAGCTACGAGAGAAACAAGGCTACTCAACAGTTAATAGTATAAGGCATCAATCTGCATTGCTCATCCTGCAACTATCTCTGAACAGTTTAAAATAAAACAGCAGAAGTATGCAGCCAGCCATTTCTTTTCACCAAATGCAAAGTAAATAATCAGGATGTAGATGCCGTTTGTCAAAATTATTTGGAAGTATCCTAAGAATCCATCTCCAAATCTTAGGTTTTAGTAGCAAAACATACCCTAGATAGCACTAATACTCTAACATCTATTATATATTAGTTACCTCTTAGAATGCACAATAAATTCTTACATAGACACACACAGGCACACACACACGCGCACACACGCACACACGCACACACACACACACACACACACACACACACACACACACACACACACACACACACACACACACACACATTACTTCACTGGGAAGGGTAGTATTCTTTAGCACTATTATATCACTGGAAAACTAGTAGTCATTGTTTTTCTCTTAGTAATAAGCCAACTAATTATTAACACAATGGGTAGTGTGCAAAAAAAAAAAACACTGACTAATTAGCAATAAATGGCAACAGCTTGTCACTATTTAGCAATCGATGCCCTGCTATCAATAAGTAAATAAATAAATAGACCAGCCACACACTTTTTAAATGGTAAATAAGTAAAAATACTAAATACTTTACTTAAGAGAGGTTGAGTTAAACAGTACAGTTAATAGTTAAATAAGCAGAGAAATATACACCTGCATACAGAAAAAAAAAATTAATCACGTTGAAGAAATAGAATACAACAAAGAAATGAATCTGTCTACAGCTAAACCTTCTTAAAGCTATCTCTTAACTATAAAAATTATAAAACTTAAGTTACACTGACTGATGTTTTAGACACCACATGTTAAGACATAAGTGCAGAGGGAAAAATCTCAATATATAAATGTAAATTACATATATACACATATATATATATATATATATATATATATATATATATATATATATATATATATATATAAATATATATATATATATATATATATATATATATATATACATATATAGACACACACACACACACACACACACACACACACACACACACACACACACACACACGCACGCACGCACGCACGTACACACACACACACACACACACACACACACACACACACACACACACACACACACACACACACTTGTATAGACAGATATCATAAGCTGCAAGGCAGAAATTCCCCTGTCTGTTTTTCATTCAGTTCTGTGATTTATAACTTTTCCATGCAGAAATTATCTATGCAGATAAGCAGACATTCACATTCACCTAATGAGTTGATGAGATTGTTTTCCTATTTCCTTTATTTGTGGCTTTGTTCAGAATTCTTGCAATAAGAGATTTTAACATATTTTTCTTTCTGAAAATTCTGTTTTCTCTTTTGCTGTCTAGAAATTTTTTATTATCATACAATGATTTTATGGTACAGTGTTTTAATTGATGTAATTCATGCATTACTTTAAATGATCACAAGAAGCAGATTGCATGTTAAACATGACATCAATCTATAAATTGAACATTGCTGCTTTTGTTTGCTTGAAACACAGCCTTCTTGGGCACATTATTTTTTTAACTGTGCTGCTGCTACAAACTTTGGACTTTATAGCTTAAGTTAAGTGAATTATTTCTAATGTATATTAGTACACCTCTGTTTCAAATCCTCAACAGCAGTGCTGTGTTTTCATGTTTCCAACTGTTATTTCCAATATGGTCCTCAGACTTCCTTATAAACTGAAATTCGAATTAGCCAGCCTTGACATTTTACCCCCATCAATTTGTAAACACTGTAGTCAGTTCAGTATCAAGCCTCATGTCAATATTATTCAACATCTTGATTAAAGTACAAAGGGTGCCTTTTGTCTGAAAACCATCTCTTGTGGTATTTGAAAGAGGTGCTGTGGTTGTACTCAGAAACAGATACCAAATCATTTTCCTCACAACAGTAGTGTCCTACACACACACACACACACACACACACACACACACACACACACACACATATGCAAGCACACACCAGACACATATACATGCAGGCATATATACACACATATGCACATACTACCATGCAAACATAGTACACATATACACTTATAAACACATACACAAAGAGAAAGGCAAACAGAAACACAGACACACACTCATATGCATATGTGTACATCATGAATCTGTAAAAATGAAAACAATTTTTTTTGTTTAAGAGAAAATAGTAGATGCACACACACAAACACACACATACACATACATACAGTCTCCCTAGGATTCAATAAACTTCATGTAGGCTTTGCGTGAAACCTACATGGAGTTCACGTGTTTGCGCGGTAAGCAGCAGTGCTAATTACATATTCAAATCACGCACTGCATTTAAACATAAACAAGCAGAGTTTCATGGCCAGCAACACTGTTGCCAGCCAGGAAACCATGTCAATCAATGTGGATAGCAAACCTGTGTATCTCAGAGCAAACTATGTTAGCCAGATTGCATGGAATGCCATGATTACCAGGGTTTAACATATAGTATTTATATAGACAGTGTACACAGTGCAGAGTATTGTAAAATCCCATTCCAGACATTCTGTACAAAAGTTGTGTAAATGATTTGTAATGGTACATGCACTGCCATCTAAAATAAACAGTCAAGGGAAGTGTGTACGTATATTGAACAGGGACAAACATGTGAATTGTAGGAATGAACACAGGGAAAGAGGACAGGTGGAACATCCTAACGTACAGCAGATGAAGGCATGTCAATGGAAGACATTTGTAGCAGGTACACTAATCACATAGAAACATGGTACAGTGTGGACTGTACATTAAAAATGTATATTATGTGACTGTCACACAAGGTGACATAACAGTGGAGAAGATGCCTGTTCGAGATAAGCATTCTGACATGAACAGTTCACATGATGTCTGTTAGGGATGCTATATACAATTGGGGTTAGGTGCATATTGTGAAGTTGTGCAAACTGATTTCCATGAATATGAGTGTAATGTCAGCAGAGGTCTCCAACAAGTGGGGCACAGTTACAGGCTCATGGACAACAGTAAAAGAAGAATGCACAGTCACGAACAATATCAAAATAATACCACCAGTAATCCCATCTCTATGACACAATGTATGTGATTCTGAGTGATCATAGATGGTTCTGCAGAAATGCACTTGTACAACTATTATGACATGTCAGCACTCTATGAGGGGTAATCAAGCAGACTGTCCTGCCACTGTAACATCTGCTGGAGTCAGCACTCTATGAGGGGTAATCAAGCACACCACCCTGACACTGTAACATCTGCTGGAAGTGATAAGAGGGGCACTGCTATACCTATATGTGGTATTCTTGATCTGGCCTAGGTTTTTGACATAATCCCCCTCTCGGGCACCATTGAGAAACTCTCCCAGCTAGGGATTAAGACTTGCATTACTAGATGGTTAACCAACTAGCTCACTAACAGAAAACATACTATTGTGTTTTCCTTCTCCCTACCAGTAATCCTTCACAGGTGCAATCCATTAGTAAGAAACACTGAGGGAGTACCTGCACTATGTTTACATCTGATACACAGAGTGAAATTAATTGGGATTCAGCATTTCTAATAAGTTCATACCTCATCCGCATCTTCACCGTGTTCACAGCCTTGAGTATATATGATAAAAAGGGAACGATGTAGCTGGGGAACCTCAGGGTGAGGAAACCTGTTTGTTTGGATAACACAGAAGAGGATATTACTTTGGGATATATCTGCTTAGAAGACTACTGACCTTGAGAAGGTATGCTTGCATTTTTCAGCTATATACAGGATATACTGAAATGTCATTAAGAAAAATCTGTTAATATATATTTGCATTATGAAATGATACTTATCTGTATGCATTTCTTAGAAGTGTGCTGATGGCATGGGCATATTTGTCAGGGCATTTCACTTTCTCAGATGCACAGCCTTATTAACTTATTCGAGGTCAGGAAGTTTGCACTGTAACTTCCAATGGGGGGAACCTAAAGGTTTTGACAAAATCAAATGATGTCCTCATATTTCAAACAGATGTTCATATTTCTGGAACTATAGGGGTTATGAAAGAAATAGAAATAGCAAACCCTTCAGGACAAACTGTTCTTGTAGCGGTAGTATTCTTTAGGGTCTTGGTCTTAACTTGAATTGTATAAGTCACAGTACACACAGTAACTATTACGTTTGTAATATTTTGTAAACAATTTACAGTATCTCAGCAACCACTCAAGTTATACACATACTGTCAGCAATTTCTTTCATCTAGTTGAGAGCTTTCATATGAGGCTAAGGAGTTCTGTTTCTGTTGCTTGGTTATTGAGATATTTAGAAAAATGTGAAAATTATATCTATAAACTAATATCATAAAAACAAGAGTTAATAGCTCTTTACCTGCACTAGACAGATGCCAAATATTAATACAGTTGAGTTTGCCATTGTGTAAGCTTTAAGATGAAATCTTTTAAAACCTTGTACATAGCATGGTTTTGGAATTATTGATGCAAATATGAACAAGCGATATTTGATGCCTAGTGGCATCAGTAGGAGCTAACTGCTGATGCACCTGGAGGCGTCACTAGGATGTAATGAGTTCTGTCATCATAATGCTAATGTTACAACTGTTTTTCTGTGTACAGTCTTCTATTGTTATTTCTGTGAAATGGTAAATGCCCTATATTCTCAATGACACAGGGGTGTTAGCATTCTAGGATGGACCATACACACCTCTAAGGGAGTGCTGGCCAGAGGTACACATGATTGACAATAGCCTAACATGGAATGTTCTGTCTTAAATCTATAGATATGTTTCAGGGACAGTTCATTTGGTAGCACGTGTACCATTTCGCTGATGGTTTGTTAGCAAACTGTGTCATTTGCCTGTTCTTTTGGGGGTGGGGGAGCAAAGTTGCATTTCTGTTTTGGTACAAACAAGGACGTGTCGCTTTTGATACTTTCCTTTTTCGCATCCAACCTTAATTTGTATGTGAACGTAATATTTTACAACCACACAATTCCTTTTTAATATTTCAATATCTTGACTGTTTTATGTTTCACCAGTGGGTAATAGTGAGGTACTAGCTTTTATGTGTTATCTGGAAACAGAACCTTTAGTCATGTGATTCTTATTTTTAGTAGTATCCTTCTGTTGTGTTTTAGGTCACCTAAGACTATGACACCCAATCCCCGAAAACCACCCTCATGTGACCCTGAGAATCAGGTCATTGTGGAGGCTTTTAGGCAATATGGTGCCTTTCTGCTTGAGAGGGGACATGGAGATATAACTGGCAAAATGCAGATTTGGCAGCAGATAGTTTCTGATGTGAATGCAGTAGGCAGTCACAGCAGAATATATGATAAGGGGCGACATAAGGCCACTGACATGATTTCATCTGCATGGAGGAGAGCAGCTCCAGTGGGCTGTGATTTGATGGGTACTGGAGTGGGTGACATAGCCACCACCAGCAAATTAAGAGTTCCTGTCCACTGTCAGGGATCCAGACAGCTCTCAGTAAATTACAAAATAGCATGTCATTGACGTTGGTACTACTGTTTCAGGGAGAACAAGTATGTCCAAGGAGGATCTTCCAGGTAGCCTTATGTATCTCAGTTGTTAAATTCTCTTGTCTAGTAAAATACTGTAAATTTGTTTGGTGGGGAGTTATACATTGCTACAGTTAACTACACATTCTGATTGATTACACATGAGCTTAGGTTGGACATGTCATCCAAGTTCTTGTTAAAAGTATCATTAATGGACATATAAAGGGCAAAAAAATGTTAACCCCCTGTGTTACTGTTAATTGTGATTATGTTGTTCTTTCCTTTTGCTTAATTTCTTCCAGGACCATCATCCATGGAAAGCATAGCATCAACGTGACATGGTAAGCCAAATATCTTTTTTGTCAGTAGTGATGAGCAGTTCAAAGAATTTATATATTTTCTCCATATGTGTGATGGGGGTATCAGGGCTGTTATGTGTATTGTTGTACTGTCTGTAGTAGTGGCATCACTATTAGTTTGTTAGCATATATTTTCCTATAGTAGTGTAGCTATTAATTTCTTTCCTGTGGTTGCTGCTTATTATCGCAGCTGATCCTGTCAGTGGAAGTGTTGGACTCTTATCACCTGATGCCAGAATATCAGAAGACTCTGATGATGATGGTGGCCAAGCAGAAGCACAGTAGTCAGGTGCAGAGGTTGAATCTGGCACTGAGGTTGACATTCAGCCATCCCCTCTAATTCCATCGGACACAGCCAGTAGGCCTTTGCCAACTCATTCCAGTGAGCCCTCAGGTATTGGAAAGGTGGAGGGTGAAACACTTGATCAAGGAAGTGTGGTTACTGCAGCTTTAGTGCCTGTTGATACTGGCCATAGCCAAAGTGTGGGGGAGGTGCCATACAGCAGGGTTGTGAAGGGTGCTTGGTGGAGAAGGCCTGCTGCCCATCCTCCACCTGATCCGGGTGTTTCTTCCTGTGCCACTTGATATATTTTTAGGGCCATCATGGAGGCACAGGCATGTTTCCATAGGTCCTCCAGAGAAATATTTAAGATTGTAAATGTGGCACAGGTTGACATGCATTACTGCCTCTGCTGTGTTGCCAATTCAATGGATCGGATAAATAGCACATTGGAATGGGTGGTGTCTGTGATGAAACATCTGCTGGAAGAAGGATGGCATCCTTGTGGGTGTAGGTCAATGACATCATTTGCTGTTAGACAATATGGCTGTGCCCAATCATGTTCCCATAATGACAGTACATCCACTGCTCTGTCAGTGGTTGAGGTGTCCATAACCAGATGTGGCAGACCGTGTGGTCATGGTCCTAGGTTTTCTTGTGAGGGAAGTTCATCCAACAAATAGCAGTCACATTCAGGTAGTAGCAGTGCATTTGATCATGGGCGTGGATGTGCCAGTGCAGCTCCTGGCTGAGTCAGTTCTCATGGTCAGGTATGACAATGATGAAGTGCCACCTCTACTTTCCATGACTCAAACCTGTCTGACATACCAAGATGTAGAGCTAGCACAGTGCTTGGCTGTGTTCTTGCAGGTGCTCACATACTAATTTCACCTGGAGGACCCATACAGACGCAAACAAAACAGTTATATGGTTCTGCCATGAAGCTTAAAGCTCATTTTGTCTCAGTGGCATTTGTTACTTTATCCAAATGTCTGCCTGCTTCTCTTTCTTACTCACACACACTCACCAACCTTTTGTGTCAACTTAGGCTTGCTGCCCCCCCCCCCCCCCCCCCCCAACATCCTGTGCAAGTGATAATAACTGTGCCATATCTTTGTTTTCTATATTTTGGATTCAGGGATACCTAATGTTTGTGTCTGATGCTCAGGGTGCATAGCTGACTTATTGCTCAGTATATCTACATCTGTGATGTAGTTTTGTTAATTGCACCTGTTACATATTTCGGGTCTTAGAAAGTTAGATAGTTGATAGAATCAAACATTTTTTTTGCATCAGTATTGTTAATGATCTTGTGAGGGCTGTGAAGTCTGAAACTGAAATGTGTCTCATTACTTTCTAACTTCTCTCTTTAATGACTTTCCTGTCCAAAAGTATGATGTTAAACTGAGGACATTTGGTGACCATAAGTACTTTTGAGAGGTGAAGAACTTTTTTCAGAATTCATGGAAAATGTAAACTTAAGAAAATCAGTACTAGAATTAATGTAATCCATAAACTGCAGAATATCCTCGTGTGGACCCTTCCAAGCAACAAATAGGTCATCCAAATAGTGTAGATACAAGGAAATCGAGGACATGAAAGGGAAAGTAAACAGAAAACATCTCTCCCACCATGCCATGACCACATACAGAAATAAGGGGGCACATGCTGAGCCCATTGCAACCCCAAGAAGTTGTTTAAAATAATGCCCCTCAAAATAAATAACATTTTTGCTTATTTAATTATTTCTTATTTGGATGTTATGCTTCATAAGTTGGATGATGGGAAGCTTAAAGCTACAATTTTTAGGAAGTCTACTTTTTCTAATAGTGTATTGCACTTTTCAAGTAGTCATCCATTCCATATTAAGAGAGGTATAGTCAAGGGTCAGTTGGTGAGGGCTGCCCGCATGGTCTCATTGTATGATGATTTTTTACAGGAATGTGATTTTATGGGTCAAATGTTTTTGGACATGGGTTACCCCCAGAACCTGATTTTCAATATTAAACAGGAAGTGATTAATAAGCATATGAGGGGCTTTTATAGGCCCATGTTGAGACATGATGGGGTTGTCCTAGTTAATAATGTTGGGCCTGCCATAGATAATCATTATATGGGGGACAATAATGCTTCGGTGTTTCAAGGTAATGATCTACCTTCCATTGGTGATGTTGAAGTTGTTCCTATTATTGGTGGTATTTGCCACTTTGTTTCTACCTTTTCTATGGAGAGTCAGTTGGTGCAGGATATTGTCAATAAAAATTGGCATATTCTTGTGAGTGAACCTAGTATGGCTAGAGTGGTTTGTGATTATCCTAAATTTGTTTTTAGAAAGGGTAGGAATTTAAAGGGACTTCTGGAACACATTCCAAAGTTGTATTTGGATGTGGATGGAAGGATGGCACCTTGTGGGATGTGTAATCAATGTAAGCATGTTATGGATACCTCCAGTTTGGAATTGAATGGCAGGAAGATTGTTATTAAAGGTAAATTTAGTTGCTATTCCCATGCAGTAGTATATGCTGCTGTGTGTGATCAGTGCCCTGTTTTTTATGTGGGCAAGACACAGCGTAAGTTGTCCCAGCGAATATATGAGCATATGTATGATATTCGCAAGGGGGATATCAATAATGCTTTATTTGGACATATTCAAAGTTTCCCTGATCACTCTTTCAAATTTGTAGTGCTACAACAGGTCAAATGTGGGGATAGAAAGGGGCCTTGGAAGTTATTCCTTGAGGAAAAGGAAACCTGGTGGCAGGTTTTCCTTAATGCTGGCCAGCCCCCAAGTTTAAATGATGTTATTTCTACATCCAGTAAACTGAAATTGAAGGTCCTGAACAGATAAAAATGTGTGTGTGTGTGTGTGTATATATATATATATATATATATATATATATATATATATATATATATATATATATATATTATACATATTTTATAATTTCTGTTTTGTACATATAGTTTCTGTTTATATATATATATATATATATATATATATATATATATATATATATATATATATACATATACATATGTATAATATATTTATTTAAAACTTTTTTACATTATTTATATATTTTTATATATGTACATTTTGTATTTTTGCATTATCTGGATATGTTCCTGTATTTTTATATATGTCTTGGGTATATGTCTTTTTAAAAGTTTTTAAAGATCTTAATTGATTTTAATTGATTCAATGAGGTAGGGCGTGTTCTTTGGTATATATTGGATGGTATGTGCTTTATTATTTTGTCTGACGAAGTTTGGTGATAGCTACCAAACGAAAGTGCTTACCTTGGATTTATTGTCTGTATTAAAGTTTGCACTTCTTTTGGATTCCAGTCTACGTAGCAGTTTTTTCAGTTTTTGGTTGTTCTATTTTACAGTTTTCTACTTTTGAGAGGTATGACTGCATGAATCTTTGATGTCTGAGGCCTACTACTTGATAGAGGGCACATGGAGTCACATCAGTCTATGCTGTCACATGTTAAAGTCATCTATGTACAAATCACCCACCTTTTACTTCCTTACATTACCAAGTAACAACATGCAAGGAAATGCCATTCATTCATATTATTACAGAATACACTCCAGGTTCAATACTTACCTTGTAAATCCAGCAGTTGCAGCAGTATTAGTTCAGGGCTGACTCTGTCTGATGCTAGTAATACACAGCCATTACATGGGTAGGTAAAGGTTGTGAGTGTTGCCTGGCATCAAAGTTACTATATGCATGTGCGTAGGATGAAGGTTTTAGCCCCTTAGGTGGTTATTGAGTGTACTATGTGTTACCCCTTAGATAATGAAAAGGGATATTAAGCACCCCTACATTTGCCTACACCCACAGCAGCTGCTGGTTCCCCCTCTGACTCCTCACCTGTGTGTAGCTGTGGTGAGCTTGCCATTGGTGGTGAGATGTGTGCCCCTCTACTTGTTGATCCTGCTGAAGCTGCTTTCTCAGGATGATGTTGTGTAGCATGGCACATATGGTGAATATTTCAGTACATGTACATGGATTGTACTGCAGGGCTCACCAAGATGTATCTACGCAGTGGAACTGTGACTTCAGCAGCACAGAAACATGCTCTATGATATTTCTGGTTTAAGCGTGTGCCTCATTATGGTGTTCTTCAGTGGGTGGGTTTGCATTTCTAATGGGTGTCATCAGCCATGGTTCCATTGTATAACCTGCACCCCCCAGTAAATGATCCTGTGGGATATCCCCTCTAGTGAACATCTAATACAGTTGGGAGGTGTGCCAGATATGTGAGTCGTGGTAACTGCCTGGGTTGCCAGCACACACTTTTAATAATATTCCGTTGGCATTATACATGTCTTGGCAGTTAAGCGAGTGTAAGCCTGTTCTCCTGGTGGTGCCTTAATTTCTATATGTGTGCAATCTATGGCACATAGTACTTCAGGGCAGTGCACTACAGGGTAGCACTCCTTCATATTTGTGGCCCTGTCCTCAGGAGTACGAGGAAAATATATGTGGTCACTGGCATGTTGAAGCACAGCATTTAGCAACTGATGGAGGATCCTGGATGCTGATGCCTATGACACCCCTAGCATATTCCCTGTTTGTCTCTGAAAAGTTTCTGTAGCTAAAATTTTAAGTGCTATACATACCTTTGTCTCCACTGGTATGGTTTCTTCTTGGTTTGCCCTGGCTCTGAGTTGAGGACGACAGAGGTTTCAGAGTTCCTGTAGTGTGTCTCTATCCACACTGTAGAGCACTATAATTTCCACATCATGCAGATTGTGATAAATTAAACTTGGTCTGAAAACTCTTCTCCATCTTGATTGTGGTCTATTAGCAGCAGCAGCATAGACTTCAACCTGTTGCACATACACATGAATTAAAGCAACAACAGCCCTAACTTTGATTCTGTGTAGACTCCTTTCCATGCCTATATCCCAATAGGTTTTCAAATTCACAGAGAAAACTAGTACTGAGTCTACATGTTTGCATTATAGCTTGCTGAATAAGTTCCTCCATCTTGGATTGGCTGATAAGCATACAATTCAGCTGCTTATGCTGTAATTAGCATGCCACGGTATTTACTTTGCGCTCTGCTCGGCTCTGATTACTGAATTTAAAACAGTTTGCTACTGTCATAACACACACATGGTGTAAGTGGACAATGTAGGCTTTATTGAATCTGGACAGATGAGAAAAGTTTATTAATTGTATTCTAGTATTATCATGATATGGGATGGTAAGTATCCTAATCATTGTCCTGGAAGCAGTTGCAGGTAGATTCAGTAAAGAGATGTTTTTTAAGTGCATCTTTGAAGCTTTTAATGTTTTCACAATGTTTGATGTCTCTAGAAAGGTGGTTCTGGTAGTAGGTCCAAATCCCACCTTGCCAAACAACTCAAAGAATCATTAGAATCATGTTATATAATGTGATTTTAATGTTACTGACAAGAGATATTATCGGCTGGACACAGAAAACTTTATCACATCATGCTAAGCAGGTTTGTGTGATGAACAGCCATGCAGAAAGTCTGTGTGTGAGTCAGAAAAAAAAAAAGATTTGCAAAGTGATTAGCCTAAATAATATGGTTGGTTGTGCTACATGCTTATGACTGTATAATGAGGTGGTGCGTATGATGAGACAAAAACAAGATGGTGGAATAATTCAGAAACATTTAAATCTCACAGTATATTTGAACTTGGTCATAAGCCTATGTTCAGATGGAGTAAATCATGGAATTCTGTTAGGAGCTGCTACAGCCACAATTAATATGTATCTTTAGGATGCTTTCTTTGCAGCTGTTATGACTTTATGTAACATTTCTTCTAGTGAAAAAATAAAAGAAAATATGCATATAATATACACAAAACAATATGCATTTATGTATATATAAATATATATATATATTCAGAAATAGCATCAGTGTATGGAAAAACAGGATAAGCATACCCCCCGGCAAAGCAACTAAGAATATGCGAAGAGCAGGGCAGAGTTATCATCATCTGCACAGGTGAGGAAAGGAGCTAGCTCTACCACAAATTGCGTTGGATGAGCTAATATCCTGGCTAGACGCTAAAGCTTCTTTCTTAGTGTGATGAGGCTTTCTGCCTGTCATCACTTAGATTTACCTCTCTGGACATGATGATTATGCTGATTATGGCTTAGCTCTGCTCATTATTGTTTTAGAATTGCTCATTTTGCATGATCAGCACACCTGGTAATCAATGTACAGAAGTCAGCTCGATGCCGTGCACATGCCTGGCTCCCTGCAGGCAGCACTGCACATAAGAGGTTGGCCTATGCTTTTCGGAGGTGTTAGGTGTAATTCTATATTCAGCCATCTGGACATGGAGTTGCTGCTGGGAAGGTAGAGCATACACTGGCATTGAGGACTACCAAGTTTTACACCTTAAGCTGGCATTGCGAACCATAATAATAGAGTGCCTATATTTTCTGAAGCTACCATCCATTGTGCAAATGAGTTTCCTGTCAATAACTGTCATTGTCCAGAAGGTGGGAAACTAACACCTGATTTGGGTGCACACTTTCTGCCACTTTTACAAAAGAGTCTTCAAGGTGAGACATCATGGTTTGAGAAGAAGATGGTAGTGTCCTTTTAAGAGAACAAAGGCCTTGTGTGAAGGAAGCAAAACTATCTCCCCATCTCCTCCATCAGGATTACAAACACAGGCTTTTGCAGTAAGGCCACAAAGGTCCTCGGTATAACGCTGAAGCTTGAAATAGATTGGTCAGGCTGTGACCTGTGCAACTGGCATTCAACACATGGGGGAGCAGTGTCATCTCCATTATAATAAGATGAAGCACCACAATACTGACCTTTTACAGTAATGGGAAGATGAAATTAAGCAGCAGGCACTACCTACATACTATAACTAAAGCTATTCTATTAGGTACACCTTTAAACTGTCACTGCATGTTATTCACAGATGTTACACAATGCTCTTTTTGTGTCTGTAGTGCATGAATATATTCAAAGGAATAGGCAGCTGCACAGCAGTGGTTTGCAGCACCTCAGAGAGTGCCAGGTTGAACACATTTGCTTCATAATGTATTGCTCTCAGAATTAACAGCATTAGAGATTTATTCAAAAGATGTAAAGCATGCATACACCAGTGTTGCTTCTGCCATAACTGCCATAGCTTAAATGTAGCAGTATGACTCCTTAATGTTATTCGTACATTTGTGCATGCATCTTGCTGTTGAGGTGGACAAGTAGGTCAGGATGTTAAGGTATTTGTTCCCATATTGTGAGGATGCCTGTGGATTCAGTCTGACCCTAGTTATTTTATTCTGAAAAAATATTAAATTTTTTTCTATCTTATTAGTATAACTGTGGCATTACATGGGCCAGATATGTAAGAACATCATTATTATAGTTTAGAGGACATTTTTCAGTATAAAACAGCAATTGTTTCTTTTGTCTATTACCTGTGAGTGAAATGTCTGTCTGAGCAGCATGTCCCCTTTGTACATGTACATTAGTCTCAGACATTGGTGCTACATCTCTTACTCCAAGCACCTGTCATTTTCAATGAATACTTATTATTCACTCTTTATCAGTCAGGTTGCACGTGATGGTGGCTGCTGGTTAAGGTCCAACATACAGTTATAGATATTACAAGGCTTGTTAAATTCATTATTATTTTTGATTCAGCAGCTATAATTTGTTTATTTGTCTCACCATAATCATAGTAAAAACTTCAGTTGTCATTGTAATTCAATTATTCCACCCCCACACACACCTTGTTACTATTCTCTCTCTTACATACATTTACGTTGGTTATTATTTTGTTTCTCTCCATTTCTTTTATATGTAGCAGCACAACAACCTGCACCCATCCCACTGACAAGGTGTGTTGGACCTGTATATGTGGCAAACGTAGCAGTGTCACCCCACCCCACTACCAAAAGTACCTGGCACTTCTGGGTTTCAGCCTTTTACACTTTCCTCCACACCTCCTGCACTACCTGCAACACCTGCTTCAGATAGCCTTGTACTGGTGGCTAGCACAATTGTAACCCCCAGTAGCATTGTAAGTGGAGTTAGTATCTTTTTCACCCATAGGCACTTGACAGAAACTCTGGAGGATATCATAGACAAAAGAGTGGATTCCCAAATCAGTTACAAATCTGTTTTGTTAACTGATTGAGTAGTATCTCTGTTCAACACTTGCTCCAGAATCTGAAATAGGACACAGTGACAGCACCCACAGTGAGCAGTAATCTCCCACTGGGTTTCAGATGCCAGAAACTGCAACTGTGAATCCCCAGTTCTATCCCCCAACCTGGCGCTCTTTCTTTTTATGCCTATGCCCACCTCTGTTGGTCATTCAGTCCCCTCCTCACTATTCTCCTATCTTGTTTGTCAGATGTCTCTTTCACCATTCTTTTCATGTCTGTCTTCCCCTGCTGTCTAATCTAACTCTCTTTCCTTCCTCTTACCTCCCCTAATTTTTACCCTAACATCATTTTCTTCAAAAATATAAACTCGGCACCTGTCCCACACCAAAAGAAAAGTACTTCTCTCCTACCCTACCTCCATCCTGCTTTTACTTTATTTGTGCACCTTTTGTTCTACTGTCTGCTTTCTTCCCCCTTTCATCTCTTTCCTATACTCCCATTTCCAGCCTTTAATCTGGTAAAATCTAAATAAACACAGCATCCACATACCAATTTGAGCTTCTAATTCACTTATATCTTTGTAGCCATACTGTGCATAATGTGTCGTTAAGGACACCATTGATGCCCGTTCCAACAGCGAATGGCACTGCTCATTGTTTAGCCATAATTACATCTGTTCACTGTCCTCTAGTAAGTATATCAGCCTCAGTTGCCATAAGTCATGCAAAAGTGCTGAACAACATTGCACAGCAGTATATAAATATGAAACCGGGTAAAACCTATGCCTGTAGTGTGATTGCATTCACCTATCAGCTTGCAAATGAAGTAATGTGTAGAGTGCCAGTGAAACAGGGTAAAGCTTATTCCTTTCCTCTGACTGCTTTCCTGGCTCTACTTGTAAAGAGAGTGTCAGTGAACAAATTAGACAGTTCAAATCCTGTCAGAGTTGTATGTGTTTTTTTTTTTTCACTGACACCTTCAGTATGACTGCTTCTGTTGTTCAGCTTGTAAGTCAAGTGCTTGTTAGAATATTGGTGAAATGAGTATTAATTTCAAATACACACAGGGTTCTAGGTGTGTTTTCTTCACGGCATTTGCATTATAGTACAGGTGCAGAGATGACAATCTGCTTAAGTCATAACTAGTTTTAGTTGTTATAACTTGTTAATTTAATGTACCTCACCTGTACATTAACGTCAAGAACTTCAGTTTGATGACTTTGTGTATGTCTCACAATCCTTTCTCCACTACCTTCTGCATCTCTGAATTTGTTCCTACCTGCCTTTGTAGTCTTGAGTCCATTATAGGTGTGTTTCTGTGAACCTGCTACCACCTATACCCTCACATAGAAAGGTATGCTTCCTTTACTTCCTTCACAACATATTTCTCTGCATATGTGTACCTTTGAGTTACAGAAATAGATCTGTTCACAAACACTAACAACTGTTCACAAGGTTTTGTGTTAACTACCCTAGAGGCTTGTGCTTTCTCAATGTTTAATAAAGCTCCTTGTATATTATTACTGGCTATGACTTGGTCCAACACAATTTTCTTGTGGGTTCTTACTTCAGCTGAGGCAAGTAGCTGCTTATCATGCACAATTGCATAGTTGTATGCATCGCAAATGAACCTCAGGCTCATCACACATTCATAACGAGCACTATTGACCTGGCTGAGATTACAAAAGTGATGTTTCCGAATGCCCAGAAAGATCATCTTTTAATATATTCAAGGCTGTACTTCCTAAGTTAGGGAGAAGAGCTTGAACAGTTTTTAATCTGATGCATGCATTATAAACTAATTTAGACTATGGGTCCTCAGAAAATTCAGGGATATCGTTACCTGGTTTGTTTGTTTTTTCAGGGTTAGGGGTCGCCACAGCAGAACTCCGGTCCACTAATGATTGGTAGTGAATTTTTATGGCACCAAGTTGCCAGCCCAACGTCCAACCTTCAGCAAAGGCATGGCCATTCACACATGTCTTTCAGAGGCCACTCAACCACAGGGAGGACATGCAGACTCCACACAGAAGGCACTCCAGCCAAGAATCGAACAGGAGAACTTTTTGCTGTGAGGCAACAATGCTACCGATGTAGCACCACGGCTTTGGTATAGGGTGAAAATAAAGTCTACATAAATGCTATAAATATTGCTGAGAAACATAGGTTTCATTGACAAGTTATTAATTAATTACAAACCGATCTTAGAAAAGCAAAAAACAACAAAAGGACCCAGTGACGACAGCAGGACTTGTAGATAATTCCGTCTTTAATGCAAAAACAAAATCTGGACATAAGCGCTTTCGTAGTATCACTACTTCATCTGATGTCGTCACTGGGTTCATTTGTTGTTTTTTGCCCGTTTTATAAATTTTTTTGAAGGACCCAGGTATTTGTTCTGGCTGGTGATTGTTTTACTTTACTGATCTTAGAAAAGGTTAAAAATTGCATTCACAGAAGAGTTTGCTGAGATCATCCCTCATACATTTGACTGCCGAACCAAAAGCAATAGGTGTACAGCCTGTACTAAATTAAGCCATCATCAATTTGCAATATCACTTCCCTGCACCACCTCAGTTATGCATGCTAACCCTAACCCTACATCTCAGCCTGAAAAAACACTTTACATAATACTACCAGTAAGCAATACTGTCTGGGACGCTCACACACACACACACACACACACACACACACACACACACACACACACACACACACACACACACACACATGCACACATGCACAAAAAATACTCAACATCAGATTGAAACCTTAGTAAGAAAAAAAAATTGAAAACCAGGCTCAAAAATTTAATACATGTTTAGCACATTAATTTTTTTTTATTACAAAGACTTCTTCAGAAATAACATTAATACTGCTCCCTCCAAATTTAAACATGCAATGATACATCACACGACTTAAACCAATGGAAACCTTAAGCATACAATTACTGTGTATAAATGTGATTACATATTCAACAGTTTATCAAATTAAGATAAGTTTCAATAAACTTCACCTTCTCAAATGCAGTGTTTCCATGCTCATTAATCCTGGTGTGGTGACAGCATTTAAAAAAAATTGCCTATGTAATTCTTTCTTTTTTGAAGGCATTGTCCAAGTCACCACCCCTCATGTTTAGAACTATGTGATCAATTCCAATGAATACAAATCTTTTAAAACCAGGAAAATCGAAAATGTGTTTATATAAAGTTTTTTTTTGCATCTTTCTCCTGTATGCTATATAAAAGTTCATAAATATGTTTAGATAATTTCCTAATCATTTTCCCCACATAAAAACTGTCACAACCAGTGCAGGTAGCAACATAAGCAATGCATCTATTTAGGTGTAAAAAATGCAGCCATTTTAGGCTTAGCCAATTTGCTTCAAAGGTGAAAATCAAATTGTGTACCTTGTGTATGAGAGGTAAACACCTTAACCATTATGCCAAACCCTTCCTACATTACTATGGGGACAGGGGTTGAGGGATACACTAGACACCAGAGAAAGCTGATCAAAGTGCCATAATGGCATCAGTATTACTATAGGAATAGGAGGGTTAGAAGGGACCACTTGATACCAGGGAATGCTTTAAGTGCTGTGACAGTACTAACATTACAAAGGGAATTGGGGGAATGTGTGGGGAGAACCACTAAATACCATGTATTACTCTATAAAGTGGTCTCAGGCACAGACCGCCATAGTGGGAATAGAGTGGGGCAACACCAAACAAATTCTAAAGAGCCATAATAGTACCACGTGCAGAGGAGGGATCAGAGTGAACCAGTGGATGACAGGGAATACATTAAGTGCTGTGATCGGATCAAAGTTACTACTGGGAAAGGTGGCATTACACTAAACACCGAAAGTGTGATAAGAGACTTAGGGACACAGGTGGACAGTGATCTCACCTTCAATAACCACATCACCGCACCAACAGCCAGGAAATCCTTCTATGTGGCACACCTCATCACTAAGGGCTTTTCATCCAGAAAAGAGGAGGTCATTGTCCCACTGTACTCATCCCTCATTAGACCCATTATAGAATACAATGCCCCATTTGGTATGTACCTCTCAAGACATCTGCAACAACTGGAAAGCTCGCAGAAATACCTCACTAAAAGAATCACAGGCCTAAAGCAGATGCCCTATGCTGACCGCCTTAAAAAACTCCAGCTATACTCTGTTGTATATTGTCTACTCAGAGGCGATCTCTGCTTAACATACAAGCCATGTCAAACCCAGAGCTATTGGACATGCTACACTTAAAAAAATCCTAATCCCTCAGAGACACACACTCCAGGGATCTAAACCTTGTCATCACAATGAACAAAACACGCTGGAGGGATAGGTTCCGGACTCAGAGACTCCCCAGACTCTGGAATAGACTGCTCATACATGTCAAGCTGAGCACCTCTTTGGCCATCTTCAAAAAGAACCTTGATGATTGGATGAGAGATAGGAAATTCACCTTGGGGATCATGTCAGTCACCCTGCTAGACAGGGGTCCAGGGAAATAAATACTGTGGGAAGAAATAGCCAGGGAATTGCTAAGGCTAGGCTTGTATAGGCCCTAGGGCCGATAGCCTAGTACCAACCTATGAACCTATGAACCTAATATTGGGGGTTAGGGGGAACCATAAGACACAATGGATGATTCTCTAAATCACCAGAATAGCAGCTATATTACTATGGGGACCAAAGGGTGGGGAGATACACTAGACACCAGGGTCTAAAACATATGTGCAATATTGAAACTAAATTATTACAAAGATGGGGGAGTCCATGGGAGGGTAGGGACAGGTAAGGGGAATGCGGTGTGTTTGAGAGAGAGTGTGTGTGTGTGTGTGTGTGTGTGTGTGTGTGTGTGTGTGTGTGTGTGTGTGTGTGTGCACATGTGTGTGTGTGTGTGTGTGTGTGTGTGTGTGTGTGTGTGTGTGTGTGTGTGTGTGTGTCTGTGGGGGGGGGGGTGAATGTGTATACATGATTGCGTAAATGTGCAAGAGAGTTAATGGAAGATGGATTACACTGTCTACACAAGCAGTAGGGTACTGCTATGACATGCAGATCAGCCATAATCTGCACATTGCAGTAGTACCTGCAATTCAAGAAATATGCAAATTAGTCAATAATGAGATCTGATCTTGTCATGGCTGCAATGTTCCTAAATCAAGAATGGACACATTGGGCTTGAAGGGTATGCTATGATCCTTAATGGATTCCTGGGAGTAATTTTTACGTAGAGTGCTCTCACCAGCTAAGCCCTAAATTGGATTTTAATGGGGTAGCCACAGTTTACTATCACATGTTCGACACTACTGTGGCCAAAAGTGCATATATCCGAAGAAAATGTTTGGAAATCACAACACCGACCACAGTAAATGCCGAACTGAGCATTTCAGTGAAGTCAAATGTCGAACATTTCAACTTCACTGAAATTCTCTTAGCCGCTAAACATATTTTAACATGCACCCCCCGCCCCCCCCCCCCTACTTATATATACAAACTCTGAGATCGGACTACACTGAGGAAAGGGTACATTTCCCAGTCCCCACTATAGTGCAATCTTGCTAGAGCAGCTGTTCGCTATTGTAAGGTTCGACAATATAGTACTTGCACTAATGGTTCTGCTACCTGATTTACACACATACATCGATCGCACACAGTGCGATCGACTATATGATTGTAAACCATAGCCACTGCCCCCATTACCACAGCTCTGATTTGATGAAACAATTGTCCCTCAAACATAAAAACGTTTTATACACCACCCTCATTAACACACTAATTACATTGATTGCATCCTGCATCCACTTTTTTTCTTGGTATAAGGGCTTCCCTAAACCAGATTGACCCTGTGGTGTGATGGATGATATGTACAGATCATTGACATCACTAGTCACATAAGTGTCAGTCTCACTACAAGGTGAGGTCCTTAGTTCATCCATTACTAGTCACAAAGGTGTCAATCTCTCTACAAGGGAAGGTCATAAGTTCATCCAATCACTAGTGATAAAAGTGTCAGACCCACTACAAGGAGAGGTCCTAAGTATATCCAAAAAAATGCTAGGAATCCTTTACAATATGCTGAAGTTCATGTAGCTGTTTTAAATATTCCATCAACATACACTGCTAAGGGCTTTGTTTTAAATCTAATTGCTGTCACAGCTGGCACAGCTGGTGTTTATGGGCGGTCAGTCATACTATTATACTTCTTTGGTTGGCCAAAATTTACCAGTACCATAGCTGTTTTTATTTTTGCTTTACTGTTAAAAAAAAATTAAAGTTGTCTCATCAAGTTTCTTTCTCAAAGACATAAATAATTCACATTATATTCTTCGGTATGCTACATCAACTTCATTCTTTGATACAGTATTGTAAAACTCTTTATAATGTGGAATTCTTTGTGCTGTTATAGTTCACAGTGTTCATAAGTACAACCCTCACCACCTTCATCAGGTTTTATAATCCTAATGTCTTTAATCCTACTTAATTCCTTTAGCAATGCAGTCTGTCTCTGGTTTACTAAGATTAAATTCATAACCATTCTTTTTAAATTTCAGAATGTTTCTAATATACTTTTCACATTTCTTTTCAAATACAGAAATGTCATGGTGAAGGGTGGATTGTATACACCTTTCTTCTTTAATTTATGGCCTTTTATATATTTACTTATTTAGAGTGCAGTATAAACTCTCTCCCTTAGGTGCATATAATTAAAAAATAAATAAATAACAATGTCAGGGTTGGTGTTTCACAAGTTTTGCTTTATGGATCAAATGCACCTGATTTTTCAAACAATAACAAATCTTACAGTATGGACAAAGTGCAAAATATTTCAACCTTTACCAAATTAGGAGAAACTGTAATAGAAAGACATGGAACATTCAAGGGAATGGACAATATGGAACAATTACTGCATTTTTCTGTTTTACTTTCTTCGTGATATTCAGGTCATGTGAATTAGAATGGATATGAGTGAAGACTGCAGCTTACATCTCTAAGAGCAATCAGTGCTTCTGAAGTGCGCAGCTTTAATGAAGAGAACTATGACATTGAACAACGTGTGGTGTGACACCAATAGCTCTGTCAAGGCAAATCTGAAAAGGAGGATATTCCACCATATGGGCTGAATACCATTCCAAAACAGGAGGAGAAAAGCTGTGAAATGGAATATATTTACTGTACCCCAGATGGCACAGGAAGAAACAGCAGCACATTTCCTAGGCAGAAGCAGGTGAACATATAATTGCTTAAGCTACATCTGATCTTAATGACAGCAACCAGACTACATTTGCTTCATCTGCACTTCTTCATGAAAAGACTAGAAAGAGCATAAAGCTTTCTCCGAATGTTTAGCCCAGTTATGTTTTAAAGCATTTGGCAAAGTTAAGGCTGATAATATGTTACCATGTGAAAAAACTCAGCAGCGTTACAACTGCAAGACTGCATGTAACTCATTGCAAACAAACCCTTAAGGGTGATAAAATATATCTGGAAGTGGACTGTAACAAGTAAAGATGTTAACATAGATTAGTATCTCAAGATTTTAAGAAGCATATTAATTTCAGAAGCAGCTTTCTTAACACTAGCATTGTGATGTTATGCATGAATTGATTCCCTGGTACTTTTTAAAATAAACCACTTAAATCTACTAGAACCTCTAAATGTAAACCTCTTTCTTTATTTAGAAGTACAATGTACAAACACAGCAAGTATCTTTGTAGATTAGCTATTTGCCTTAGCTTTTAATAGTTATGAGATGCATTCAGTACTCAGTTATGTTGTTTAGATATACAATTTTAGCCAAGATAGCCATAGCCAAAGAAGAAAAAAATATTCTTTATTCTTTTCATAGTGATATGTCAGAATAATTTTAGAGCTGTTTTTACTACAATAAAGTGAAAATATAAACAATTAAAGGAGAGAGTGGAAAACGTAAGACAAGGAATTGCTTATGACAGTGTTTGAAAAATGAGGAGGGGCCTCTTTGCTAGCATAAAGAAATATAGCACTGACTACATCCCAGTGGAGATGAGTTCAACCAGTAACTCGGGTGACTAACAGAGTGGCAGAAAGGGATGTGTGTTACCATCCCTGAGCAGAGGGTGCTCCTTTGGATGTCCCTGGTGAGGACCTCTGGTGGAGACTGTCAGGGGTGTGTCTGAAATGGAAATAGGGAGTGGACATGGCTGAGCTGTTGCAGAGGTTGGGCAAAATGTCTACCATCCTCACTGCACACCCGGCCCAGTCTTTGCCACAAGAAATGTGAGGGAGGAGGAGGAGGAGGAGCATCATGTTAGGTCATACAAGAAAATTCCCAGACACCCAAGGTTCCCTTAGGTTACATACTAGTAGCTCTTTAGGATAAAATCTAGGGAGTAGGAGGTTGTTGATAGATACAGAGATGGACATGGGGCACTGGGCAGGTAGTGGTAGGATAATGCAGTAAGTAGATAAAGCTCCCACCCAAAAGAGGCACATGTGAAGAGCTGTATAGATATTTAGTAATTGTACTAATGCACTCAAAATTTAGTAAATTGTGCAAGTTTATGTACCAGGCTGGTGCAGTGGTTAGTTACAGAAACTGTCTTTTAGGACAGTGTTTCACAATAGCAAGAGCATGCCGAGTAACTGTAGCTCCATCTTTTAAACACTTGTGCCCTAAACAGTGTGCATATTTGAATACTGTCCCTGTTTTTGGTCTTGCCCCTGACTCCAGCTATTAGTTTTGACTTTGTGCGGAATTGTCAATCAAAGAATCTGGGCGGTATGTGGACAGGGAAGAAAGCAAGTACAGAACTGGTGATAAAAAGTTGAACCCTGCTGCTGGTAATGTACAAAAAAGACAGTGCATGCAGACTTATAAATTATAACAGTTGTCAACAGCCTGAAGAAAAGATTGAAGAAAGTGTAGTTTGAGTCTACTCACGAACTACTCACTCACACTTAGCAGTTCTATCATGAAGGGGAGTTTTAACATGTATATAAATGCGTCTTTAGAAAAATAGTTGCTAGTGATAGTGACACAGAGCATAGTGATAGTGACACAGATCAGTAGACTTGGCTCCACTAACTTCTCTCTTCTAGACTGGTAACAAGATATAGTAGTTCTACCATAATAGGGTTAGAATGAGCAGGGTGGATGACCTTTTTATCAGAAAAAAATGGAAAATCCATTGCATAAACTGTCCTTATTCAGATCTAGAAAATGGAGAATTTGACAGGCAGCAGTTATTGAGTTTAGACCAAATGGCACAGGATGTACATAAAAAATTTCCATTAACAAGACTGAAACAAAAAGCATTGTGGACCATGCATTACTTATTGAACGTAATTGGAAATAGATGATCGGTTTCCCACTTTCTTATATAAAGATAGGACTAGGCATTAGGTACCTCATCTACTTAGCTATGGCATGGAAGGAAGTTAGTGGACAGAAATTATATGAAATGATCCATTACTGAAAATGCACAAAAGGACAACATTACCTAAATTGTCAAAGTCAAAGTAAACTTTATTGTCATTCAGAAATCACACAAGTGCAAAAACTGAACAAAATTCCGTGTCTCCAGACTGAATGTGCAGACAACATATAGACTGTTTTTTCAGAGCTATTATATCACAGACATGCAGGTAGATAGACTAATACTGCACATAATTAGAAACACATTTAAACACTTTTCACAGTGAATGCTTACTTGCATGAGACTTTAGCATTTGAAAAACAGAGCTATTGCAAAGATCATTCTCTCCACTTTTAACTGATTTTCACAATGGAGGTAAATAGCTTAAAGCACACAGAAGAAAAAAGCAGTATCATTTCCACTGTCATATACAACTGTGCTGTACTATCACACAATGACTGTCTTTAAATTAGCATTTCCTGTAGCTACAATGAACTAAGCTGTCAAGAAAAAGAAATCAAAACCCTGAGGGGCTTGGATACAGATATGTTGGGACTATTCAGGTATGCAACAAATGCTCGAAAAACACTGGATTCATGTGAATCTTCCGTCACCAAGAATGATGCCTAGGTTCAAATAAAATATAATTGACTTCAGCAATTGGATAAACACTTTTTTTGATTCTGGGAGGATCCAGTATTTGTTAGCATGAGATAAAATGCCTGACAGTCCAACTTTTTCTGTAATTAAGGACAGACTACACCTCTCATTCCAAGGCTCTGCATACTGGTTATAGCATTTGCTGATCTCATAGTGCCTTTTTTTAGGCAGAGTCTAGCAAGCAATCATTCAGACATAATTAATAAATACATCCCAAATATGTGTAAACCAGATGTGTCAACAACTAATTGCCTGACCATGGGAATCTCCTGCATTTGGAGGCCTTCCATGTTTGTGTAATTACTGAGACTTGATTTACATGAAAAATAGAAATTTCTTTCTACCTGGGTTTTCTGATTACTATGTCTTCAGGCCCAATGGTTACTATGGTGGTGTATCCATATTTATTAGAGATTATATTTAATCCCACACAGTGTGGATGACAGGTTTCTCTTCAGAATATATGAAGGTGCCAGTAGTGTCCACCATGAATCAGTGCTGAGAACTCTACATTTTAGATACAAGGTTTAATTCCTTCTACCTCTATTTACTTAGTGTGTAACTCTGAGCAAGTGAATTGAGTAGGTAGTGGTCCTGAGTAGCACCTGAAGAGGGACACCTTTGTTCAGTGGGCTTACCAGAATCTTGTTACTCTGGTGGCATACAGTGAAAAAGCCCTAACTATGATGCAGTCGACCTAGGTTCATTTAATAGCTTACCAGCTTTGTACATCTATAAAATTAAAAAATAAATACAATAAGATAAAGCAGAGCTCTAATTCCAGATGGAGTGCATATTTGTTTTCTCATGATGGACAGTTAATCATACTTATTCAGACACCACACCACACATAAATATGAACAGTTTAGATGACTACCCAGTTCATGTACTATATATGTTTTGGGATATAGAAGAAAATAAATAAACCTTATGAAAACCCATGCAGATACTGGGAGGGCATGCATAGTTTGTGAATAAGGTACCTCGGCAGGAAACAAAACCAGAGTAACAAAAGATATAATATAGCAACATTGACTACTGCCCATGTTTGGTGTCTGCTGAGACAATGCTTAGATGTAACAGAGCCTTTTTTCTGTTTGGACTGTAGTAGCTTTTATAGCATTCCATGCCATTACCGCAGCAGTCAGGATTGCTGCTGATGGAAGCAATGTCATGCCTGTATCACTAGACCACTAACTGTCATACAATGTTGCAGCATAAACTGGATAATCACAGAAGTTATATGGTACTTTTACTGGTTTAGCATATAATTCCTTTTAACCTATCCCCTTATTTTAGTAGGTTTCATGACACAGATGGATAAAACACTGACCATGATGCACAAAGTCATAGTTTGACAAGTGGTTGAGATACCTGTGGGAGTTGGCTGGTGTGCATTGGAGTGAAAAGTAGCTGTTGGCTCTTCATACAGGTGACAGTTGCAGGGAACATTAGGTGTTCACCTTGTGGAGTTTGAGTCCGCTGAACCTGAACCATCAATAGTGCAGTCAGACAATGTACTGGAGAGGACTTTTTGTGTGCAGAAGCAGGTTTTTCCTTTAGACACAGCAAGTGCAGAATTCAGAGCAGTTGGCAATGGGGACATCAGAACTCACAGAAAACAGGGTAGGTCATTTCCCTGGACCATCAAGCTATCTCAGTCCCTACTACTTGACTCTCATCAGGGAATGGAGGTATGATTTGAATTAGAAGACAACAGTGGATAAGCTGTAAGGCTTATTTCTAGCCTGGGAATGCCCAGTTCCCATCCTTCCCCAGACTGAATGAGCTAAATGGATGTAGGAAGAGGGGACATCAGGCAGGGTCCTGGATGAGTGAAAAATAATTAATCAGAAAATATGCCCAGTTTGGTGATTTAATCACTTTTTATACACACTCTTTAATTATTGAGGGGGAACGCACTTCCTTTGCATTCCATATAATACTTTAAGAATATACTTTTCAAAGTTGGCAGCATAAGGAATATAAACTCACTTTTATACACAGCAGTTAATTAAAGTCAGCATTCAAATTCAATAAATATGAATTCCAAATACTTTTTCCTCTCTTATTCATCTCCAGTGGCTGATTATAAGCCCTCCTGCAAGTTCAGTGTCACTACAAAGATGCCCCACATCCAGTGGATCCCCAGTGTTCCATTCACAGGGAGTAGAAGCATAGTTAGCATGGCATAAAGGGGAGTAGGTGCTCTAGGAGCAAAATGATAGGGAACATGATTGGCAGATCCCAATCAGTCTTCTGTGCATTTCTGGCATTGAATGTCGGTATTGCATTTGTGGGCATAATTGAAGTGCTGCAGTGCTCTGTATCTTCATATCATTATCAACATTCAGAAATGAATGTGGGCATTGCATTTGTAGTCAGAACTAAAGCACTATAGTGTTGTGTCTGAGTGTGTGTGTGTGTGTGTGTGTGTGTGTGTGCTTGCGTGCATGTGTGCGTGCATGTGTGTGTGTGTGTGTGTGTGTGTGTGTGTGTGTGTGTGTGTGTGTGGGTGTGTGTGTGTGTGCGTGCGTGTGCATGTGTGTGCGTGTGTGTGCGTGTGTGTGTGTGTGTGTGTGTGTGTGTGTGTGTGTGTGTGTGTGTGTGTGTGTGTGTGTGTGTGTGTGTGTGTGTGGCTTTGGCATAAACTGTATGTAGCAGGCTGCTTGGTACAAATGTAATAAGCAGTTTGCTACAGCTTAAAAGGCTAGTGCAGAGCACTGTTTTTTGCTCTTCAAGTCCAACAAGAAGTGATTTTTTTTTTCTTTTTGCTCATCAACTTAAAGTTGAGGGGGTGTCAGATTGAGGTTCAGCACTAGGTGTAAGAATAGCTACCAATACCTCTGACAGGAAGGGTTTCCCATCTAGGAGAAGACCTGTTTTGAGCATGCCCAGAATCTTCTGAAGGCTCACAGAAACACGACTCCCCATAAGGCATTCAAGCAAGATGAGCATCATCTTTCTGATGAGGGACTGCTTAACTGGCGTATCTCTCCATGCCCCCATCTCTGTGCCAACATCAAGCCTTTTGATGTAGACAAGGATGGACCACTAAAGGGCCATGCTGACCATGTGTCATGCTCTCAGTATTAGGGCAGACATGCCTACTGACTTCCCTCCACCACCTTCCCCCAAGCCCAATATCCTATATTTCCAAGACTTGGCCTCATCCATGGCTCCCAAAGTGGTACCCAGCACTATCCCTCCTCCCCATAATAGGTACTTTTGTCATCCCTGTAACAATCTATGAATCTGTCACTGCATCAGTCACCCAAGCTACTTGTCAAACTCAGGTTGTCTGCATCATTGTCAGGGCTTTTTCCCTGTATGCCACCACATTAACAAAAATGTCAAATACTTACTGTTTAATCTTTATATTTTTCTTATTTTTATTTTTTTTCACAAAACAAAAGATAACTCCTTCCATTCAGATGGTTCTCTTAGTTCCTGCTTATCCTTCACCAGCTCCTTGGCAGAAAGGGGTAGATTAATGGCAATGGTCCAGATGACAAGTACTGAACTAGCAGTTTAGGAATGAGAGGAGAAAGCAGAAACTTGCACAGCCTTCACTGAGAGGCATAGAAAATCTTCATATATATAAGCACATGTTTCAGCTGGTGGGGGAAGAGTTACATTTAAAAGCAGAACAAAATGAAGGGAGCATGCATTACAGCATCTAGAATGGTCTATATCTGCAAGGGATATGAATGGGCTTAGAGTTTCTCGCCCTAGGAGGAATGAAAAGGTACATGAATCTCAAAGAAAATGAATGGCAAATACATCTTTATCTGACTTTTTACGCACATAATCACAAGCCAGCATCTCTTTCTCTTTTGTCAGCGGACATTTGATGATTTTTTTAACAGTAAATTAAAGAACATGTTTGGTCAATGAAATTCTGATTGAAAATGCAAGTCTGTACTACTGCAGTTTGTGTAGGGCATGGCACTAAAAACATATAATAATGGTTGAACTGAATTTCACAAATACCCGGTCAGTGTCCCTTTTTATTGGAATAATGCTTTGGAGTGAATAGGTTGGTTTACTTCTGACTGACCAGATTTAATCATGCAGATAAAAACACTTGCCAAGAGGGAATAAAGCTAAGTCATAGCTATTTAGTTATTTATTTGTTAACCTGGCAGGTATGCTGGTCCTTGCAGCCCTTTCGGCCACAGCTCAGGCTCAATAGCAGTTGCAAGAATACCAGGAGGTTCAGAATAATACAAAGCAATGTAGTCACCCCAGAACATGCATATAGTTTGACACAGAGTTCTTTAAACAGTTCTCTGAAGATCTTAATGTACATTTGGCCCTCAGAATATACAAAGACAGTCTGCCTGGGATTAATTAACAACAGCAGGAAGCTTACAGGATTTAAGTACGTTAGCATGATGAGCAGCAGCTCTAAATGAATATGCATGCTGCTCATTGCGCTTACACATTTCAAGCACCTTTTCATGGCCAGAAAAAGTGATGGCAGCCATAAAAAGGTGCAGGGAATCATGAGCACACAATGTAAGCAAAATGACTTGCCTGTAAGCAAACCTGTTATGTAAGTATGCTTGGGCAGCTTGTATGAAGTAAGAGCAAACTTTTACAAGAATTAAGATACAGGGGATGTCAAATGGAGAGAATGTATACAGAATACAATGGAAATAGTGCAGACATAAGTAAGAGAGGAGGCTAAATGGAGAAAATTTACTCAGATAATACAGTCAAATGTGATTGTGCAGCAAAGAAATATTTTAAACATAAATACTTTGACACTGATCTAATAATAATTAATCCTGTTCCCAGTCCTTGATCCCTGCACATAACTAAAATAGGCATGCTAACAAAAGTTGTGAGAAGGGTACAAAGCAACATTGTAACAAAGGAGAGTATATGTGATATTAATGTTGATAATTGCAGAGCTGAGATAACAGTTAGCAAGGACAGTGGATACATTAGGGGCTATTTGCATAGACTGCAGTTATTCAATAGAACATGTATATACAGGGAATGTATGTGTGATAACTGACAGCACTGTTGCATTGTCCACTTCATCGTGTATAAACAAGCAGAAATTAACCCTACAGCTGTTGTGTCATGCATATCTGAAAGGGACATGTCTCGCCATTTGTTGTCATTTGGCAAACATAGAAAGGGGGTATATTACCTTGAAACATGAATTAGACAAGTATGTGTTATATACGTATTCATGCACATCCTAAAGAGTTATATAATAATACTGAAAATACACAACTGACAAATGATAACTCATATCTGTTAATATTTCAGTAGTTCAAGGTCTCCATTTGTCAATGAAGAGTATCTACTACATGATCATGCTGGGTATGCTCTCAAGAAATTACAGTGAACATTGCTATAACAGCATGTAAACAACACAAACACACAAGATAGTGTTCTTACATGAGTACAATCACACTTTATGATGACCTTACATAATGCAATACAGTAAGAAATGTTATGTTAGTCCTCCTGTACAATAAAGTTTTACAATGTGAAGAAAAGAATTATAGTAATACATAAATGTTTGGACAAAGACATGCAATGCAGAACATTATTATTTGGAAATTAACTAATGCCTGTGAACAATGAACTACATATCCAACATCTGCATCTTGCCAGACTCAAACACATGCAACAGCAGATATTAGAAAGCTGCGTATCAACCTTTCATGCCACATAAATAGACATGCTGTGTGTGTGTCATGAGGAATACGCTTGAAGGGCTTACAACACCTTCCTGTTGTAATTGGCCTTGGAGGGTGATGCCGTAAAATGTAGCCCTCTGACTGTGCCATAAATATTTTCTTTGCCTAAGCCTCTCCTGTCTGACACAGTTATCTGGCAAATTTTATCAAATTCAAACCCCTGTCATCTATAGAGCTGCATATTGATTGTGTTTGCCACAGGAGATAGAAACTGAGCTTGTCACAAGTAGCTGAAATTAATGTGTGAAGTAAGAAAGGATTTTGCATGATAATGTGTACAATGTTATTTTGACAGACTGCTAACAAGGAGGTAACTATTTTAATGTTCACATGACCATGTGCAATGCAATATCAATACTCCTTGTCCAAGGAAGCTGTTTCTGTTGTTTTGTACTCAAACTGTCCCAGAAATGAACCACAATCTAGCTGTGTAGATATGCTATACTAGTCATTAGTGAAAGCATGTGCTGCATGAGAACTGACACCATGACATTTACAGAACAACTCTTTCATTGTCAGGAAATTACAAAATGAGTTTATATTTCTTTCTCCAAAGTAAAAATTGATAACAACTTCATGCAGTGATGTTTGTGTAATGTCAGTACATTCATATACTGCTGCCCAAAACTGGAATTGAACATTAGGCTATGGAAATCCACCAACTAATGGCATGAGTATGAATCATATGCACCACAGTGGAAGTCATAATACAACTCTGAGACTCCGCCTATGTAAAGTAATTACATCATAAGATTGTGTTGCCATAAATTTGTATGAGATAAAAGGGATGGGGAGGTTTATCCCCACTGCAATTGTCCATATTATAACAATTGTGGATGTCATTCATACATAATGTCACACAATGCTTACAGTACAAAACAAAGAAACTAGTGTTCTTAAAACATTGTTGATGAGCTCAGTCACAATCATTTCCAAAAATCATGAAACCCATGTGTAGTGTACTAAAGCAACAAGCCTTTATTCATCACAGACAAGCGATCCTCAGTAAAAAAAAATCAGAAATTTGATTTCATATTAATACTGATAGATATTTCTAATTAGTTGTTACTGAGGATCACTTGTCTGTGAAGAATAAAGGCTTGTTGCTTTGGAACACTACTTTGGTTTCATGATTTTTGGAAATTATTGTGACTGAGCTCATCAACAGCACTTGGGGTGGTGAAGTTGGAACTAGACAGAATCTTGTGCTTGTTCATTTTTATATAGTACTTACAGTCACTCAGTGTGTGTTTTGAACACCTGACTATATGACAAGAGAAGCTACATGATATCATGAAGAATGAATGTGCCATAGTGCAAGTGATGTAAACATTGCGATATATCTGGATTTTTGAATCTATGACATCATGTTATTGCTAATGGGATATTTTTGCCTGTAAAATATTTAAAATAGTGTTGTTATATGTCTGTTTCTCACACAGCATCACCTGCTACTAGGTGTACACAAACATGCGTGATGTGTAATGCAGCTGTCACTGTGATGTGCGAATGGCAATCATGCAAAATGTGTCGATGATCACAGATTCTAACACATGCCTTACTAAGGCAACAGCATACAGAACATAGTCTCATTCCATCATGCCACACAGAACATAGTCTCATTCCATCATGCCACACAGAACATAGTCTCATTCCATCATGCCACAGGAAAAGCCTTAGCATTTCTTCTAGGAAACCAGATTTCAATCAGTGGCATCAACATTATCCAATAAAGCTCCAAGCAAAATAGCTAGTAACAAGCAGAAAGGCAAGGCTCAGCAGTTGTAAAATCTACAGGTTTTATTAAAAGTTAGCACTTTCACAGTGTTCAACACCAATCCAATAAAGCATTTCTGGGTGAAAAGTGAGCAAATATTCTTGTACTGGGCACTCCCAACTATACATGGATACAGCAGATAGCTGAGTGACAACATTGTTACCTATATGTACATTCATAGTCATACTAACACAAGTGACTCTAAGGTTGGATTTAAACTGACTACCTAAGATGACAATGTATATAACAGTGACTGAATTGCATGTGCCACACAAGGTGCTGGTTTAGAATTGCAGCAGTGCACATTTACATGGATGACATCACCATTGTTTAATACAGTGAAGGTCATCTAAAAAGAAAGACATTTATAGGGTAGTCCTCTGCCAGTAAAAAATACACTCCTATGTGCTAAGTGGAAGTTTACATAAGGGGTGCTATCCCGTAGCTAATTTTATATACAGTCACAATATTTAAGCAATGATGGATTCAACCCCCCACCTATCTAGTTGTAGAACCTAGAGAACACAATATTAACTGCAAGCATCACAGGAGATGTCTGACTTTTATACTGAAAGACTGCACTTATAAATGCAGAGGGAGTTGTGTCAAAGTTAAACTTTTCCAATGAGTGGAAGTGGATATAACACATCTGTTAAGGCTTTACTTATGTGTCACTAGAATGCAAGTATATCACTGCCAGATTTGAGACATATACCTAACTTGTTAGAACTTCTATGGTACACAGTATGAATCTCACAGAAAGATTCAAGCCACTAATATAACTAATTACTGCACCTACAGTACATAGTATGAATTACAAGTGCCACAGGAGAAGTCTGATTTGTAAGGGGAGAGAGTGCATTTTTGACAGGACAACCTCAGAAGAGATGTTTGTGGTAAAACTGAAATAAGAGGATGGATGGATCCTCTACCAGGTTAAATTCTTCCACTGAATGGGGATAGAAACAGCATGTCTGTTCAGGAAGCTATACCTACGTGGCATTAAAACCACACACACAAGTTCATCATTGGGAGATTATACTCTCCTACCTATCTAGTTACACAATCTCTACAAGACAGCATTAGCTGCAAGCACCACAGGAAAAGTCTGACTTGTAAGGGGAAAGAGTGGACATATGATAGGATGTCCTTATTAGTGTAATGCAGAGAGGTTGTTTCTATTAAAAGTGATAAATTACAGATGAAGCTGTCTCCAAAGTTAAGTTTTTCTACTGAGTGAAAGCGGACACAGCACATCTCTTGCTGAAGCTTTACTTGCATATCACTAGAATCACACCCACACACATTTATCACTGCCAGGTTTGAACCATGTACCTAATTACAACATCTAGAGTATACAGTCTGGCTTGTAAGGACAGAGAATACACTTTGACAGGGTGACCTCATCAGTGTGCTGTAGAGAAGATGTTAGTGGTAAAAATGAGATAAAATGCAGGGGGAGTTGTGTCCAAAGTTAAATACTTATCCTGAATGGAAGTAGATACAGCACATCTATTGTTGAGGCTTTAATTTACTGACACTAGCAATGCACACACACACACGCATGCACACACACACACACGCACACACACACACACACACACACACACACACACACACACACACATGCACACAAACTACCTAACTAGTTACACAATCCAGAAAAAACAGTATGAATTACAACCACCACAGGGGAAGTCTGACTTTAACACTGTGAAAATGCACATTTGTAAGTATTAAAACTTCACTGTTTGGAAAATCAGATACTGTGCATCACATGTTTTTGGAAAAATATATGTACAGGTCAATGTTACAGCACTGTGCTTGTCCCATGCAATTACATATATACTGTCATTCATACATATGTTACTGTGAGTGATATGTACATGTTTCACAGAGTGGAGTATCAGTGACCATCACAATTGTAAAACAATGGATTGTCAAGAAATAATCATGACAGTTCATGACAGGATGATTGCATGCTAATAGAAACCATGTATTGTGTCACTGTCAGTAGGTTTGGCTTTTGTGTCACTGTCAGTTGTCTTGGCTCATGCTTGCTCAATGTGCATTGATAATACAGACAGATACTTCCTAAATATGACTGTGAACTTCAGAATAACAGTGATGGATTACATATGAAATGGTTACACACCATTGTAACAGTTGCAAGTGTAACTGCTGGGGTGCAGACATACAGTAACAGACTGAATTAATTGAGTCAACGTCACTTTAAAAACCAGATAACTTGGTTTAAAAATTCTGTTAAAACATAAACCTACTCACATAATTTTTTTTAAAACACTTTCCATGAACACTACTGACAAGCTCTTTTGCATAGCTAAAGGAAATGTATAAGAGCATGTATAATCATATCTTGAGGTGTTGAACACAGAATGGGAATTAGCAGTAGTTCATAATGTTCCATGCCAACATACGCTCAAATATTTAGCATAGACATACAACCGTGTTTGAATTTGATGGAACATAGCCTTATGGTCATGTTTAAGGTGTCAAGATTTACACATTTGCCATGACAGTTGCAGTACTTCAATCCTTGAGCCGACTATTTTCCTTCATCTGTGGTACTTATTTTGCTTGGTTTTGGATATATATATATATATATTATATCTATATATATATCTATATATATATATATATATATATATATATATATATATATATATATGCTACATATGTAGTATGAGACACGTGAGGGACCAAGCATGTCATTGCTGGTGGAAACATGGCATATGCAAACAGTTTTGAATTAAAGAGGTTTATCTGATGACACAGAAGGTGTGGGGAGAGGTGGACAGCTGATGACAGGATTACATATTTAGACATATGAAGACATTAATTTATGGTTAATGTCTGCAAATGTTTGTGTTGTGTTACTCTTTGGTCTTTCAGTAATTATTCAGGAAAGATCTGCACAAGGCAGTGCTCCCAACAGGGAACAAACACATTGATACAGCAGCAAGATAAAGGTGTGTTTAGAAAATGGGCAGACAGTATTTATACCCACAGGAGTCGTACAACACATTTAAAAATAAAACATTCAAAAACACATTGGCATACTTCTGGATATGAACCTCAACAGTATTCCTAAACAATTCTACATACATGAGTACATATCCTCACCACATGAGATCTCCTACTTCTCAAAGTTCAAACTTGAAAACAGATTGAAGCAAAGAAAAATGTATATATAAGTCTTCATTGCCCTCATGATAATTGTAAAATCCCATACTATGACATTACATCCATTAGCCTTATAAATATGAAATAATAAAAAAATCATAATACAGAAGTGGGAACATACAAAGACAAGGAAATAGTTAAAGAGACACATACATACTAAAACATTTTTCTAGGGCATTTTTCCATCCTTGAGTTGTGTTGATGTTATGCATTTTCTGATAAGTAATCTGTCATAATATACATAGTCAAGTGTTTCCAATAGGGAGAAAATAGTGGTTGGAATATAACCATGACTAAGACATAAGTAGGATAACGATGTGTTACTAAGATATGTAGAAAACACTCACACACATCATAAGATAAATAAAACATTAAATATGTCTTTCACATATTTCTGGATTCTAACCTTTGAT
>NC_056737.1:907485833-907500833 GCF_019279795.1 Protopterus annectens
TGCAATACAGAAGGTGGCCAGAATTAACAGTTTCACTTTTTTTCCTTAGGAGGTGAACAGTGTTTGTGTGCTGTCAAGTGGGCTAGAAATGCAAAAGGCATTATAAAAATAGGAAAAAAAAAACACTCAAAGTGTATAGCTAGTAATGACTTGAGCAAGAAATGCATTACAGTGACAAGTTCATCTTTCTCACATCTCCTTGCCACATCCGAGCTTTAATTTCTGGCACACATTATCATGGTTTTAAGTAATTTCAAATAATGGTAAAGAAAAAAAGACAACAGCTCACACCTTGTTAGCAATATTGAGAATAACTGAGTTTCAAACAACAACATGATGATATAACAAAATGTGTGTCAATATGTATTCACACCCCCTCTGTAAAATCAGCTGTAAACTGGATTCAAACCCTGCATCAATTGTTGTCTTTCTCTAAACTCACTGCACTTACACCTTGTGCCACAAACAAAGTTACCAGATAGGTGCATTTTCTCACAGAGTACAATCCAGAGTGCTAACTGCTGCACACCAGTGCCAAGCCTTGTTGCACTACAGAAGACATCAAAAATTAAAAATGTCCCTTTTTCCTTAAGAAGTGAACTCTTGGTCACGACTAGAGACTGCTGCAAGTCAAGAGTGTGCAATTACAAACTGCTTGCAAATAATGAAGAGAAAAGAAAAAAAATGTACTTAGAGGAAATGTTATGAAAAAAGTAGTTAAATGTACATTTCTGATGTTTCCTCAACTTTGTTGCCTTGCAACATGAACATATGCTCCTTAGTCATCGATATGTTAAGATAAACAGCACCCTCTTTGGATTTGATCCCCGTGACAACAGGTCATTCACAATACATATTTGAGATTATTGACATTATTCACCATAGATACATACATGTATTATGAAGAAAAAAGTAGGTTTACATATAATCAAGATGTGACAGTATCAATTGAAATTGCAGATGCAACAGAACTATGTGTTGATAACTGTGGTATTAGCAATGATTAAGTTAATATTTTCCTACACAATATAAAATAAGAAATTGCAACACTGTAGCTCTTTTACTCTATTTTGTGAGCATCATTCTCTTATCTATTCTTCTCTGACAAGACTGTTATGTCATTTACCTTGCTTCTGATATATGTTTTGATGTGTGCTGTACTTCCTTAGAATTGTGACAAATTTTAATCAGAGGTGCAAAGTGCGATTATAAAAAATCCGTAAAAATGTTAAGAATGTTTCTCTCCTAAGTCAGGGAACATACTCACATACTTTCTTGTAAGTCACTCCTCCCTGACACACTCTTGGTAAGTGTACATCAAAGAGGACTGACTCTGAAAAACCTGATTGTCCCCTACAGTCAGACTAGTCATTCACACTTGCAAGCCCTTAGCAGGTAACACTTCTTAATGGTCGCCCTTGCACTGATAAGGCATATGCATGCAATCATGTAAGTCCTTACACCATGTTTCCCTGCTCTGCACTTAGTGCAGATTGTGGAATTCATGATTATTGATGAGTTTAGACCTCCTTTGCATACTCACAGTGCTGAGAGGGCTGAATCTGCACTATATAAAGGTAATTGTATATGCAAGATAGTTGTATCATAGTGGGAAAGACTGTTTAAATGCAGACAGTTTGATTCTGCTATTTTCTTTAAAAGCATGTTTCTAGTTTTACAACTGATTTGCTGCAAAGATGTTACTGCTTTTTCTTTATTTTATTTATTCTTTTTACAAATTGATCTATTTTGAACTTACTGATGGATTACATTACACCATACACCTATTTTTTTACTGTCTGATTTTTTTCATTAGTTGTTGGCATAGCCATGTATAGCAATCATTTGTTGACCACTAAAATTTGTCTGAAGAATGTTACCTGATATTCAAATGAAAGTTTAACCTAGGAAGCTGGCTAGATAGTGCAGAAGAGTGTTGTATTATTTATTAGCAGGCTCAGGGGGTTTTGAATTATTACCACATACAATTCTGTTAAGCCTGTGATGGATACCTGGCTGCCTTCCACAGACGTAGATATCACTCAAACTTTTTATACATTTTTCCTTGAAAGGTGTACATTATTTTTATTAATGCTGCAATGTACTACAGATTCACACAAATGTTTGGTATCCCTAACAAAATTTTGGTTATAGCTCATGGATGTGCCATATGTATGAGTCATAAAAAACTTCCTGGGTTACCTACACAGACATTGCAGATTATCCCTTGGTTATTACAGACAATCTGATTGTTTCTAGAGGGGGTATCCCTTCCTGTTAATGTATCACCTTCCCTTTTCACTGGTTAAGGTTTTCATTTCTATTTGTATGCAGTCTATAGCCACTGAAACTTCTGGAAAGTGTGCTATTACATATAAAATTCCTGCTTAGTTCTTGCTCTCTCCTCTGGTATTCATGGGAAACAGGCATGCTCCCTTGCATGTTGTTGTAGCATTGCATTTAGAAACTGATGTAATATTCTAGACGTTGAGGCCTGTTACACCCTAATATATATCCTGTGAATATCTGAAAAGTACCTGTAGCTAGTGTATGTTAAGCTATGCATACCTTTGTTTCCAGTGGGCTGGGTTCTCCATGATTTCCCTGGGGCATCAAGTGAGGCTGGCAGTTGTTGAATATTTCCTCTGCTCTTTTCCTGTCCAGCCAGTATCACTCTAAACACCCCTCTTCTTCTTCTTGGCCAGAGTCTGGAAGCAGCAGCAGCACCTTGAATTAAAAGCCCTAATATTTTTTTTTCTAATTGTAATTATAGCTGTAATCCAAAGATTTTTGGATTTCAGGGTGAATAGCCTACACTAAGTGTGCACAGTTTCATTATAGCTTCTTGAATAGCTTTGCCATGTCAGTTTGGTTAATTGGCATTTAATTTGGCTATGTATGCTTTCATTATTGTATTCTACCATTTATCCTTGTTATGAGGCTCTACACTAAGTGGGGAGCCATTTAATAACTACAAAATAGAGTGCTATTGTGTCTGAGATGCTCCACATCTCATGCATGATAGCTGCACTTAGTGCATGCATTCACACATCTGCCCCACTATCTTTAAATTTAGTAGGATTGTTTTGGGAAAATTAAAGAATAAAAAATGCATTTACATATATATTCATTTAGTTATCCATATATGGTTGTTAAGGATTATTTTAGTAGTGAACTCTTTATGTATACTACAGTAATACACTTAGATGATAGCTTTATGATGAAGGGACAGAATCTATTAATTTATTTATACTTTATTAATCAGGTTAGTGAACTGATGAAAGGAGCATTTTCATTCATGACCTGGGCCACAGTGGCAAAAACAATAACAATTAAGAATTACCCTTAGGAATACAATAAAAAGAAAGAAAAATAGTGCCAATAAGACACTTGACAAAGGCTGCATTTGCAGAATATAGAAAATGGGTGACAATGAATAAGTAAAACAACACTCAACATGTACAAGAGTATGTGCATTATGAATACTTGAATATAAAATTACATGATTTAAACTTCATTATAAATACATAATACTATCTATGCATTCTAAAAATATTACAGATATTATCACACTGTAAGATGTTATTATAGCATTATGGGATAGAAATCAGCTTGTGAATGTTGCATTGCTGTACAAAAAGGGACATATGGTTATATTTGCATCACTTTTATTGTCTTAAGGTAATATAAAAGATTCTAAACAGGCTCATTTTTGAATGGAATCAGCAGTAGAGTAGAACCTAAGCACTAGTGTACCATTTTGTTAACCCACATCATTACAACACTTACATTTACTTTCTTTGAACAAATGGTCTTTGACTGTTTTCTTTAAAGACAGTATTTTGTCTTTAATCATAATTTTCACTAGGAAATTGTTCCAAACAGCCGGAATATTATTGAAGAAAGCTCTTTCATACATTATCAAATGTGAACAGGGGCCTGTAAAACTGAATACCACCATTAATTCTTAGACTATATGATTGATTTCCAAACTGCATCTTAAAGTGATGGACAGTAGCCATCATTTAATATTTTCTTGATGAGAGTATTGAGTAATAAAGTAGCCCTGGTTGATGCTGGTAGCCAGTTGTTGCACATGAGTATACTGCAGTGATATATTTGTTAGCTAGGTATATTAATCTAGTTGTTTTATTCTCAGATGACATAATGAGTGCAATAATGTGTGCAGACAGACATTCAGTTAAAATGAGGACGTATTGCAGTCTCTGGGGGAGTACAGTTACGGCAATCAATTACCTAATCTCTGGGGTAAATGTGTAGGGCATTTTATGTGAGACTTTAAGCTGAATTCTCTGTGTTGATGGAATGGTATGGTTTGGTCTAAGATTATTCCTACATTCATGTGTTGAGTAGTGATAGCAAGAGGATGCCCAGTGTGGTCTGCAATGACAAGGATAGGCATTTTACTTGGTTTTCTAGAGGTGCCAAATAGCATCACTATGCTTTTCTGTATTAATGGACAGCTTAATGTTTACAAAGCCAGATCCATATAATTTCAAAATCCTTCTGAAGTTCACAGTTCATAATGGATTGTGTTGGACATGGTCTTGACAATGCAATGTGTGCATATTATAGTTAATCTGAGGCAGGTAACAGGATAGGTCACTACTATATAGTGAGAATAACACATAGCCCAGGAATGAACCTTGTGGGGCCCTTCATGCTGTGTTCTCAGTTTGAGTGGCATTGTTTGATCCAGTCACTTTGAAAGTACTGTTTTCAGAATACTTCTAAAATCATTGTACTACTTATATGGAAAAGCCTCCTAAAATCTAAAAAAGATCACTCTTGTAATTTTACCTCACTTACTGTTTATAAATATTGGGTCTATCAGTGAATATGCAGCTTTTAAAGTGCCAGTGTATTTATTTATTTATTATTTTCTGCCCAGGATAGTCCCATCATTGCCCTTTTCTGGGGATACCCAAGGTGGTGTTTATACTGACTAAGGGAGAATTAGTCATGGCACAGAGTAATTCCCCTACTGGTTAGCATAAGGGGACGATATTGAATGTGATGCTTCTTGCTTCCAGTCCGAGCACATAGGGAGCTCAGAGAAGCAAGGGGATATAATGGAGATCATAGACAGTGTAGATGTTGTAGATTCACAAAGGGAAAGTGAATCCTTAAAGGATGATGAAAGAAATGAGGTGCAGAGTGAAGAGATGATGTCAGATGAGCAGAGATGCATGGCAGAACATAATATAGAAGGAGCTGTGTGCCAGGAGAAATTGAAGAAAGTCAAGTCTTCTCAAGAGTACTGTGGAGCATCAAACGAGAGAGCAGGTGAGTCATTATTGGATTTAGAAGACATCTTCCACCAAAATCTTCTTAGGGAAGAAGATTCAGCATAAATGTGTGCTGTTACAACCCTCCAATCAGAAGGGTTGCAGGATGTATATTTAAAAGAAATGGTGAATTAGAGTGAACCAGAAAGTGAGGTAGTAGCTTTGTGGGGTGAAATCATGGAGAAGATACAGGAGGAAGAGGTGGCAGAGATTGTGTAAGGAAAAGATTTTATGTGCAGACTGTAAAAGAAGGAGAGAAATGAGTGGAAAAATGAAAGAGGTGATCAAATCAGTTCATAATAAGATTAAGTAATAAAAAGAAAAAGGTCTCAAAAGGTATGAGATTTGGGACACTGTGATTGCACCATTGGGTATTTCACCCAAAGAGGTAAGAGCTTCCATTCACATTCTGTGGCATTTTGTTTGGGACTGGACAGTATATGGAGATTTTTTTAGAACAGTATGAGTTAAAAAAAAGAACTGTAATCCTTGGAAATCTCATACTACTATTATAGTGATAATAACACATAGCCCAGGAATGAACCTATAATGCATATCATTGTTGGAGCCTTCCTGTGTCCTGAAAGAGTGCTCTTCAAGCTATCTGGAGATATACAGAGCTGAGTATATTTTTCTGGCACTTCAGAGGTGTGTACTGGTAATTGTTGTTTGACTAATTTTATATCATTGCTGGCTGACTTCAGAGTTGTGCACTGTTATTTTTGCTTCACTGTATAGTTTTTCAAATCTCTGCTGAAGGTGTTGGTTTTCACATACCCACCCTCCCTATTCCTGTGTTGTTGTTTAAATTTGGAGGTTTTTCAGTTGCCCACCCCCACTGTAGATTTGATCTGGGACACCCCCCCCGTCCCATCTTTTTACCTCATTCTACCTAATAGACTCCTTCTGCATTGTTTTTAGTTATTTTTAATTTAATTGAATTTTTTAAACTGTTTGGTCTAACATTGCTACATACTCAAGTGTGCTAGCTTGCACTGTATTTGAATTGTTTTGACTGCTGTTTTAGCTACTTTTCTGTATATATTAAAAATATATATACCTTTCCTGTAACTAGTGTAGTCCAGATTTAGATTTGCTGTATCCAGGACTGTATGTACGCTTCTGAGCCCCCCCCCCAAGCTTTCTGTGTTGGAGGGAAGCCTTCTAGCTTATCAGTGGGAGTGGTAAGCACTAGGTAACCTATGTACGACATAAGGAGTGGCACTGGCCAAGAAATTGTTGTTATTGGCTGTTTGGGCAGTTTTTCCATCTCTCTCAACTTTCTGATTTAAAAGCCCACATTTGCACTCATTTTCCCCCTTTCCTGTAACTAGTTTAGTCCAGATACAGATTCTTACTTTTAGCACTTGAATTTGCTTATTCGTGATCAGCACTTGTTCAGAACTTGTAAGCACTGATTACTACAACACTCAACCTTCCTTATTACCTAGAGGAAAACAGTTTTGGTACTTAATTTCCTCACTTGCTTAGAGAAAAACAGCTCTTGTACTCACTTTCCTCACTTATCTAGAGGAAAATAGTTTTTTTATTCAGGCATGTCCAATGGTCAGCTCCCAGTGTTCTCTCCTGTCTATCTGATTAATCTGGGCATCTTGGGGCAATGTAGAAATTGTCTCATGTACACAGACAACCCTCTCCTCCAACCACCCAACACTGCAACCTATGAGAGATGCACTTATCTAGCCAAACTGGAGGTAAAGCTCTCTCCAATCAAGAATGAACTTGACAGTCAAGAGGAGAAGGTAAACACTTGCACCACACCACACTCATCACATAGTCTCACTACATCTACACCACCAAAATCAACACATAGAAATTAAAAAACATTCACGGAGGCTCTCAATAATAATCTGCTCAAGCAACAGATGCCTCCAAAGCAGAAATACAAGCAACCTTCACCCCCCAACACGACCGAAATGATACATAGCCCGCAGTCTCAGTGTGCCACTCAACCACACCCAATAAGGCAAAACAACTTACCCAACACACTAGTCATAGGCGACTCTATAGTCAGGCACACTGATGTCCCACTCACCAGGCTAAACAAGGAGATGGTTACTGTCAGCTGCCTCTCGGGTAACAGGATCCGCCACATAACCCATGCACTCAGGTCACTCCACAACAAGTACAAATATGACTCTGTCATTGGCCATGTTGGTGTGAACGACCTGAGATGTACCTCCCTGGACTACATGAAAAGAGACATGGAACAGCTCTCCGATCTTGTAGCACAGGCAAGTATGACCCTAGCCCTGAGTAGTATTCTGCCATCACCCAGAATTATGCCGCAGTACAAGGACAAAATGATTGACTTCAACAATTGGCTAAGCTTCTGGTGCCATTCTAAAGGGATCCAGTATCTGTCTGCCTGGGATGACATGGTCGACAGACCATGATGCTTTGCCAGAGATGGCCTACACCTGTCACCCCTGGGATTCCGGATACTGGCAAAGGTTCTTGCCGCCCCTATAGTGCCTTTTTAGGCAAGGTTCAAATGACAAATTCACCACCATAACAGGAACAGGCAAGCAAAAACTGAGGATGATGCTACTCAATGCCAGAAGTCTAAATCTCAAAATGCACTCACTCGAGGCACTCCTTAAAATGGAGAACATTGATATCTGTGCAGTGACTGAGACCTGGTTCAAGGGGCCAGAGAGCACCCTTGCACTACCAGGCTATAACTCATACCACACTTTTCGGATATGTAACCTGTAATGGAACACCAAAGGCGGAGGTGTATCCATATTCATTAAGGATATCCACACCTCCAGGCTAGTTGCTCAGCATAATGCAGCCGAGGTTATCCAAGTGCAACTAACTCAGGGCAAAACTGCAATCCAAGTTGTAGCTTGCTACAGATCACCCACCATGCCCCAGGATTCCCACTCCTCTTTTCCTGACGTACTGGAAAATATTAGGGTTCAACCAAACACCCTAATAATGGGCAATTTCAACTACCCCACCATTGACTGGGAAAACTACTCATGTACCAACTCCTTCATTCAACGCTTTCTGGAATTCATAAACTCCAATGCCGTGGATCAACTTATCCACACCCCCATCAGGGGCAACAATATCCTAGATCTAGTCATTACCAATATGAGTGACCGGTGTTCCACACCTGAAGTCAATGCCTCATTGATCCGATCCGACCATAAGCTAATTACCCTAAATATCAACATCCTGCCTCCACCACCCATTAAGGAAACCATAATAAAAACTTTCTCCAAAGCCAACTTCATGCTCCTTAACACAGAAGTGGTGAACTTCATGACACCCATGCAGATGGACAATACAGTTATGACTACTGAATCTTATACAATTGCACTTTATAAGCCCTTACATGAGTGCATGGATCGTGCTATCCCAAACAGAACCTAGATGCTATCCTCCAAAAAAAAGGAAGCCAATCTGGTGGTCCCCTGCCATAAACAAAGTGTGCAACAGAAGGAAGAAACTCTTGCAAAAGAGAGTAAAATCCCACGAGTGGAGGAACTCCCTGGTCAGCCTCAGTAAGAAGCTGCAATCCCTGATAAAATCCTCCAAAGCTAGTTACAAAAACAAAATCGCCACTGATTCTAAAGACAACCACAAAGCATTCTATAGCTATGTCAAGAATCTGAATGGCAACACTCAGATGTGCTCTGAGTTACAGCACAATGGCACTAAATATACAGACCCAACTGATATTGCCAACATCCTGGCATATAGGTTCAGTGCTAACTTTACCCCCCTCTCACCCCCTAAAGAGCCCATCTCTATACCGGAAGAATGCAAAGTTCCTGTAATCATGACTGCACAGATAAAAAACACACTCTCCAAAGCCAAGAACACAGCATCCATGGGACCAGACAACATCCCAGGCTGCATTCTACATGAACTACAGAACGAACTGGCACCCCACCTAAGTACAATGTTCAATCATAGCCTCACCTCTGGCTTTGTGCCTGCTAAATGACGCACAGCAACGGTTATCCCACTCCACAATTGGGGAGCCACCATGGACCCCAGGAACTACTGCCCCATTAGCCTGATGAGCCTGGTCTGCAAGGCCATGAAACGTATCATCATGTAACTTATAAAAAAATACATTGATAATCTCCAAACTCTGGATCCCACCCAGTTTGGGTTTGAAAAAGGCAGATCATGTCTCCTAAACCTGATAGACTTCTTTGAAGCAGTCACCAAAGCTGTAGACAAGGGTAAGGTGGTTCACACAGCCTATCTTGATCTTGCCAAGGCTTTTGACACCATCCCCCCACTCTGGAATTATAGATAAACTCATTAAACTAGGTATAAATCCTTATGTCACAAGATGGGTTGCCAACTGGCTCACTGACAGAACCCACACTGTGAAAGTAGCAGACTCCAAATCCGACTTCAGACCAGTGACAAGTGGAGTACCACAGGGTTCAGTCCTGGGTCCTCTCCTGTTTGGTATCTACTTCTTTGAAGTACAGGCTAACACAGAAGGTCTTTGGCTAATGAAGTTTGCAGATGACTGCAAACTAGGAGCCATAATCGAAACTCCTAACGATGTGGACATCCTGCAAAAGGGCCTCACTGAGACAGATGCCTGGTGTCAAAGCCATGGCCTCAAACTCAATGCCAAAAAGTGCATTGTCATCCCCTTTGGTAAAAACTCTGTACCCATGAAATACAACATAGGCGATAGTATACTTAACACTGAAAGTGTGATAAGAGACTTTGGGACACAGGTGGACAGTAGTCTCTCCTTTGATAATCACATCACCACAGTAGTCAGGAAATCCTTCTACATGGTACACCTCATCACACAAGGTTTCTCATCCAGAAAAAAAGAGGTCATTGTTCCACTCTACTCATCACTCATTAGACCCATTATAGAGTACAATGCCCCTTTTGGTATGTACCTCACAAGACATCTCCAACTACTGGAAAGGCTGCAGAAATACCTCACAAAGAGGATTACCGGCCTCAAACAGATGCCCTACGCTGACGTTTCAAAAAACTTCAGCTTTACTCCGTCACATATCGCCTACTCAGAGGTGATCTCTGCCTAACATACAAAGCTATGTCAAACCCAAAGCTGTTGGACATGCTCCACTTAAAGAAATCCCAATCCCTCTGAGCTACACGCTCTAGGGACCTAAACCTTGTCACCACAATAAACAGAACATGCCAGAGGGATAGATTCCTGTCCCAGAGACTTCCCATACTCTGGAATAAACTACCTATATATATCAAACAAAGCTCCTCATTAGCACTCTTCAAGAAAAATCTTGATGATTGGATGGGAAATAGGAAATTCACCCCGGGGATCACCTCTGTGGCTCTGCTCGACAGTGGCACAGGAAAATAATTTTCTTGGGTGGCAAAAGCCAGGGTACCTTTTTGGCTGGACTTGTATAGGCCCCAGGTCTGATAGCCTAGTACCTACCTATGAACCTATGAACCTATGTGGTGAAAGCATTTCATAGAGAAACTAAAAAATAATTTTTGTGCAATTTAGGGGGTAATTATAGAAATGAAAAATGAAAAATGTGATAAACATAGATGACAGCAGAGGATTTGTTAGATATATAGGACAACTGAAAGGCTAATCATTTGATTTGTAGCTGTGAACATTTGTTTCTTTTTACTTGTGATAGGCCAGTGCATAAAGCTAAGAAAAGTGATATGATATGTAAAAATGTGGGCAAACTGAGCATTTATGGATGGATTGTGAAGAAAATACAGAAACTATACAACAAGAAGAGACACATGAATCTGTATGTAATATATAAAAATATATAGAAAAGGAAGATGGAAAACAAACAGTGGTAAAAAATAAATAAATGAAAGAGAAGTAGTACAAGATATGAGTGAAGAGGAATATGTAAACTGGCAAGTAGTGATTGGAAAAAATTCTATAGGGAAAGGGTGAAGGAGAGAAAAAGGAAATGTAAAAGTGTAATTGTGAAAGAAAATAAAAAGTAAAGAATAAAATTGGAAGGAAATAATCCTTTGTATCTAAAAAGTGTCTGAAGACCTTAGCAATAAATGTTAATAGTATAAACACAATTAAAAGATGAATAGGCATGCTGGAATTGTGTGCAACACTTTATATGCATATAATTATATTAGAAGATACAAGAGTGTTAACAGAATAAGAAAGGTTAAAAATAGAAGTGTTATGGGATGGAAATATCATTTTGGATATGGTAGCAAAATTTGGAAAAATAACAGTGATAGATTTAAGGTGGAAAAAAAATGTGTACAGAATTATTGCACTATATGCATGTGTTACAAAGAAAGAGCAAGAGATAATGCTTAAAAATCTAAACTAAGTAGCAGTTAATATGGATATAATATTAGTAAAATACTTTAATTCCTATTTAAGAAAAAGAAAGAAAGAAGAATGTGATGTTAGGAATATATATCAGAGAATAAAAGTGGAACGCTATATATATATATATATATATATATATATATATATATATATATATATATATATATGTGTGTGTATATATATATATATATATATATATATATATATATATATATGGGACAACATACACTGGATGTATAAAAGAAATGAAAGAAGAATCAGAATTGCTTATTTTTTAATCTCTGATAGTTTGAAAATTGTGCAAAAAGGAATAAAAGTAACAGGTTTTTCAGAGCATTTAGCTATATGGTTAGAAGTTTAAGAGAAAGAAGTATGTACAAGAATTGGTAAAGGTTTTAAGTGGCTTAATGAAAAGGATTTAGATGAAGCCACTATGGAGTTTATTAAACTATGGACGCATCATATAGATATGGACATTTTTATGAAAACTGAATGAATTGGTGGACAAGTTTTAAGGAAAAGTATAAAAATGCTGTTTGAATTGTTAAGCTAGGAAGATATAAATCAATATATATGCAACTGACTCAAGGAAATCTTTAGAGAAGGCCTAAGAAATATGACAACTTTTTATAAAAAGTAAAAGAAAATATATACTTTAAATTAGGAGGGGATTAAGAAGATGTATAAACAAGCATATTTCTTACAAGGAAAAAGGGAAGAGGTGGCTCTGTATTTAAATAAATTTATAAAAGAGAACACGAATATACTAGGAGAATTAAAAAAATAACAAAGGATAAAGAATGACTGCACAAGATAAAATATTTGAGGTAATAAGAGAGCATATAGAGAATACTTTTGTAAAGAAACAGTTAAATGAAAGACAGAAATGGAAAGTTAAAAAATTGAGTAAGGAGTATAATGAGAGTTTGGAAAAAATATAAGTATAGAAGAATTAAATGGAAGTTTAAAATAAATTAACTTGGAGAAAGCTATGAGAATGGATGGTATTGAATATCACATGTACAATAATATGGAAGAATGGCAAAAAGTGTATTTTGTGGAGATATTGAATGAATGGCTAGACATAGAAGTGGTGGAAAAAGAAATATATATTGGGACTATGAAATTTATATGGAAAAAAACAAGGAAAATATGATATAAGAAATTGGAGACAATAATGTTGAATAATACAGATTTTTAAATCTTTATGAAAATAATAAGTTAAGATTATTAAATAAAGTAGACAAATGACTTGAATATACAATCTTTGATAAGAAGTGGAAAGGAAGTCAGGATTTACTATGGATAATAAAATAAGTGATAGATGGCATTATAAATTAAAGGAGGAACTAAAGTTTTGGTAGAAGATGTGAGCAAAGCATTTGAAAAAATACAATATGAATGTTTATGGGATATATTAAGGGATTATAATATGAGTGAAAATATAATAAAATCATTAACTCAATATATGAGAAGAAGAATATGAGAGTAATTTTAAATGGATAGTTAAGTGAATAAACAGTAATAGAGTGTGGGATACGGCAAGAATATTCTGCAAGCAGTATTTTATTTGTATTAGTTATGAATGTGATTGTCAATAAAATGAATAGAGTGTTAGACATTACAAGTTATAACATGACAGAAGTAATATGAATTGGAAAAAATGTTTACTTATGGGGATGGTATAGTTTTAGTTACTTATAATAAGGAATGGATGGGAGAAGGAATTAGAAATATAAATAACTATTAAAAATGCTTGATTTGCATGTAAATAAAGACAAAAGTAAAATGTTTATATTTAAAGGAAAGATAGAAGGTATTCAGTTTAATGATGAATTTTTAGATGTATTGAGAACAACATTTGGATTGGGTGAGCATAGAGACAAACAGTGGAGAGAAAATCTTTCAGAAATTGAAATATGAGAAAATCCAAAAAACACAACTGGACACTGCTAAGTTTTCCAAATCCACCAAGTTTATTAAAATGCCAAGATACAGAATAAAGGATGAGCGCTTTCGGGTAACAACCCTTCTTCAGATAAAACATCTCACTCCTCAGAAAATATTTAAAAAAACCCTTGACCAATGAAAAACTAGTAAAAAACCTGCCTATTCCTAAGGGCGGGTTTCATAGGAACTACATCATTAAGTCCTGGGCTCCTGTGTGCCATCAGTTCTATAATCCATTTAGATTCAGCTAACTCTGTTAACTGCTTGATGTCACCCCCTCTATTACCCAGTTTCACATTGACAATTGCCCTGAACTTAAAACTGTGTGCTGGATTCTCATCTAAATGTCTAAACAAGGTGTTGTGTGTATGATGTAGTTCCTATGAAACTTGGAGGATTTGGAAGACTTAGCAGTGTCCAGCCATGTTTTTTGGTTTTTTGGATTTTGTCATAGCTTGACTTGGCTTGGTTGGACTTTAGCAAGGCACAGAACATTTTTTTGGGTAGAAATTGAAATATGTGTACGCTTTGGAAATCATATAAACTGTTATATAAAAAGTGCACTTAATAAATTCAATTATATTAGACATGTTGGCCTATATAACAAGTGTGTATATGATCCCATCCACATATAAAAAGAAATAATGTGCATTGTATTTCCTTTATATGGGGATCTAGGCTAAATCCAGTTAGAAGAGGGACAATGTATGTTAAAGAAGAGAAAGGACTAGGATTAATCAACCCAATTGCTCATGCAGCTTCTTTAATTTTATATACAACTTTGGCAGGATTTAAAAATGAGAATAGCAACTTTATGGAACATATACTGAATGGTAAATATAAAGCTTTTTTGGAAAATATAAATCTGGGGAATAGATGGAAAAATCATGTAAATGAACAGATATAAAAGAATATCAAAACGCATTTTTTATGGAAATTGAATATAAATAACACTGAGAAAAATAGGAAAGAATGGTATTTGAATATAATGCATGAACATTATTATATTTTCCCATGGAAACATTTAGAGAATGAAAAAATAAATGCTATTAAAATAAGATATGTATGATATAAGGAATACATGAATGTAAAGATTTTTTTGTGGAGATTGACAATAGATACATTACCTATTAAAGCTGACATGCCTTATAAGAATACAGAAAAGAGAGCGTAATTACTGTTGGGAGGCTGAAACAAGGGACAGATATATATATGGATGTATGTATGTATATATAAATATATATATGTGGGTCTACCTGATAACACCGACACGTCAAAACAATGTCAATGAAATAACCGACACGACAAAACCGAAAAAAAAACGAAAGTTCAAAAACACGAAACTTCACATGCCCAACAAACCACAGTCCTGACAATCAACAAAACAAATACCTTTCCCGAAAAACA
>NC_056737.1:907503333-907607593 GCF_019279795.1 Protopterus annectens
TTTTTTTTTCTTCTACGGACTGTACTGCTGTGTACAGTAGGCAGTCCTGCTAAATTACCAAAGATATGCCATTTTTAAGTGTAACCCTGGGGCTCAGGAATGTAATAATTCATACTGGGTCACAAAGCATCAACTCACATCTTCAGGTTCTCAACCTAAAACCCCTTAACCGGAGCTTTGGTAGTGAGAACTCTTTCCAAATAAATATTAGTGAGCAAATGTTTTTTTTTATTCTAACTACAGGAATTTCTAAGAAAGTAACTTTGTGAACAATTTAACCTTTGCTAACTGCAGTCTTCTGCTCCCAGTGGTTGAGATATTGTTGTGTTATATTGTTTTCTGTTCCTACTTTCTCAGGGTTGCATTATCATTCAGTGTATGCTTCAAATTTTATCAGAGCTTGATTGCAGCATGCCTATCTATCCACTATCCTCTCATTGATGAAATTGAGCATATTCAAATAAAAGACTGCTTTTAATTTGTTGTATGTGCAATTAACTATGTATCAACATGTGATACTGAACTGAGGTTTAAATTTTGTACCTGCAGTTTGATCCATATTGAATGATATAATTTTATAATTAAAAATGTTCAGAAGGAAGATCATGTTGACTTCTATTTTTAACTCAGATGCATCTGTGAGTTATATTTTTTTTAAAAAAAAAGCTCTTTCATGCCTTAGAATACATCCATCTTGGATACTTTTCTTAATGTATCTGAAAGGGATGTTGCCAACTTTTTACTTGATTCTAAGCATCGTTTTTACGATGCCAGTAAAGAAGAAAAAGAAGCATTGAATGAGCTTAGGGGGGATACAGAGCTGACCATCAGACCCGCTGATAAGAGAGGTGGAGTGGTGGTGATGAATAGATCAAATTATGCATGAAAGATGTCAATTTTACTAGAAAATAATACAACATACAAGACAATCATGAGGGTACAAGTTCATATAATGTGTCAAAACATCAATTCAAAACTCAAGAGTCTCCTTTCAGAGAACAAAGTATCCAAAGAAATGTTTGATCACTTTATTGTGGAACAGCTGACAATTCCAGTGATAAGCGGTTTAATAAAAGTGCACAAACATCCTTCTGATCCCCTGATGTGACCCATTGTATCAGGGAATGGCTGGATAATAACACCACTTTCAATTTATGTGGAGCATTCTCTCAAAAATATGGTTCACTCTAACAATGCCATCTTAAGAGATATTGGACATGTTTTAAACCTACTTTCAGACTTTGTGGAGTTTATGAGAACAGATTTATGTTATATAATGGTTACTTTAGGAGTGAAGAGTCTTTTCACAATCATACCCAATGACTTTGGGTTGTCATCTTTAAGGCATTATTTGGAAGTTCATAGTAAGTTAGATTCGGATAAAAAAAGAACTGATTTGCTATTTGCTTGACTTAATTTTGAACAATAACATTTTCCTGTTTAATAAAACTATTTATTTGCAGAAATGGGGTGTTGCTATGGGTACACCATGTGCAAACAGTTATGCTAATTTAGAGATGGCTGATTGGGAGAACACCTTCATGCACAACAATCACCCATTTATAAGCTCTTTAAAATTTTACAAATAATTCGCGGATGACATCTCTTTAATATGGACAGATAAACTCAAGGACTTTGTAGCATATCTGGATAGCACAACAGACTTTCTAAAATTTACCTTGATTACTCTATGGATTACATACAATCTGCCTTGATGAGGAGAACAAGTTTAACATGAACATTTATAAAAAAGAATGTAAGAAGAATAATCTGTTGTGCAGGCACAGTATGCAGCCCTCTTTTACTTTCACAAAGGTAATTAAAAATCAATTTTATAGGACATCCAGATTATGTACGAGGGATGAGGACTACAATGATGTTGTCTTGAATATGAAATCAGAACTTCAAATGAGGAGATACAAATGCCAAGAGATAGAATAAGAAATGGCTGATTTCTCTTGCAAAAGGAAAGATGAAGTTCAATCTCTTTTTAAGAGCTCAAGCAGGATGGTTCATTCAGTAAAATGAGATGACACCAATGAAATTAATGTGAGACGAGCTCAACCAGTGAATATGAAGAAGAGAAGCATACCGACTTATGCCAATGATGTAAGATATATATGTGATATTATTAGATCTAATTGAAAGATTATTACATCTGACCCTGCACTGAAAGATTAGTAGGAGACACTCCCTCATTTGTTTTCAAAAGAAAAAAACATTTGAAACAACTTTTATGTTATTCCTATAACAGACTTGGACCCCCATATCAAATAAATTTCGTACATTCCGATGTAGGTCTTGTACCTGCTGTAAACACATTACATCACAGAATGATTTTATACATCCTTGCATAGGCAAGAAATATAAATGTAATGTTTATGCAGATTGCAGGACTAAGCATTTAGTCTATATAGCACGCTGTAATTTGTCCTCAAGTTTCTATGTAGGAAAGACAGATAGGCTATTTAAGGAATGGATTTCAAAGCACATAAGTAACATTAGACTCAAAGATTTGAAGAATCCACTTGCCAAACATAGTAATGACAATGTCGATCATCAGTTTTATGGCCTTACAAATGACTAAGGAAAGTGCTACAAGACGAGACATTATTTTAAGAAGTGAACAAAATGAAATGAGGTAGATTACTGAGTTGCAAGTATACATGCCACCAGGGCTGAATGTGAACCTACCTCTAAAACTGACACTAAAAGGGCAGAGGCTGCTCAGGAAATTTTGATTGGATAGGGCAGTGTCCCTTAACAGACATTTGATTGGTCTTGACTTATCTATTTAATCTTACTTGTATCCAGTAATGGCAGATCTGAGGAAGGGTTTGTTACAACGTGAAAGTGCGTATCTCCTGTTTTTATTGACTTACAATTTTGTTTTATTAAAAGTTTTATTTTATGCTCAATGGCCTTGTGATAGCATCAGTTGTTTGCTTGTGTTATATATTTATATATACATTGTTAGAGGTTCTTTGTATATAGTCTGTTGCAAGTTTATTGTACATACTGTATTACACATTCATTGTATATACATTGTTACAAGTTCTTTGTATGTACGTTGAAGCTGTTTTTGTTTGCTGCATCAGATGGGATTTTGTTTTTTCTTCTATGGACTGTACTGCTTTGTACAGTTGGCAGTCCTGCTGAATTACCAAAGATATGCCTTTTTAAGTGTAACCTTGGGGCTTAGGAAACTTATTAATTCATTCTGGATCACAAAGTATCAGCTCACAGTTTCAGGTTCTCAACCTAAAACTCCTTAACCAGAATTTTCACCTGGTATAAAGAACTCATTCCGATGTTTGCTCTGAGAGTGTTGATGGAGAAGTACAGAGAAGGAGTTGCATTGTGTCTTTGTGGATTTAGAGAAAGCATATGACAGGGTGCCTAGAGAGGAGTTGTGGTATTGTATGAGGAAGTCAGGAGTGTCAGAGAAGTATGTAAGAGTGGCACAGGATATGTACGAGGGTAGTGTGACAGCGGTGAGGTCTGCAGTGGTAGTGACGGATGCTTTTAAAGTGGAGGTGGGATTGCATCAAGGATCAGCTCTGAGCCCTTTCTTATTTGCAATGGTGATGGACAGGTTGACAGACGAGATCAGACAGGAGTCCCTGTGGACTATGATGTTTGCAGATGACATTGTGATCTGTAGTGAGAGTAGGGAACAGGTGGAGGAGACCCTGGAGAGATGGAGATATGCTCTAGAGAGAAGAGGAATGAAGGTCAGCAGGACCAAGACAGAATATATGTGTGTGAATGAGAGGGAGGATAGAGGAATGGTGAGGATGCAGGGAGTAGAGGTGGCAAAGGTGGATGAGATTAAGTACTTGGGATCAACAGTTCAGAGTGATGGTGAGTGTGTAAGAGAGGTGAAGAAGAGAGTACAGGCAGGATGGAGTGGGTGGAAAAGAGTGTCAGGAGTGATTTGTGACAGACGAGTACCAGTAAGAGTGAAAGGGAAGGTCTACAAGAGGGTAGTGAAACCAGCTATGTTATATGGGTTGGAGACTGTGGCATTGACAAAAAGGCAGGAGTCAGAGCTTGATGTGGCAGAGTTGAAGATGTTAAGATTTGCACTGGGTGTGACGAGGATGGACAGGATTAGGAATAAGTATATTAGAGGGTCAGCCCAGGTTGGAAGGTTTGGAGACAAAGCCAGAGAGGCAAGATTACGTTTGTTTGGGCATGTGCTGAGGAGGGATGCAGAGTATATTTGGAAAAAGATGCTAAGGATGAAGCTGCCAGGTAACAGGAAAAGAGGAAGCCCTAAGATAAGGTTTATGGATGTGGTGAGAGAGGGCATGCAGGTGGTTGGTGTGACAGAGCAAGATGCAGAGGACAGGAAGAAATGGAAACAGTTGATCTGTTGTGGCGACCCCTAATGGGAGCAGCCGAAAGAAGAAGAAGAAGTAAGAACTCATTCCAAATTAATATTAGTCAGCAAAGATTTTCTTTTTTTTTATTCTAACTACAGGTATGTCTAAGAAAGAGACTTTGTGAGCAATTTAACCTTCACTAACTGCAGTCTTCTGTTCCCAGTGGCTTGAGATATTGTGTTATACTGTTTTCTGTACCTACTTTCTCAGGATTGCATTATAATTCATTGTATGCTTCAAATTTTATCTGAGTTTGATTGCTGCATACCTTTTTATCCTCTATCCTCTCACTGATGAAATTGGACACCCAGCTTTTCTTCTGGTTTCACCTTTGCAAGCATACATTTTGGATACTGGTAACTAGAGGCTAACTTTTGGGACAGTGTCAGAGGCAGCTGCCTGGACTCCAGGGCAGCCCATGGCTGACTGGCTAAAGATGTTTTGTTTTTTCTTTATGCACTTTTCTTGTTGACCACACTATATAATTTGAAAGAAACATTTTAAATTCAATCAAAATGTATGTGAACATTTTTAAATGTAAAGAAAATAATATGTACACTGACAGTTTTGAACAGTGTTTTTATGATAATTGGGGAGAGACAGCCAAGTAATGGGATATTGGTATAACACTGATGGGGGTCTGGTTCATTATCTTGCATATAGCCCAGTTTGACCATAATCCATTTCTGCTGACTGAAATCGTATACTGCAAAAATATGGGAATATTTGCCAGTTAGATAGGTCAGACCAGTACTGAGTGATGTAAGAGAAGCTATTAATGGTGACAGGGAAGACATAGGGAAGTCAAAATAAGATGTAGATGTCCTGCAAATATGTAGGCCCCCAACCTTCAAAAATCAGTATGTTGCATAATTTCTGATTTGTTGAACAAAAGCTGTTGCACCTTTTATATTGTCTTGAATTGTTTTATTCATTGCTAAAGAATGAAGTATTTCCTTAATATTCCAGGATTGTATAATATAGTCTGAACATGTTGCATTTCAGTATTATATTCACAGTACTTCTTTACAGCCTCTAGCAGCTGTGAAGGGATTGATGTTTGTCAGCTCAGTAGAGTCTGCATTATTCAGAGTGATTACCACAACAGTCTAATCTTCAGCAGCCATTAACAAAAGGATTTCTGCATTTAGTTGAAAGTTGTTACTCTTGTCGTTCTGTCAGTTAGGTAGCTCAGATGAATAAAGCTCCAGCTTGTTAATGATTTGCTTCCTGTGCCAAAGCTGCAGAGTTTTGAAACTTTCTACCTTCATTAATCTGTTTTGTGCCTTCTGAGGAAGTCACTTAGACAATGTTTTAAGGCAATTAGGAATGTGGGCTAGGCTCCTAAACTGTTTCTTAGACTGCATGCCTAGTAACTTACTATGAACTCTGATTGGTTTTTCATAGTCGTTCTCTCTTGCATAGCTGATTTATTTCGGGAAATGGCATGGCAATATCATCAGCACAGCAATTTTGGATGTAATACAGGCAATTGATTCTTTAAGGACAGCAGGTACTGCATTTGTAGATGAAACGCTGAAATGCAAAGTTGTTTGCCAAAAGCAACATCTGCATTAGTAATAGTTCCCTTTAATGTGGAATTATTCAGATGACTTTACCTCTGCAGAGATTGTGTCTACTGGACTTAGTTGGTTAATGTTTTTATGTTCTCTGTTAAACCTGTGTTTCACATGTCTCAGTCTCATGGTGTGATGCTAGTGATATTTATACAATTTCATGTAGTTCATCCAAGACTATCAATAAAGTAAATGTACATTATTTATTTCAAATGATAAGGAGTGTACACAGTCAACTGAGTGACTGTAGCTGTTGGTAGGGGTGTGGCTTTCTGTGGATGAAAGTACCTTTCCTCTTCTCATCTGTTAGTTTGGGCTAGATTCAGTAACACCTATAGTAATTGTACACAATAAGTGTAAATGATCTGTATTCAAGAACATCCTTACTACATTTTTATACTTTCTAGTAACTCAGAAAAAGTTATCCTAATTGTACATGTACTGTGTACTTTGTGGTAACCTTTATGAATCTCCTTCAGTATTCAGAGTTGCAAGAAAATCAGTAGGAAACTAAAATGAGGAGGAAGATGGTGTGAGTTATGGTTGTGTCTGCTCACTGAAAATGGTGTACACTTAGTGTAAGCATTAATGAATACCAGGGAGTCTTTAATCTGGCTTAGCAGGACTAGTGTGCATGTGTGTCTGAAATATGTTGGAATACTTGACTATGGCTAATATGTGTTTATGTGCACAAACTTGAAATTTGTTACTTTGGACATTGTTATTGTTAACAATGCAGCTATAATTGCCATCTTGAGGGATGCGTGTGGATACAAATGACTGATCCCGCTGAGTTGATAAAGTTACACAGCCATTAATTTGTCTTTGCTGGATTAGTCTGTATTTATGCAAAAGAAATTAGAATATTTTTCTATGACAATTGTTATCACAGTCAGACTTGCAGTGTGTACCCAGAAAATAAAGTGACCATAACTGATGATTATGGATATTGGTGGACTATAATGACAGCAGTTTTAGTCATCTTTTAGGATTGAAATGTACTGAACTAGATACTTTTGTCATTATCAGTTAATAAATTTTACTTCACTGCTTAATGGAAAAATATTCATAACATGCTCTGACAAATGTTCCTGTATTAAACAATAATATAATTTAAAACAATCAGGAAGCTGAATCCCAAAGAACCTACTGATATATGCCTGGTTCTAAAAATGTGTGTGTGTGTGTGTGTGTGTGTGTGTGTGTGTGTATGTGTGTGTGTATGTGTGTGTGCGCCCACGCGCGCGCGTGCGTGGTGTGTGTGTGTGTGTGTGTGTGTGTGTGTGCGTGCGTGCGTGCGTGCGTGTGTGTGTGTGTGTGTGTGTGTGTGTGTGTGTGTGCGTGTGTGGTGTGTGTGTGTGAAGGGGAGGCCCATGGCTGAAAACAGCCTGGTCCCAAGGTACACTTAATTCATCACTGGTTGGGGAGATGATGCACTCAGGTCCATCTGTAAAAGGTTACTGTACACTGTCATTCCCTAGGATCTGTGTAACAGAAAGAAATTGTGCGGTGTTTATGCAGATGTGCCAATATGTAGCTCATGCTGTTTTGTAACTTGAAGGGTTAAAAGTTATAATACTATCATTCTGAAATGCATACTATAGTCACCAGTATTCTTTCATCATTTATATTCAAAACATGAACTACGTTTATTACTGTCAGGATTAATAGGTAATATTTTGTATTTTTGACAGCTTTGATTTTTTTGCTGCTTTTACTTTCAAAATCATTCATTTATAAAAGTCACTAAAGAGAAATGCTGTTATTTTCAATACTTGTTTAGGTTCTACTCGCTTTCAAGTTGAATTTTGAAATGCTGACCTAACCTGTCTACAAGAACTTTCCCAATGACTTGGGGGTAGGGGTAGCACACTGGCACAGTAGACGGACTGCTGCCTGGTTCCAGATATGGTTCTCATCTGGTGTGTCTTCTGCATAGACTCTGCATGCCTTTTCTCTCTTCATGTGGGGATTTGATGAGGTTTCTGGTTCCTTTTTTCATTCCAAATGCATGGTATTATATGTGGGTGTGTGCAAGTGTGAGTGTCTATATGCATGCATTTTGTATGTGCATGTAGCTGTGTGCTGTACCTATGTCTGGATGCATATCTGTAGCTCTCTGCAGCTGTATTTATGTGTCTGTGTATGTGTGTGTAAAACACTGTATGCATTCATATGTCTGTGTCAGTATCTGTATTTTCACATGCATTTGTGTGTGCATGTGTTGATATGTGTTTGAGTGCATTACTTTGTGTGTCTGTGTGTGTGTGTGTGTGTGTGTGTGCGTGTGTGTGTGTGTGTGTGTGTGTGTGTGTGTGTGTGTGTGTGTGTGTGTGTGTGTGTGTGTGTGTGTGTGTGCATGCAATGCAAATCTCAGAGTTGTGTAGGTTTTTTTGTGTGTATGTGTATATCTTTACATATAGGTTCATAGGTTCATACTAGGCTATCTGCCCTAGGGCATTTATAAGCCTAGCCAGAGTGTGTTTGGCTTTCACCACCCATTTTAAATTAATTTTGCTATGCCTTTTTTCAAGGTTAGTATACTGTGCCTCTGTCTAACAGGGACACAGAAGTGATACCCGGGGTAAACCTACGATCTCCCATCCACTCATCAAGATTCCTCTTGAAGAGAGTCAATGAGGGACTCTGCCTAACCTGGACTGGGATTTTATTCCAGAGTGAAGGGAGCCTCTGGGTTATGAATCTGTCCCTCCAGCATGTCCTATTTATTTCAGTGCTGAGGTTCAAGTCTCTCGAGCAGGTAGCTCGATGGGATTTGGATTTTCTGAGGTGCAGCATGTCCATTAATTCCAGGTTGGACATGGCTTTATACGTCAGGCACAGATCGCCTCTGAGCAGGCGGTATGCCACTGAGTAGAGCTGGAGTTTCTTTAACTGGGCAGCATATGGCATCTGTTTGAGCCCTTTGATCCTCTTGATGAGGTACTTTTGGGGTCTTTCCAGTTGCTGCAGGTGTCTGGTAAGGTACATCCCAAAGGGGCATTGTACTCAATTATGGGCCTGATGAGGGATGAGTAAAGAGGCACGATGACCTCCCCTGATCTAGATGTGAATCTCTTCATGATTAGGTGGGCTATATAAAATGTTTTTCTAACCACTTTGGCCACGTGGTTGTCAAATGAGAGATTGCTATCAACTTGGGTCCCCAGGTCCCTAATTACTTCTTCTGTACTTAATGGATTACCACCTATGTGGTAATTTGTGGGCAATTTGTTTTTGCCAAAGGGGATGACTATACACTTTTTGGCATTTAACTTGAGGCCATGGCTCTGGCAGCAGTTGTCTGTTTCTATGAGGCCCTTTTAGAGGATGCTTGTGTTGGCTGGAGAGTCGATTATGGTGCCCAGTTTGCAGTCATCTGCGAACTTGGTCAGCCGCAGTCCTTCCGTGTTGGCCTGTACCCCCGAGAAATATATACCGAACAAGAGAGGTCCCAGGACTGAGCCTTGTGGGATGCCACTTGTAACTGGTTTGGAGTCTGACATGGCTCCAGCAATTCTAACCATGTGAGTTCTGTCCTTGAGCCAGTTTGCAACCCATCTAGTGATATAGGGGTTTATATTTAAGCTGGTGAGCTTATCTATAATGCCTGAGTGGGGTATTGTAAAGAAGGCTTTTGTGAGGTCCAGGTAGGCTGTGTGGACCACCTTCCCTTTGTCAATGGCCTTGGTGACTGTTTCAAAGAAATCAACCAGGTTTAAGAAGCAGGATCTGCACTTAACAAAGCCGAACTGGGTAGGATCCAGTGTCTGTAGGTCCCCAATATCTTTATTTATGAGGTCCATGATGATCCTTTCCATAGCTTTGCAGACCAAGCTGGTCAGGCTTATGGGGCGATAGTTTCCAGGATCCATTGAGGCACCATCTTTGTGGAGAGGGACCACTGTTGCTGTACGCCACTCTTTGGGTACATATCCTGTGGTAAGGCTGAGATTGAACAGTAGTTTTATGTTTGGGTTTAGCTCTTCTTGGAGTTCATGTAGGACACAGCCCAGGACACCGTCTGGTCCCATTGATGCTGTGTTTTTTGCTTTGGAGAGGGCAGCTATTACCTGAGCATCTGAGATGTCAGGGGGGCACCACTCTGCTAGGATAGATATTTGCCCTTTTGGTGGGGGGGGGAGTTTGCACTGAACCTGTCAGCTAGGATGTTGGCAATGTCTGTGGGTTCGGTGTATTTTTTGTCATTTTGGACTAATTCTGAGCATATCTGGGAATTCCCACCCAGGTTCCTAACATAACTAAATAAAGCCTTTTGAATATCCTTAGTGTCCTGTGCAATTTTTCTCTTGAAGCTGGCCTTAGACGATTTTATGAGTGCCCGTAGTTTTTTGCTAATACTAATCAGAGATGCTTTCCCTTTTTGGGATTTTGCTCTATCATGTAGTAGCTTCCTCCTTCTATTGTATAGTTTGTTTATGGCTGGGGTCCACCAGACAGGACGTCTGCCTTTGGAGGATTGGGTCTTGGTTTTATTTGGGATTGCATGATCCATGCATTCCTGAAGGTGTTCATAGAATGCGTTTTTAAAGGATTCTGCGGTCTGGGCCATATTTTCCACAGGCCCGGGGGCTTTAAAGGATTCCACCTTGGTTTTGAGGAGTGTGAAATTTGCTTTAGAGAAGTTTTTCACTGTGGTTTTCAGGGCAGGGGGTGGAGTCGGGATGTGAATATCCAGTGAGATTAGTTTATGGTCTGATCTTACCAGTGAGGGATACACTTCTGGTCTGGAGCATAGAGTCCCAATGTTGGTGATGATCAGGTCCAGTATGTTTTCCCCTCTTGTGGGAGTGGTAACAAGTTGTTCCATAGCATTTGAATGTATAAATTCTAGGAACTTTTGGGCTAGGGTGTTGGAGCTAGAGTAATGCTCCCAGTCTATGTTTGGGTAGTTGAAGTCACCCAATATAATGGTGTTTGGAGAGACGTTCATATTTTCTAGTGTTCTCAGGAAGGCAAAGTGGGGTTTCTGGGTTTGGGAGGGTGGTCTGTAGCAGGCTATAAACTGGAAGGTAGTTTTACCCACTGTTAGTTGCACATGGATAGTGTCTGATGCTTCGTGCTGTGCCACCAACCTGGAGGTGTGGGTATCCTTGATGAATTTTGATACTCCCCCTCCTTTTGTGGTTCGGTCAAGTTTTGGGGCCGAAAAGCATGGTATGAGGTATAACCTGGTAGTGCTGGGGTGCTCTCGGGAGCCTTGAACCAGGTTTCTGTTACTGCACAGATATCGATGTTCTCCATGCTAAGGAGAGTTTCGAATGCATGCATCTTGAGGTTTAGACTTCTGGCGTTGAGTAGCATTACTCTTACTTTCTTATCCCTTGTGATACCTGTAGAGGTGGGTTTGTCTTTTGAGCCTTGCCTAAAATAGGCACTATGGGGATAGCAAGAGCCTTTGCCAATATCCAAAAGCCCAGGGGTGACAGGTGCAAGCCATCCCTAGCGAAGCATTGTGGCTTGTCGAGCATGCCATCCCAGGCTGACAGGCATTGGATCCCCTTTGATTGACACCAATACTTAACCCAATTGTTGAAATTGATCATCTTGTCTTCATATTGTGGCATCATTCTTGGTGAGGGTAAGATGCTACTCAAGGTCAGGGTCATACCGGGCAGGGCTACATGCTCAGAGAGCTCCTCTATGTCTCTTTTCATGTAGTCCAGGGAGGTACATCTCAGGTCATTCACACCAGCATGGACAATGACTGAGTCATATTTGTACTTGCCTTGGAGTGACCCGAGTGCTTGTTTTATGTGGCGGATCCTAGCGCCCGACAGGCAGCTCACCGTGACCTTATCCTTGTTCAGCCTGGTGAGCGGGACGTCAGTGTGCCTGATGATAGAGTCACCTATTACAAGTGTATCAGGTGTGTTGTTTAGCCTTAAGGGTTGTGACTGCTCGGCACACTGGCTTTGTGAGCTATGTGTTGCACGTGTTTTGTTTTGGGGTAGCGGTTGCTTGGGTGTCTGCTTTGGAGGTCTCTGCTGCTTAGGCAGATTTTTATTTAGAGCCTCCGAGTAGGTTTTTTTGTGTTTATGTGTTTGGTTTGCTGTCCTGGTAGGTCTATGTGAGACTGGAATTGTAGTGAGTGTGGTTTCCTTCTCCTCCTGACTGGTTTTTCCAGTACTGAGTTGAGAGAGCTTAGCCTCCAGTATGGCTATATGGTTGCATCTCTCACATGTGTTGGAATTTGTTGGGAGGAGGAGTGGATTGTCTGTGTACATGAGACAGTTGTAACATTGCCTCAAGATTCCCAGATTCACCAGCTGGACTGGAGAGGAGATTGACAACTGACCTTTGGACATGCTAGAATAGTATTGGGAATTCCTTTATAATTGAAAAAAAAGGGCCAATGGGGAATGAGGTACTCAAGGGGAGTTTGTGAGGGTGTAGTGCTTTTAATATTTTAGTGCTGACTTATATAATTGCTTTAGTGAGCAAGTGCCAGGTAACTTAAATGCAATATGTTACAGGTAACGTAAATTCAAAAATGACAAACAGTAACTTTCTTTCAAGTGAAACAAGGAAATAAGTGCAGTAAGCAATGCAGATATCACTAGGGATCCACAGAAAAGCCGCGTTTTAGGTGGAATTAGCGTTTCAGGGAAATAACAAGCAAACAAACAACAAGCATACAAATAAAGCTAGATTCAGCAGGCCTGGATCTAGTCTATGCTACAGCAAACAAGGTGTACCAATTTCAATAAGAAGCAGTTCAAATATGCAAGCACTATAAGCCTTTAACCAGAAATTCCCAGCTCAGAAGGGCAGAGTCCAACCTCTCCTCCCACAAGAGTGGAGACCATGAACCCTTTTAATGTAAAATAACTGGCCTGAAGCCCAAGTGCTTAAACCAGAATTAATACACTTTTAGAATAACAGACACTGAGCCCTCAATCAGCAGTTCCCAACTTAGAAGGATGTTAGCTACCTGTCCTGCCACCACAGTGCAAGCCACAAACCTTCCTAATGTAAAACAACTGGTCTGAAGCCCAAGTGCTTAATCCAAAAGACTTAGAATGATACTTTTGTAATAGGTGACTCTATTGTCAGACACACTGACGTCCCGCTCACCAGGCTGAATAAAGAGAAGGTCATGGTGAGCTGCCTGTCGGGTGCTAGGATCCGCCACATAATGCAAGCACTCAGGTCACTCCAAAGCAAATACAAATATGACTCAGTCATTGTACATGCTGGTGTGAATGACCTGAGACGTACCTCCCTGGACTACATGAAAAGAGACATAGAGGAGCTCTCTGATCATGTAGCCCAGGCTGGTATGACCCTGACCTTGAGCAGCATCTTACCCTCACCTAGAATGATGCCACAGTACAAAGACAAAATGATCGATTTTAACAATTGGCTAAAATTTTGGTGTCATTCAAAGGGGATCCAGTATCTGTCAGCCTGGGATGACATGCTCGACAAGCCACGTTGCTTCGCTAGGGATGGCTTGCACCTGTCACCACTGGGCTTTCAGATATTGGCAAAGGCTCTTGCCACCCCCATAGTGCCTTTTTTAGGCAAGGCTCAAAAGTCAAACCCTCCCCTATAGACAGCACAAGGAACAAGAAACTAAGGGTAATGCTGCTAAACACCAGAAGTCTTAACCTCAAGATGCACGCACTCGAAGCTGTCCTCAGTATGGAGAACATTGATATCTGTGCAGTGACAGAAACCTGGTTCAAGGCTCCAGAGAGCACCCCAGCACTACCAGGCTATACCTCATATCATGCTTTTCGGCCCCAAAACCCGGACCAAACCACAAAAGGAGGGGGAGTTTCCATATTTATCAAGGATACCCACACCTCCAGGTTGGTGGCACAGCACGAAGCATCAGAGACTATCCATGTGCAACTAACAGTGGGTAAAACTACCTTCCAGTTTATAGCCTGCTACAGACCACCCTCCCAAACCCAGGAACCCCACTTTGCCTTCCTGAGAACACTAGAAAATATGAACGTCTCTCCAAACACCATTATATTGGGAGCACTACTCAAGCCCCAGCACCTTAGCCCAAAGGTTCCTGGAAATTATAAACTCAAATGCTATGGAACAACTAGTCACAACTCCCACAAGAGGGGACAACATACTAGACCCGATCATTACCAACATGGGGACTCTATGCTTCACACCAGAAGTATATCCCTCATTGGCAAGATCAGACCATAAATTAATTTCACTGGATGTCCACATCCCGACCCCACCCCCAGCCCAGAAAACCACAGTGAAAAACTTCTCAAAAGTGAACTTTTCACTTCTCAAAACTGAAGTGGAATCCTTCAAGGCCCCAGGGCCAGTGGAAACTATGGCCCAAACTGCAGAATCCTATATAAACTCATTCTACGGACATCTCCAGGAATGCATGGATCATGCTATCCCAAACAAAACCAAGACCCAATCATCCAAAGGCAGGCATCCAGTCTGGTGGACCCCTGCCATAAATAAACTGTACAACAGAAGGAGGAAGCTACTACATGATAGAGCAAAATCCCTAATAGGGAAGGCATCTCTGATCAGTACTAGCAAAAAATTACGATCCCTCATGAAATCCTCCAAGGCCAGCTTCGAGAGAAAAATTGCACAGGACACCAAAGACAATCATAAGGCCTTTTTCAGTTATGTTAGAAACCTGGGATGCAACTCCCAGACTTGTTCTGAGTTGATTCTAAACGACAAAAAATACGCTGAACCCACAGACATCACCAATATCCTGGCAGACAGGTTCAGTGCAAACTTCTCCACCCCCTCCCCCCCAAAAGAGCAAGTATCTATCCCAGCAGAGGGCTGCCTGCTAAACATCTCTGATGCTCAGGTGAAGGCTGCCCTCTCCAAAGCAAAAAACACTGCTTCCATGGGACCAGATGGCGTCCCAGGTTGCGTCCTACATGAATTCCAAGAGGAACTAATCCCTCAAATAAAACAGCTATGCAATCTCAGCCTCACTACAGGATATGTGCCCACAGAATGGTGTACAGCAACAGTGGTCCCACTCCACAAAGGTGGAGCCTCTATGGACCCTGGAAACTATCGCCCCATAAGCCTGACTAGCTTAGTCTGCAAGGCTATGGAGAGGATCATCATGGCGCTCATAAACAAAGACATCGGGGGACCTACAGACACTAGATCCTACCCAGTTCGGCTTTGTCAAGGGCAGATCCTGCCTTTTGAACCTGGTTGACTTCTTTGAAACAGTCACCAAAGCCATAGATGAAGGGAAGGTAGTCCACACAGCCTATCTGGACCTTGCAAAGGCATTTGACACAATACCCCACTCGGGCATCATAGATAAGCTATCCAGCTTAAATATAAACCCCTATGTCACAAGATGGGTCGCAAACTGGCTCAAAGACAGAACTCACAGAGTGAGAGTTGCTGGAGCCATGTCAGACTCGAAACCAGTCACAAGTGGCGTCCCATAGGGTTCTGTCCTGGGACCACTCTTGTTCGGTATATATTTTTCTGAGGTACAGGCAAACGTGGCAGGACTATGGCTCACCAAGTTCGCAGATGACTGCAAACTGGGCGCCATAATCAACTCTCCAGCTGACACAAACATCCTTCAAAAAGGTCTCACAGAGACAGATAACTGGTGCCAGTGCCATGGTTTAAAGCTAAATGCCAAATAATGTATAGTCATACCCTTTGGCAAAAACAATGTGCCCACAAATTACCATATAGGCGGAAACCCATTAAGTACAGAGAAAGTTATTAGGGACCTGGGGACCCAAGTTGATAGCAATTTCTCCTTTGAAAACCACATTGCCAAAGTGGTTAGAAAGACCTTCTACATAGCCCACCTCATCACGAAGGGTTTCACATCTAGATCAAGAGAGGTAATCGTGCCTTTATTCATCCCTCATCAGGCCCATCATAGAATACAATGCCCCTTTTGGGATGTACCTTACCCGACACCTGCAGCAATTAGAAAGACCCCAAAAGTATCTCACCAAGAGGATCAAGGGTCTCAAACAGATGCCATATGCTGCTCGGTTAAAAAAACTCCAGCTCTACTCAGTTGCATACCACCTACTTCGAGGCGATCTATGCCTGACATACAAAGCTATGTCAAATCCAGAATTAATGGACATGCTCCACCTCAGTAAATCTAAATCCCTTAGAGCCACACACTCGAGGGACTTGAACCTCAGCACAGAAATAAATAGAACTTGATGGAGGGACAGGTTCATAACCCAGAGGCTCCCTTCGCTCTGGAATAGAATTCCAGTTCATGTGAGGCAGAGCACCTCACTGAATCTCTTCAAGAAGAATCTCGATAGGTGGATGGGGGATCGTAGGTTTGTCCCAGGGATTACTCCCGTGTCACTATTAGACAGAAGCACAGTAAACTAAACCTTAAAAAGGGCACAGTATACTCAAATCAAGGGGTGGCGTAAGCCATACAGAATCGGGCTAGGCTTATAATTGCCTCAGGGCAGATAGCCTAGCATGAACCTATGGACCTATGAACCTATAGCTACACTTTAATCAAGTTACTACCAAGCAGTAATAAATACAATTGAATACTTTAAAGAATGCCTGGATTAGTGCTCAAGTTATACAAACAAAGCTAGATTCAGCAGGCCTGGAACTAGTCTATGCTACAGCAAACATATTTAAAATAATTTCTGAAAGCAATATTTGGCTTTGTAATGTTTACATAATTGGAACTGTAACATTATACTTTGCCTTTTATTAGAACAAACATGTATTTTAACAGCATAACACTAAGTGTTGCTTTGAAATATACAAATTGTGCTTCTCTGACTGTGGGAGTTTCTAAATGTAACTGTGACATTTTGGATTGAACTTTGCAGCAAATGAGAGGTAAAAAAAAAATCATAAGCAGCAGTCAACCTTCTAGTACTATCAGGTCAAAAGATGTGACATGTTTTGAAGTTCATGAGATAGAAAAAAACACATATAAGGCTGAATTCCGGAAAGTTTGCGGATTTCAGCACAATATACTGATATCAGAATTAAACTTGCAGGTAACATTGTAATATTTAAATGAACTACAATAAATTCAGAATAGCTCAGCACACAAGGGAGTATTGCAGTAGCAACGACACTAAACAAAGGTGCAAGTAATCCATAAGTATTGAGAAATGGTTGGCAAAGCGTATTGTACATTAACAAAGTTACAGAAAGATTATCACAATCCAAGCTTCCTGATAGTTATACAGGCATATGTATAACAAAACTGTCCAGTAAGATTGAGGACAACTGTAAAGTATAACCTACTCCATTATGATGCAAAAAAAAAAATAAAATAAATAAATAAATAAATAAATAAAAGAAATGATGGTTATCCCAGTGTAAGCAGCATGGCATTCATAATACATAATTTCAGAAATTTGTCTGCAAACGTTACAGACAATTACAGATACTTCCTTAATTCATTCCCTAACAAAATATCTTCAGAGCTCCATGCCATTTGTAATGTATATATATATATATATATATATATAGATATATATATATATATATATATATATATATATATATATATATATATATATTTATATATATCTATATATATATATAGATATATATGGGATCCGGACACATGCTCGACTAGCATATGTCTGAATCACAAAGCGCTTAACATCGACAAGCGCTTCCGTGTATGTGTGCCTGTCGGACTACAGTTTGGGTAAGGGAAAATTCCCTTTTCCCCACTGTAGTGTGATCTCGAAGTGAGAATATTAAAGTAGGGGGTGTGGGGGGTGCAGGGGGTGAAGCCCCCCTGCAGAAACATAGATTTTTTTTTTAACTACACATACACAGAAGTGCTTTTCGATGTTAAGCCCTTTCGTGTATGTGTGTTTGGTGTTTTGTGCTTCAGACACATGCTAGTCAAGCATGTGTCCTAGTCCCATATACATATATATATATACATATATATATATATATATATATATATATATATATATATATATATATATATGGATTCCATAGACTAGATCGAAGATTCACTACTTCGAAATAGTGTATGGAATGCACACTGCAGCAAAAGTGCACTTATTTGAAAGTGCACTTACGCGAAGTTCAGTACAATGAACGGGTGTTGTACTGAACTTCCGTGCAGTACTCATGGACCTTAGGGTTAGGGCACGGGTCATAGCGAGGGGATAGCCCTTACCATGACCCGTGCCCTAACCCTAAGGTCCATGATGACTGCAGCTCACTGAAGGACATAGCAATGTCCTCCACTATGGTGCAATAATCACAAACCTTAGGGTTAGAGCATGGATTAGGGTAAGGGGATAGCTTTACTAACTATCTTCTTACCCTAACCCATGCCCTAACCCTAAGGTCCGTAAGTATTGCTCCATAGTGGAGGACATAGCTTGTTTTTTGATGTCCTCCACTGTGCTGCTGTAATTTCGGTGAAGTGCACTTTCGTGGAAGTCCACTTTCGTTAAAGTGAACTTTCGCGTAAGTGAGGCTTCCTATTACAAGTTCGAAGTTGTAAATTTTCTTTCTTGTAATAGTAATCCATATATATACATATATATATATATATATATATACATATATATATATATATATATATATATATACATATATATATATATATATATATATATATATATATATATATATATATATATATATATATATATATATATATACATATATATATATCATATATATATATATATATATATATATATATATATATATATATATATATATATATCAATATCATCAGCAATCTTTGCAGTAAGCTCAGAGAGAAGTACAGATATCTCTGTAAGGCATGCACTAATAAAATATGTTGCTTGTGCTTGTGCTTACAGATTCTTATGGCATATGTAAAGTTTCTAACAGAAAAATTAATACAGGTGAGTGGCAATCACAGCCATATCACCACAGCTAACATTTACTGACAATGAGTGGGGAACACAAGTAATGAACATACCCAAGGAAAGTGGAAGATAGAAAAGATGTGTGGTATGGGTGAGAGATAGGAACACACATGACGGATGTTGGAATTGGAAAATCTGAGGAAAAGTCATCAAAGGGGCATGTGCATTGTTATTTATTTTTTTTTTTGGTGGGAACATGACACATTTTTTTAATAATAGAAGAAAAGGTAAAGATAGGGAAAGGGGAGAGAAAGGCCATCACAGCAGGTACACTCATAGAACAAATATCACAACACAAGACAGACAAAGATTGGAAATAATACCCAGTAAGGATAGACAAGTTACACAGATGGCACACTGTACAACATGAGCTATGGAAATTTGTCAGACAGGGTGGGAATACATACCAGCCATAATGAAATTCAGAGAAACATATATACCTATGCACTGTCACATTATGACATGTTGCAATCGGTGTGACAGTCATACCTGGATTTGTATAACCATTGTCGGAGGTAAGAAATTAGGATCACAGTACAAATTGGATAATTTAACACATATGTAAGTAATCTGTCAGCAGTGCAGGTGTAAGCCAAACAAGGTCTAAGAATGCTGGATAACTCCAGCAGAGGACAGAATAAAATATAAGACATTGTGTGTGAAAAGCAAACAACCAAGCAGAGTGCCAAACAGAGGTACTGCAGAAAAGCTTGCGTCGAAAAGCAAACAAATGAGCTGAGTGCCAAACAAAAAAAATGCAAAAAAAGCAACAAATGTCTGCTACATACAGAAGTGGGTGCACACAACCCAAACAAACATGTAACGGAATATGCATATTGTATACACATATGTCCTGGCAATGTCAACACACACAAGTGTAAATGCGTATGTATGACTGTCAGTGGCCTAATTGGAATGTATATGAAATCAAGGCCAAAACATATACACACACACCAAATGCACGTAAGAATATTACCAAAAATATAACACTACAGCTTAAAAAATATATCAGGTTGTGCACATCAGTGTTAAAAAAGTGCACTGGTTAACACACACATATAATGAAAACAATGACGTATTGCAAGCAGTAGCCAGTGACTTGTGTGCAGATGTCCCACATTGTAAAATGGCCATGCATTTAGCACATTTACTATGTCAACAAACTAATACATGGCAATGGCCAATAACTGCAACAAAGGCAAACATATCTGCTAAATATAATAGTGACATATAAAGGTGGAAGAGAGGTAGACAACTTGGGCCCACATCATGGAAAAGTAGGACAAGGTAAGTTGACAGAGCACATGTGTACACCACACAGGATGCTGGAGAAGCCAAACCAAAATACATTTAACCAAATGAAAAATGTATGTCACATGGGGCTGAATGATTGCTGATGTCCACAGAACTGGCCGTGTATAAAACATGCATACACAGAAATGTGCAATCATGTAACATCAACACCCAAAGGTAAGAAAGCTAAGAATTTCAAGCACATGCACATATACTGTCATGCGAATGTTGTCCTAACTCATAGAGGCCTTCAAAATCCTTAAACAACCTGAGAATACCCCAGCACTAAAAAACTTAATGACCCCCTACTCCAATCTAAGCTGCCTTCGCTCAGCAAACAGACTCCTTGTCCAAACAACTAAATCTCTCAACCTAGGTGGTGACACGCTATTTGCCAACACCACTGGTAAAATATGGAACTCTCTCCCAAATAACATCACGCTTGCAACTTCTCTAAGTCAATTCAAAAATAGTCTAAAACTCCACTTCAAGTCACACTGGCTATGTCCTTGCTCAAACCCAGACTAGCTCTGTGCCATTAACTAAAACATAAACAACTAGCTAAGATGATAAGTACTTTGTATACTGTGATAAAGAAATATGTATCCTGTCTAACTCTGTGTCATTATACTGCCTACCATCCTTGCTAATATGTTATTAATGTTACATTTGTAGTAATCTCAGAAATAGTAATGGCAGTCTTGTACTTGTATGTAAATAGCCTATGTTTTTGTTAAGTTCTTTCAGCTCATTTACTGTACCTAATTATCAATGTAACTCTGTTGGAGCTTTTCTCCCCGGGCCTCCGCTGAAAAAGGACATGTATCCAGTCGGACCATCCCGGTTAACAAATGTAAAATAAATAAATAAATAAATAAATATGGCAATCAATATACTGGCAGCATAACATAAGCAGAGTACAGAAACAATACTTATGGGCTGGAGGAACCAGGCTGATGGGTCTGAGACTCATGGATGATCTCATGAGCTATCTCCCTGAATAAATCATGCATAACCTGTACTATATCTTGGAAGAATGTCTCCATCATGTCCCTCATCTGTGCTCAGAACACATCAGCCACAACATCCCTGATCTCTTCCTGATCATCATCTATGTTCCTGTACTGGCATTGTCTCTTCTGGAGTAAAGGCATGATGGCTTAAGCAGAGCTGGGTCTAGGTTCCTCATCATTGAATTAATTGCAGTCATTACCATCATCATCTGAAGAGTCTGCCATGAAAGTACAGGTGTCCCATGCTCTGTCTAGATTTATTGCAAAACCTCACAGAAATAAAAAGCAAATGTTTATCATGCAGAAAATTCCCATGAAGTTCATAGCAGAACGTAATATGAAATATTGAAAATTTACACAGGGACTGCCAGACATGTCCATTAAGGACAGAATGCATATTCTTCAATGTCTTATTCATAAACAAGACATCATTATTTTTTTGTGAAAATCTGCATAGGCATACAGATACCCACCCAGTTCATTAGCACTGTAAACATGTATGAGTGTTGAAATCTACCAGTTGTATTGTCTCCATATAATGATTCATATGAAAAGCCACCAGTGTTATTGTTAAAATAATGAGAAAGTAATATGATAATATCATGGAAAATAGGCAAGCCTTATGACAAACATCTGAACCAGGCAGCAAGATAATTGGCTGAACACATATCAGTATATTGAATACAATAGTAATACATATTTTATATGTTCAATCACCACAGCCTAAGACATATGGGAATGCAGTATATGTTGTTCTAACAGCACTGCATGAGTACAGCTGTATGCTTCAGTTACCTTAAAATAGCACTAATCAGTAACCTGCAAAATGCAAACATCACAATGATACTTGCTGATTATGAAGTTTAGTAAAGAAAAATAAATGCCTATCTGCACAAGTGTCAGTAAACCTAGGTTATAACTGTGTTTTAACAAAAAGAAAGGTATTGTAAGCAGATAAGTTAATCGATGGTATGCTCCAGAAATACTTCCTTATGGAACATCACATCTGCAAGGATTCTTGGTCATTCTTGGACACAGTGAAATCCACTGAGTTTAACAAGGAGGCCAACTTTATAACAATAGATGTGAAGGACTTATACAGTAGAATACCTCAAGATATTGCATTGGAATGGGTTTGTCACATGATGAAAAAACACAACGCACCAGATAGGGAGATTTATTTAGTCACCCTATTGGGGGATCTAATCTTGTCTTACAATTTTTTCACCTTTGGTGATGAATTCTACAAACAAAAAGTGGGTGTTGCTATGGGATCCCCATGTGGCGGTAGCATAGCCAATTTGGTTATGGCCTATTGGGAGTCCCATTATGTCTTTTCACAGCAGAATCCCTATTACGAACAATTTCTACTATATACTAGGTTCCTTGACGACATTTTTATTCTTGTGAATTTAGGTGAGTGTGAAGCAGAAATGATGGTACAATATTTCAATCAAAGTACTACTTTTTTTACAATTCACACATACATTCTCTACTGAGAATATTGCTTATTTGGATGAAATGCTAAGTAAGGATTTAACATTTAACTTCTACACTGCTAAAATCCATCGAAAAAAACATATTCCAACACCTTCCTGCACTTTACCAGCTGTCATCCATTTTCCCAAAAAAAGATCTGTTGTTAAAGGGCAGCTGGTTCGTGCCGCTAGAATGGTTTTGTTGGATAGTGACTTCCATGATGAATGTTTGACACTAAGGAATATGTTTTTGGCACGTGGATATCCTAGTGATTTATTGGACAAACTAACACAAGAAATTGTCGACAAAAGATGTCAACATGTTTATCTTCCGTTGTTACCGGTCACTATTAACAACGTCAGTAACTCCCCCATAGGCCCTTATGCCAGTACACAGACTGACGTGGCCCGGGGCTTTCAGCCGTTGCACAAATTCGAACAACAGTCTGGAGCACTTCGGGGTGGGACTGATGGACTTGACATGATAGTTCCAACTATGACACCATCTGCACTATTGGTTGATGAGACCTCTAAACCAACTTTTACCACAACCTTTAGCAAAGATAGTGGATTGTGTATAGATATTATCTTTAAGAACTGGGAATTGTTTAGAGCACATCCGAACATTTACAACAAAATAGATCCCTGCCCTAGGATTGTATACAAGAAAGGGAGGAACCTGAAGAGTATTTTGGAATTCAGGAAAACGTGCCCTGGGTTGAATGTGGGAATGCATAAATGTCAGAATTGCAACTATTGTAAGCACATTGATGAAGGTACACATTTTTGTATTAACAACTATACATACAAAATAGATTCTAAATTAAATTGCAACTCATCATTTGTGGTTTACTTAGCTAGATGCAAACAGTGTCCGGCCTTCTATATTGGGAAAACCATTAGAAGGCTGAGAGATCGTATATACGAGCATCTATATGCAATTAAGACCTTAAAAATGGAAAACGCCCTAGCTAAACATACTGCCACTAACCTAAATCATAGTTTTAAATTTACTGCCATAGACTATATCCCAATAAATCAGAGGAGGGGCCCGAGACCCTTACAGCTAGAAGAAGCTGAATTATTATGGCAGGTGAGGTTGTATGCGTATTACCATCCGGGCATTAATGATGCTTGTTCAATTTCTTGTTTGTTGAAATTGAGGAGCCTCCAGAGGTGAATAGTACTGGATTGTATTACAACAATTTTAATATTGTGATGGACTAATGACAATGTGTTAACATATTAACTGTGTTTATTGGTTGTATCATTTTTACACTTACTTACTATGCATACTTTACTTTATCTTGTTTGTCCTACTTGCCCTTTAAACATTGCTAATTGATTAATGAGGTGCAGCAGGTTCTGAGTTTCAATGTACTATATAATTGTAAATCTTTGTTGGAAATGTGTGATTACTCTGAAGAAGTCAGGCATTTGGCTTGACGAAAAGTGCTTAAGTCATTTTATTACTAAGTAAAGTTTTTAAACTCATTCTGTGTTGCTGGTTTACGGTTTTGTTGTTTCTTGGTGCTGTTTGCCGCTTTTATTTTCGTATTGTAAGCAGATGCAATACCAGTGCTGAATTAAAAGGCATATCACACAGTTTGCAAACAGCAGTGCAAACCCTGAGACAGCAGGCACCCACTCAGTCTATGAATTTGTAGGCTAAGCACAACAGATCAATCACTGAAACACAGTAACACATAGAAGGATCTGTCCCTGTATTCTGTCTCCTTCTGGCTTTTGAGGGGAGATCTATGCCTGACATGCACACCATTGTCAGATCCCACTCTGATGGACCTCCTGTATTTCCACAAAACAAACAGCACCAGAATTACCCAGTCTAAGGACTTAAACCTTCCATGTGATATAACTAGGACCTGCTGGAGAGACATGCATGCATCTCAGAGATTACCCCATCTCTGGAACAGGCTCCCCATCCATGTAAAGCAGAGTTCCTCCCTAAACCAATTCAAGTGCAACCTGGACAGTTGAATGTGGAACAGGAAATTCATCCCTGGTTCGGCACCTATGTCTGTAATGGACACAGGCAATCTGTAAAGGGTTCATCTCCCAAGCCCCTGCTTACTCTTATCAAGGGTATCCAAACTTATCATAGATTTGGGATGCATGGTTAGGCTTAGAAAAGGCCCTTGCAGTTGTCAGCCTATTAAACACTTATGGACAAAGATACCAAACCCCACATTATAAACAGGGGTCATATGTATGACAGATACACCAACCCAACTGTTATTTAGATTGCGGAGTACACCTCAAAAACTGTGTGCTGAAACAATTAATGCTGCATGATTGTTTAACATTTTTGTATTTCAATCACAGATGTAACCACTGTTATAGTGGGATAATTTCACTTATCTTACTGATGCATGATGGTTGTTCCTGCAGTCTAAGCAATATACATGTCAATTTGGAAAATACAGGCCTGTAAAAAGGATCAGATTCATTTCATAAAATATAAAAAGAAATCAACATATCTCTTTCCCTCCATTGCTCCTCAAGCCTGTGCATCCGTTCGATGCACAGAGTGCGATTTCTGGTCTGATCTTCATCGCCTGAAAACAGGAAAGAGAAACTATGAATGATGTATTCTTCAAATAACAGTGATATACATTGCTCAGAACAGTTTCTAAACAATTTCTTCCTGAAGAATGTTAGATAATCACAATACACAATTTTCAGTATTACATACATATTTTAATATAGTTGAACACAGACTGGAGGGCATGAGGTTCAAACCTACAACTACAAAGAACATCCAAGCTTTAACCTTGACAGGTACCAGCCTAAATAATCCATCTTAACTAAAGAATGTCTGTTATGAATGCAGTGCGAAGATTTGGTTTTATAACATCACCTGGATGGGGAATGGTCTACTAATATGGATCTTGGCTTAAGATTACAAAGTATGAACATGTGCTGGTCATGTGGTAAAGAGTTTGAAAAACATTCATTCATTATGAACATGTGCTGGTTATTAGGTAAAGAGTTTGAACATTCATGTCAGCTCTGTGTTCAAAAACATTAACAGTAATGGAAATCATTCATTGCTCAGACAGTGGAGTCGTGCCATGTATCATAGAGCTTCAGTGAGCAGAACCATACAAGCTGCTGTACATTAGGGACACAGTAAGATATTGGTGAAGACAATGATACTCCTTGGCAAAGTGCACATCGCTAAGCAAACGCATGCATCTTCCCTCTTCTGCATTTCAATTGTAAGTCTACTCATCCCACTCCAAAAAAAGATGAAGATGATGGTATTCTTGAACTGAATGTAATATTTATCGATAGAACAGATCTTGATAGCACTTTAACAAATCATACAATATTAACAAAAGCATTGGTCAGGCATATAATAGTCGGTAACAAGCTTTACTGCCCTGCTGTTAAAAAGCTGATGTTGACGGACTGTTACAGATTATGAATATGCTTGTTGGAATTCGACAAAGAACTAAGTTATTTGCAGCCATGCACAAAATATATGATACTATCAGCTAATGGAATATACTTCTATAAAGAAATGCTATGGGTGAAGTGAACCAAGATAACAATTGAAGATATGTTTCCCCTGTATGAATTGGAGCCCACAACATGCCAAATGTAGGCATGCTGATCAGTTTCCTTACAGGTTAAGCTAACAGACAGCAGGTGCTTCATTTTAACAAACAGGTATTGCATGTGTTTATTCAAATTCCTGCAGAGAATGGATACATATGGAAACTGCAAACACTTACTGACATTTTATTGGAAAGAAATTATGGCTATTAACGTAAAACTGAGTAAGCAGTCAGACAAGCATACCTTCTGGCTTAAATAAATGAGACTGTTTACTTTATTATGATGAATGAGTTAAAGAAGTTATGTATGAGTTTTTTTTCTAATGTATAATGATGCAGTAGGCTTTACTGTGGTACTATAATGGAAAGCTATGGAGTGTGCAGACATCCATGGCCTGGTGCTATAGGAATCAGTGATGTAAAAAAAAACACTTATAAGGTTGCCAGTTACCTCATCCAATTAATTATCCCCATGAGCTAATTGCTAATTGCCAACGAATGGTTGCACAGAACATCTCTCTGATCTCTCTCTCTCTCTATATATATATATCTGGAGCATTTCTCCCTGGGCCTCCGCTGAAAACAGGCTATATGGAACCTAGTCGGACTTTCCCGGTCAACAAATGTTAAATAAATAAATAAATAAATAAATAAATAATATATATATATATATATATATATATAGAGAGAGAGAGAGAAAGAGAGAGATAGCTAGATATAGATACAGATATATATATCTATATGGCACACATATATATCTCTAATTTCTGTAAGAATGTACAGGTATCAGAAGAATAGTCACACTCACTATAGGGATCAACACGCTGTTTCCACACCTTAAAAACTGGTAACCACACAGAAACTAAAAAAACAGAAATTACTGTATTCAACAACAGAAGCTGGACAGAGGTCCATCTACTTCAGGACAACACCAGGGAACAGCAGGTGCATGTCTCCATACTGTTACTGTGACCACTATCTGTTATTGTCTCAGCCTCATTTCATGGATCTGCAGTTTACTGTCGTATTTCCCTAACATTATACACTACAGGTGCATCCAGTGGGGGCCTAAGCTGTGCAGGTTCAAATTCAGACAGACCAGATATGTTACTGCAAAAGTTTCATTGCTTGCATCAGTGTACCGCGCACATGTGATACATGACATTAATGTTAACATTTTTCAACATAGGACCATCTGGTGTACTGGCACAAAGTCCATCACAAGATTATCTGCAGCCCCTGTTACTGTGTTGCAAATGTGATGCTGTCAGTAATGTTTTTACTACATACATGATGTTATCCTTCTCTTTACTTTCCTCGCTCAGGATCCACAGAACAACCCGCAGCCTCTCCTCAGTAGGACTCTGTCAGTGGTAGCTGTTAACTATGTTTAATGCATGTCATTGCTGTTATTCCTGTTGTTGTCCTCCATTAATACTATGTCCTTCTTCCCATTCCTGTGCCAGTCTGCATCATCCTCATCAAGTGCACATATGAGTGGCATGTGCATGTCAAACCTTCTGCATGTTTTAACTGTGTTCACATGGGTAATGGTGGCAATGATGTGATCACTAATGCTGCTTTGTTCCCAATAGTATTTGAAGTCCATCCCTCTTCAATAGCACCATCTTTCCATGACGAGTTGTCAGGTGTGTGTTTTGTTTGGATTCCTCACATATGTCAATAACTTTGTCTTTTGTAACCAAATTCTATAGTCCATGTATGGAGATTATATGAAAACTACATACAGTAGACTTCATGTAAAGTCATTATTACTTGTAATATTGTAGTGAGATATATATGACATATGTCTTTGATGCTATCCATCATGTAATGCAAGCACATTGTCCTGATCTGTATCTTCTGTGTGTTTTAGAACATCAGTCATCTATATCGTCCAATCGTCCATTAGCCCATCCAGGGATCATAATGTGGTATCAGATGTGTCTCAGCATGGTATTATGGCTCTTTGCACACAGGACCTTGACATGTTGTCCATCCAAGATGTTGACAATGATGTTGTTGAATCTGTAGCCTCAGATGTGGAAGGGAACTTGTCTGTTCATTCAGAGGATAATGGGACATTGGATGTTGAACAAGCTGTGGCCATTGAACAACAGACCCCAGTTGAGACCACTTCTGACAGCAGTTCCTTACAACAACCTCATGGTAGACATAGGCATGCAGATGATGTGCATGGCCAGGAGTCAGAGGGTGTCTGTCTCATGCTGCAGACAAATACACGGTCCCAGCAACTTTATTGATCAGACATCCATGCAATTGCACATGCCACAGATCATGTGGCACATCAGCTATGTGTGAGGTATGAAGGACAGGAGTTCAGACATTGTGAGATAATGGTAGCATTGGCCGCTCACAATGAAAGTATGCTAGTTGTAGCATGATCAGTAGAAACCATGGCCTTTATGGTACTGCAGCAGTGCCATAGTACAAACAGGGTTCTGCATACCCTGACTGTGCTCACAGATTGCAAATTGGAGAAGCACACCGCCTCTCTGCAGAACTACCATTGGCCATTGAGCATCAGTGTCTATGGTCCAGCATGAACAAAGTTCCACTTCTGGCCTATCTGCTGTGATGCCACCAATCACAACAAGGCCTTCAACTCACAGTCATGCTCCTTCACCTTAACACAGTGTTGTCACCCCATCATTCTCTGTGGAGCTACCTGGGCCACATATTTCTGTACATGGTCAAAGCAGAGTGTGCTGTCAGTGAGATCACCCTAGACTGCATTACAGTGTGTTCAACAATGTCATAAATATAGCTGGCTCTTACTGTAATATATATTTTTGAAGCTATTAAAGTTCTGCATTATGACCTCTGTTCTTTCTCTTTTTCATATTATTATACTGTAGAGATAGAAATTTGTAGCACTACTGTGTGCCCCTTATTGTTTTCCAGTTTTCCATACAGTGATACAACAATCTGAACATGCATGCAGTCTTGTGTCAGTTGTGCTCTGAGTTGATGATCCCTGTTGTGACAGACTTGCATTTTCATATTGTAATATGTTATGATTATGGTGTTATTTCTGATGCTTAGTGTATACATCTAGTGGGTAATTGCCATTAGATGCAACCCATGCTACCGTAGTGGAGCAACACCTGCACATTAAGGTTTAATGTGTATACGCATGTTCATGTGACTTGTCATGACTCAAAGTTGTGGGTCAGACACTGGCATGTTGCCTGGACCTCTGCTTGTGGTCACACAATACATTGACTACACCTGTGTCTGTTGTCCTGTGCATCCTCCTGCTTCTCCTCTGATACCTGTAGGATGTCCTCTTCAGGCATCTGAAGTTCTTGTGGTAGTCTATCCACACCTACAGATGGAAAATCTGCAGGTGGTCTTCTTAGCAAGTTGTGCAGCATGGCACATACTGTTATCATCTGTGCTGTCCTCGTAGATGTGTATTGCAGTGCATCTCTGGATGTGTCCAGACATCTAAACTTGGCCTTCAGTAAACCAAACACATACTCTATGGTGTTTCTAGTTGTTGTGTGTGTCCTGTTGTAGACCTTCTGTGCAGGGTTGGGTGGTTCATGGTTCATGGAACAGTGACATTAACCACAGCTCAAGTGGATAACCACAGTCACCTGTTGTGAGGAATGAAAACACATTTTGTCAGATTGAATATTATTGTGAGGGGTATCGTTAGCTTACATCATAGCTGTGTTTCTGTACTTATCTAGGAGTACTCCATCATGTATTGTACCTTGCTGGAGTGCAGCCGTCAGTCCACTTTCTCTCCGTGACTGCATCACGGACACTTCCAGGGTGCATTGCCAAGATGTTTGTAATGCTACCATCTGTGGCACACACAACCTGGCAATTGTTGGATGACCAGCCATTTCTGTTTCTGTATTAGTCTGATTCAGGATGTACTGATGCCTTGATATGTATGTGTGTGCAATCTATTGCATCGAGTACAGGGGGTAAGTTTGCTATGCTGTAAAACATGTGTATTACAGTTCTTCACTCCATGAGTGTGGATAGGAATTATATGTAGTCATCCACCTTGCTGCACAATGCTTTCAGGAATTTTGCCAGGATACAGCTAACAGCTGTCTGTGACACTCTCACAGCATCCCCCATGTGTCTCTGGAATGTCCCAGATGCAAGTACACCCAGACTGAGACACACTTTAGTTTCAAGGGGGAATGGAGTTTTCTTGCAGTGTCTGCAGAGACATGTTCAGGGCACACATGTTGCAGACAGCCTGCACCAGTAGTCAGTCTAGCCAGTACCTGTCAATTATTTCCTGATCTGACAACTGGTTTAGTTGCATCCTTCCTCTGTCTCTAGCTGTCCACCATCTAGGGTGTACAGCTACAGCCTCATTTACATCTTGTTTCACTGCAGCTTGTTGCAGTTCATTAGCAGCGGGTTACATTTATATATATATATTTTTGGTTTACCTTCTAAATGTTGACTGCACATAGTCAAATGTGCACAGACACTGCCAAAACATTTCCATGAAACCCGTACCGCAAAAACATCAGAAAGTTGACAAAACATAAAACACTGACATTTCCAACCAGGCCACACCTACAGACAAGTGTTAAAATGGGTCAAAAAGGGAGTGAGATTTTGTGGTTCAGAATATCAGCTTTCGAGGTTTTGACAAGGCGCAGTTTGGAGTTCGCAGAAGTGGTTTCGACATCGTAGCCATCAACATTTTGAAGGTAAACCATATTGTTTTGTTCTATTGCTACAGAAGTTGTCAAACTATGCAGTATCACCTTTCATTCCTTGGATCCATAAAGCATACACCAAGGATTACAGAAACAGAGTCGGCATGGAAGTTTGTCGCATTTAAGCTGTGTTGTGTGTGCACAATGTGTTTTGGAATCAGACGGGTGTGTGCAGAATCCATAATTATCCTTTGTTGAATAGCTAAGTACTTATACTGCCTTCAGCATGACTTCTGAAATCGCATGCTCAGCAGGTGTGCTGAAGTCTTCCTTTGACAAGCTGCACTGTCAGCAGATAGCTTCCCTGAACTTTACAGAATCCAGCCCATAGTGAATCAGTGCACTGAGTCATAACCATTATACCCCAAAAGTAATTCTTTGACTGGAGCTATGACAAGGGGGAACCTAGCTGATTCATGACAGTCTGTCTTGCTCTGTATAGGAACAGAGAAGTAAGACACCGAAAATAAAAAAAAAAATGTATTTATTTGTTGCTTGGCAACAATCAAGCAGATGAAGATTTTTCTATTTTCTTTATTTTGTGTCTTTACTGCAGTTTGATAACTCTTTTTGATAGCTTCTTTGACTGCTGTCAAAAGAGTTGTCACACTACAGGCATTCATATGATCATTTACTATCATGGAGACTGTGAGAAGCTTTACAGCAGAGTGGCTTTATGTTGTGTTTCTGTTGCCATTTCTTGTTTTTATTGAGCTTCATGCAGGAATAAGGATCTGATGCTTCTGAAGTTTAACCAGTCATGTTACAACATTCTGAAAGGCCATTTTTGGATTAGTATCCCTAATAGCTCCACAATTAAATGTCAGTACTTGAAATGCTGAGTGCAGATAAGCTGAAAAAAAGACCAAAAAGAAAGAAGAGTGAATTTTGAAAATCATTTTTCTCCTTCAGATGTCTTTTTGCAGGGAGGGGGTAAGATTCTAACTGCGCACTCCGAGATCACCATACCTCAGAAAAAAGGGAATATTCCAAGAAATGGCATCTCAGACTCATTAAGTCCAATCTTTCAGCTATTCAGTCACCATATTTCAGGATTTGCTATAGTGGGTCCCAACATTTCAAATAGTTACCATATCACTCATGCTATGAAAACTTTAGTAAATCTAGCCAGAAAAAAGACCTTGCATCATTGTAAAACTCACCATATTCTTTCTGAAAAGGCATCAAAATAGAAATTGGAGATGGGCTATCAGCAAGGTGTCTTTTCTTTGTCTTTATTTACAAAATCAGGTACTGGCAAATCAGTCCTGAATGAAAAAACACTATTTCAAAATTCATTCTAGGAAAGAAATGAACTTTGAAGAATACTTGTCCCAGAATTTCAGTTCACTATGCCTGACTCCAAAATTTAAAATGTTTTGCATTTTATAAGAACCAGACTAAAACCCTGCACTCACCATGACTGATGCTGTTCTAAAAATTCATCATAAGAAATTGTGAGGTTATCACAATACAGTTAAAAAAAGTAAAATACTCATTTCATCAAGTGATCTCATTCTCAAAGAACTGTCTTTTGAAAAAACAAAAATAAAGTAATTTAGTCCATTTTGCTAAAGTAGAGGTCAGTGACCTACTATTAAAGAATAAATCTCAAGTAGCACATTTAGGCAGCTTTTTTGCCATTACTATACCCTGCTATACAAGTGCTCCATATCAGATCTATATTAGTTCACTGAAAGTTATTTTCAGTGAACACCTCTTCATAGACACATATTCAGCAAAAATGACTTGCTCAACTTGCTGAATTTTCCAAGGGTAATGAAGTAGTTGGATAAATACACAACCTTGCCCTTTTCCCACTGTAGTGTGATGTCAGAGTTGGTATATATAGTTAGGAGATGTGGGGGATGGAGCCCCCCACTTGTGTTGGTTTGATTTAGTTAGGTGTGGGTTCTGTTGTGCTGTAGGCAATGGTTTCATTGCCCTTGGAAAATTAAGTGAATTGCAGAAGTTATTTTCACTGAATATGTGTCAGTGAAGAGGTGTTCGCTGAAAATAACTTTGGGCAAACTAATATAGATCCCCTGATATCAGTGTTATGGTATATTAATGTTAATTTGTCTGTCTGATCACCTTAACTTCTGTAACAAACTGATAATAAATTACAAATACAAAAAACAAACATGTTCTTTGTTAGTATTTCAGATACTGTACAGTACATGCTGTTATTAAGGTTGGTGACTGATTGGGGAAGCTGGAAATGAAAATGAATTTAAGAAGATGACCCAAACAAATATGGCCTCCTATTGCAAATGTATTTATCTGTTCAATTTGATACTGATTATACATACACTACAAATGAAATGAAGAACGCCAAGCTGGGAAGAGAGTAGAATGTGGACAGGATGTAATCTACTACTCAGCAAAGAAGGGAACTACATTAACCCACCAGCAGTAGATAGATCACCGAGGATGGTGACATGGATGTATTCCTCTTCAAGCTGCCGAATGGTCAAGGTCTGTCAAGTGCGAAAATCTGCTATCCCCCCCTGGATGCATTCTTGTGACTTAGTCATATATTTAGGTTTCTCTCAACAACACACTCTACCTGTTGTTGTAGCTGCAGTTGAGCCTCTACATGCAATGGAGCCAGCTAACTTCCAATAGACGTCCCCGCCCATTCTTCAATGAGGCACTCCAATATCTATTACACTCCTCAATTACTGCCTCCGCAAGTGTAGACTGTGGTTGAGTCAGTAACTCAACTCTATCCTCTTCTGGTCAGACAGAATGGTTCAGGTGCAATAAGTGTATTAGACAAGTATGTGTCAGAGTTCTATACATACATACACAGTGATAATATTTTGGCATATGATAAAAAAATGGTTAGCATCCTGGCATGGATTTCCATCCCATCTATACAGTAGATAAGCCTGCAAGTAGAAGGAACACTTCTGCACAAAAAAATAACATTCTATTCCATCACCACAAACTCCATGCATAGAAACACTATACAGTACCTGACCACATATAGCAATGACATATGATGGCGCAGTGGCACAGGGGGTAGTTTTCTGAACTCACAGCAAGAGGTTCTCCTGTTTGATTCTCAGCTGGGATGCCTTCTGTAACAAGTCTTTGTATCCTCTCTGTGTTTGTGTGAGTTTCCTCTGGGTACCCCAGTTTCCTCCCACATTCCAAAGATGTACACTAGGTGGACTAGACACTCAAAACTGTGTGTGTGTGTGTGTGTGTGTGTGTGTGTGTGTGTGTGTGTGTGTGTGTGTGTGTGTGTGTGTGTGTGTTTGTGTGGTGTGTGTGGTATGGAAGAACAACAGCAGAAAGCCTAGCCATCTCCCACTGTGAATATTGGTTCTAGATGATTGTCACTGTTGAAGTGAAACCCTGACACATTTATTTATTTATTTATTTACATTTGTTGACCGGGAGTGTCCGACTGGACGTAGGTCCATTTTCAGCGGAGGCCCAGGGAGAAAAGCTCCACAGTTAAAATAAACAGACAGTAGTTACATTGGATTACTTTGCGATTAACAATTTAACATAGCAATTACTTACAACATATTTACAGATGAAGAACATAGTACATCAGTAGACAACTAGAATCTTTATCTGTGAAGTATATAACAGACATTAACAAATGTTACAATAAGAAGTTCCTGCTGTATAATAAGTACTAGGCTTATGAGCATCTGAGCTTGCTATAATCAAGGTAGTTAGTGGAGTGGAAAGAAAGGTAGTGGTTGGATGGGGTGGGTGATATTAGAGTGGGAGACACAAGGGCATAGCCAGCATGTTTTTAGTTGCGCTTTTAGTAACGTTTTGAAATGGGTGCATGATGGTATGGAGGTAATTGTGGGTGGGAGGGAGTTCCATAATTTGGCTATGGTGCAAGAGAATAGTGCTTCACCAGCAGAGTTATTGGCTTTAGTGATCTGCAAGTGATTTTTGTTGCTGGATCTTAGTGGTCTGGTGGTGTGATATGGTTGGAGTAGATTCTAGAGGGATGGGACATTTAGTGGATGGTTTACTAGTTTGTGGGCAAGTGAGAATTGACAAAAATGGGAAAAAGGGTTATGTATGTATGTATGGATGGATGGATGGATGTGACAGACTGACCAATAAATACTAGGAGCCCACATTCCTAGACCAGTGATAGTGACAACAATTCCCACACCCAAAAAATGAATACTGGCAGACGCTACCCTTCAGGTTGCTGTTGCATGGATGTACTCAGAGTGAAGACATGGCAGGATACCTATGCCTGAGCTGTTCATCTCTCTTGGTTATGCCCGTGGCACTGGTAAAGCCTCTCATCCAGGTCATACCAAATATTGATCAGTTTTGCCTAAAGGACCATCAAAAGACCTTGGCAGCTGCTGAATACACTGTCTGCAAAGGTGAATCAGCATGACTTTTGCCTTCTTAAGTACCAGATAGGCCGTCTCCTCTAGTAGCCATTAACATGTGACTATACAAAGTAGCAACCAGTGAATCATATGTATAATTTGTTTTGTGAATTCTCATGTCACAGTTGAGTGAGGTGAGCACACATGAATGTCACTTGCACAGGCCCTCATATACTTTATCCCCAATGAGTGCTACATGAAATAGGCATATTCTTTCTTGTGCAAAAGTGTAATTAGACAATTCAGAGACATTCATGGCATTTGTCATTTTTTTCAAAGTGTGGCTTAATGGCTAAGGTGTTTGCCTTACAAACACAAGGTGCAGGGTTTGAGTCTCACAAGGGATAATTGGCTAGGCTTAAAATGTCTCGCAAGGGCAGTTAGCTTAGTACTAACCTATGAACCTATGCATATAACAGTGCAGAGAGCATGAGCATATTTTAAATGCTATCTAGTATGTGGTATGTCAGTACGACTATTGTTTTAGAGAGGTCTTGAGAATGCAGATGAAGCATCACTCATCACTTCTGTGGTAAGGAGCATTATCCAACTTACTTAAATGTGTCTTCCTAAATCTCAGGATCATAAACCCACTAATCAGGTGTAGAAGGTAACTGACTGTACTCAGATGTGCCTTACCAATTAGTAATAATAAAAATGTCTGTACCTCAATATTTTATATTACAAAGTAGTTTGCTCTGCAGATTTTATTATATGTATACACTGGAGACATTTACTCCATTGCCTGCATACTCTCTGTATCTCCCTGTGCTTTTGCAGGGAACATATCAGCACACCATGTGGGACCTACACGTCAATACATCCCTTTATCAGCCATCAGAGGGGCTGGGCCTTGTAGGTAGTGTATGAGCCTATGCATACCATTTACTCCATCAGTAACTGTAAGCAGAATGTCTCAAAGTTTATGCTCTGACATATATTTATCATCTGTGTGTGCATAGCCTGACATCCTACCCATTGTCATAATTATAGAGAGTGTATCTATTTTTTAACAAGTGACAGCAAGTCCATGGGGAATGATGACAGGCACAGACTAAATAACTTTAGCTGTGCTAAGAATGAAATCCTTCAACAGACATTTAAGGCCCATGGGGAACACCTGTTGTTGAAGGTGGTGCTATGAGCTTCATTGTCAAAGCTGTTCAGTGTTCTGCTACATCCGTGCAATGGGTGGACATAACTATACACTGTAGCTATGTCATAAGCATGTTACATACATGATCCGTTATGCCAAGGTAATGGCACAACAGATAGCAACTAATAGGTTGTCCACAGTATTTGTCATATCATTCACTACCACAGCGAAGGAAATGGGGTATTTTTTGCTGTCTCTATGTGGGGAAAGAAATACATTGACAATCCTTGGCGGTATTGTGGATATCATGCTGAGATGGCAACTTCCATATGTCTCCATGGGAGATACACCAGGTTTGTATAACAAATAGCAGATGTTATTATAGCAGTAATTCACACATAGAGTGTAGGATAACCACAGTGTCCTATTAATTGTCATCATAGAGACCGCAGAAGTATAGCAGTGACAGAATAAGAGGGGAGGTATATTAGTATAAATAGATGGTGCTCCATGAGAAACTTTGTCGTGCGTACCTCATCTCACATGTATCTCATGCATTCATACACACTGTTATGCTTCTATGTTGTGTATTCAGAGGCCACATTTGCTAGTGTTGACAGTGATGAAAAATACTTATACCAGACTGACAAACCAACAACACAATGGCACTGTGTGTCTCCATTCTGGGTGTGTTCATGTACCCTCTATATACAGTGATCTTACAGCCATCATTCATCCTCTCTAGTTTTTATGATGCTGTCTCATACACAGTTTGACTCAACAATGCACTGTCCAGCACACACTATCATTAACATTGTATGCATCACATTTGTTTGGTGTGGGCTTACACAGTCATTGTGTAGCCAACATGTCCTGTAGTTCTGGGCAAGAAGTTGATACCTTAAATCTATCCCCATGTATTGTGTCCATCACAGTCTATGGGGTTGTCTATGGGGTGTTTGTCTGGCAATACTTCTTCTTATTCTAGTGGACTGTCCTTGACAAATGATGTTGCTATGGTTTCTGAGTGTGTGGGTGTGTGGGGGCCTAATCCTAGTGCAGCCATGGTATGGGTCTGTTCCATTTGTCTCAAGCTTGTTTCCACAGTATCATATTAGGCAGCAAGTGATAGACTATGATTAGCTTGCAAAATGTGGCAGGAGAGTTTTACAGTGCTCCACCACTTGTACCTAGGCAGTAGAAACATGCCTTCAGCAGGCCACATACCCACCCAATGATGATGCTGATCTCTGCATGTGCCATGTTGCACTTGAGTTTAGGAGCAATCTATGGATTATGAAGATGTGTCATTAGCCAGGGCTCAAGGGGGGTAGCCAGAATCATCTGAGACTCACAAGCGATAAATATTAACAAAGGTTAATGCAGATGTACACCCACCGTGTAGTTGTACACATATATTCAGCCTACAGTACTTGCACTTAGCAATTAAATGACCCTATAGAAATTTATCTTGCTGGACACAGCACAGAGTGTGCATCATGCATGCAGATTATGGAACTGCCTGGTGCTGTGTAGACACATTGGTAATAATGCCATGTGCATTGCACACTGTTTGGTAGCTCATGGCCTGATGGTCTTTCCTTTTGAAATATCTGTACTATAATGAACCAGCTGGGGCCTTTATTAACAAAAGTTGGCAATGTATTGTATCCAGTATCTCAAGAAGATATGTGATATCATAGAAACCACACATTGTGATGTCATTCTCCCCTGTTATTCTGGAAACCAGATATGCTCAACCCCGTGTAGAAGCATACTTTTGAGGCCTATGCCTGTGATTATACCTTTCAACCACTTAGTGCAATTAATCTGGACAAAGCCTAAACGAGTGGGAGGACAAAGGCCCTGAAGTAGGTACAGGTTTTTAAATATTGGTCTTATACACTTTCACAGTTGCTAGAATAGCAGTGATTGCATTAACATGCATTTTCTGATGGGTATGAAGTCTGAATCTCAAAGGTATGTTATAATTTAGTGACTTCAGTCCTCAATGATTTGCCAGAAAGCCATACATTTTATGACGAACAGAAAAAAATATGAGGCAGAAATCTGGACGTTCTGTGAAAATGTGGACAGTTGAGAAGTATGCCTGTGATACACCTAACATGTTCCTTTTTAGTCTCTGAAAGATACCAATATCTAGGATAATGACTGTTACTCATACTTACATCTTCACAGGGATATGAATGTCATACATTTCTGTAGTTTCCACTTGTGGATGGAACATGTCTACTGGGGCTCTTATAATGTCCATATCAGTGTGGAACTGATCACCTATTTCATGGTCTATTCAATTATGGTATATAAGCTGTTCTCTCTCTCTATATATATATACATATATATATATATATATATATATATATATATATATATATATATATATATATATATATATATATATGTGTGTATATATATATATATATATATATGCTACATTATATAAATATATAGATGAGTATACTTCTAAATTTTGAACTTAAAAAATGTTGACTTTCTTATGGTCACGTTTTGAAACTTCAAAATTTAAATAAAAAAAATATAAAAACAAAAAAATATTTTTTTATGTTGCCCCTTCTCCCCCACACCCCTTACTAATTAAATACCAACTCCAAGATCACACTACAGTGAGGAAAATGGAAAATATACGATTCCACACTGTACAGTGATCTCCATTTAAACAGTTCAAAGTTTCAAAACTTTGATGAGACCATAAGAAAGTCGTCATTTTGAAAGTTTACAATTTAGAAGTAGACCTACATATGTATATATATATATATATATATATATATATATATATATATATATATATATATATATATATATATATATATATATAGATAGATAAAGATATAGATATATATATGTATAGATATGGTATAATTAATATAGTTTATAGTATATGTTACAGTATGTTATATATAGTATGATATATTGCTGCCACCTGTCATTTTGTGCTTCAAGACTGAAGCTGGTGGTAATAATTATAACAAGATCCTTCTGTGCATGTCCTCCCACAATACTGAGAATTACTGCTGTCTGCAACATAGATATTTCTCACGTATTACTCATGTGTGTGTATATCTATCACTATATCTTTCCAACTTCATGGGATTGGTGCTAACATTTCGCTTCTGGTGAGAGAAGAAGCAAAGGAGTATTGTATCCCAAAAGAGTGAAGCTGAGTTGAGACCAGCATTAATAGTAGCCAGGCAGTAGCCATTCATGCAACTCCCCTCCTTTCATCATTCTTGACAAGCTAATTCTTTATTTTCTGTAAGTACTGCTTGATTTCTTCCTAACTTCAGAATATCTGCCTAAATACTTCATCCTTAAAATGAGGATCTACATATTAGTTTCCCCTCAAGTGTTTGTCAGTGCTCTGCACAGACTCAAGACACTTTGAGTGGCATTTTTCCTGTAAAAGGCTTCAGTACTTAATATATTGAGCTCATATCCAGGCATGTCTAAAGGTCAGTTCCCTGTGCTTTCTCCTGTCAACCTGGTGAACTTGGGCATCCTGAGGCAATGTAGCAACTGCCTCATGTACACAGACAACCCTCTCCTCTTACCTCCCAACACTATGACTTGTGAGAGATGCACATATATAGCCAAAATGGAAGCCAAGCATTCTCCAGCCAAGACTGGATTAGCCAGTCAACAGGAGAAGGTTAACACCTGCACCACACCACATTCAACACATAGCCCTCCAGAATTTTCACCACCACAACCTTCACATAGTAACACAAAACACACGCCTTCTTTTGCGGAGGCTGTCAATAAAAATCTACCCAAACAACAGAGACGTCCGAGGCAGAAACACAAACAACCACCACATCCTAGCACAAACCATGAAACACATAGTTCACATAAACAGTGTGCCACTCAACCAAAGCCCATAAGGCAAAACAACTTACCCAATACACTAGTCATAGGTGACTCAATAGTAAGACACACTGATGTCCCACTCACTAGGTTGAATAAGGAGAAAGTTACGGTCAGCTGTCTGTCAGGTGCCAGGATCCACCACATAATGCACGCACTTAGGTCACTCCACAACTGGCACAAATATGACTCTGCCATTGTCCTTGTTGGTGTGAGTGACCTGAGACATACCTCAATGGACTACCTGAAAAGAGACATAGAGGAGCTCTTGGATCTTGTAGCCGAGACAGGTATGACCCTAGCTCTGAGTAGCATCCTACCATCATCCAGAATAATATCACGGTACAAGCAGAAAATGATTGACTTAAAAAATTGGCTAAGTTTCTGGTGTCATTCTAAGGGGATCCAGTATCTGAGTGCCTGGGATGACGTGATCGACAGACCTAGATGCTTCGCGCAGAGATGGCCTGAACCTGTCACACCAGGGAATCCGGATATCGGCCAAGGCTCTTGCCACCCCTATAGTACCTTTTTTAGGCAATGTCTTGAAGTCAAAATTACCACCATAACAGCTACAAGCAAATGAAATCTTAGGGTTATGCTACTCAACGCTATAAGTCTAAATCTCAAAATGTACTCGCTCGAAGCACTCCTTAAAATGGAGAACATCGACATCTGTGCAGTGACTGAGACCTATTTCAAAGCTCCGGAGAGCAACCCAGCACTACCAGACTATAATTCACACCACACCTTTCAGCCCCTAAACCTGGACCAAAGCACTAAAGGTGGTGGTGTCTCCATATTCATAAAGGATATGCACACCTCCAGACTACAAGCCCAACATAATGCATCAGAGATACTTCAAGTACAACTAACACTGGGTAAAACTGCAATCCAGGTTGTAGCCTGCTATAGATTCCCCCACCATGTCCCAAGATTCCCACTCCACATTCCGAAACACACTGGAAAATATTAGGGTACAACTCAATACCCTTATACTGGGAGACTTTAACTGCTCCTCCTTTAACTGGCAAAATTACTCATGTACCAACACACTTGCTCAACGCTTTCTGTAATTCATTAATTCCAACACCATGGACAAACTCATTCTTACCCCCACCAGGGGTAGAAACATCCTTGACCTAATCATTACTAACATGGGCGACCATTGCTCTACATCAGCAATCAACTCCTCCCTGGTCAGATCTGACCACAAGCTAATCACCATGGATATCCACATCCCACCCTCACCTCCCAAAAGGAAACCACCATAAAAAAAACTTCTCCAAAGCCAATTTTGGGCTTCTAAAAACAGAAGTGGCTAACTTCACGACACCCATGCAAAGGGAAAATAGGTGCATGACTGCTGAATCATATACCAATGCACTGTATGAGCACATACACAAGTGCATGGAATGGGCCATACCAAACAGAACCAAGACACTCTCCTCCAAAAAAAGAAAGCCAATCTGGTGGTCCACCACCATAAACAAACTCTACAACAGAAGGAAAAAACTGTTGCAGAAAATGGTGAATTCCCAAGACTGGGAAAACTCCCTTGTTAGCCTCAGCAAAAAAACTGAGATTCATCATTAAATCCTCTAAAGCTAGCTACGAAAACAAAATTGCTGCAGATTCTAAAGACAACCACATGGCATTCTATAGTTATGTCAAGAATCTACATGGCAATACTCATATCTGCTCTGAGTTACAGCACAATGGCAATACATATACAGAACCAACTGATATTGCCTTGGGTTACCATAATTCTTTGTATGTAAAAGAGGATGTAAATAATGTGCTGCTACCAGCACATATTATTTTGTCCTCTTGGGTTTTAGAGCAAAAAAAAAAAAAAAAAAGGTCGGTGTTTGTGGATTTTTGATTGGCCCATATGCCGGTAAATGAGCCAATCAAAACCTCGAACATCGGACCCTCTTCTGTTCAATGTGGAACATCAAGCAGTTCCGCATTGAACAGAGCTCTGCTTTTTGATTGGCTTGTATTCCGGTATATGAGCCAATCAAAAAAAAAAAAACAAAGCAGAGAAAAAAACTCCGAAATAGGGATGTCTGCTTTTTGAAAATTCTGCGATTTGTTCAGGTTTTAAAACCTGGACAAATCACAGAATTTTCAAAAAACGTCCAGACAGGAGCCCAAAAAAGAGGACGTGTCCGGGGAAACACAGACGTATGGTAACCTTAATATTGCCAACATATTGACTGACAGGTTCAGTGTGAACTTTACCCCCCTATCACCCCCTAAAGGGCCTATCACAATACCTGAGGAATGCCAAGTCTCTATTATCACAGCTACACAGGTAATAAATGCACTGTTCAAAGCCAAGAATACAGCTTCTATGGGACTTGATAATGAAAGGTAGATCATGCCTGCTCAAATTGATAGATTTCTTCAAGTCTGTCACCAGAGCTGTGGATGAAGACAAGGTAGTTCACACAGCCTACTTAGATCTTGCCAAGGCCTTTGACGCCATCCCTCACTCAGGAATCATAGACAAACTCACTAAACTAGGCATAAACCCCTGTCATAAGATGGGTTGCCATCTGGCTCACTGACAAAACCCACAGTGTGTAAGTAGCGGACTACAAATCTGATTACCGACCACTTACAAGTGGTGTCCCACAGAGATCGGTCCTAGGTCCTCTGCTGTTTGGCATATACTTCTCTGAAGTTCAAGCCAACACAAAGGGACTGTGGCTGACCAAGTTCGCAGATGATTGCAAACTGGGAGCTATTATTGATTCTCCAGCTGATGTAGACATTCTACAAAATGGCCTCACTGACACCAATGACTGGTGCCAGAACCATGGCCTTAAATTCAATGCCAAAAAGTGCATTGTCATTCCCTTTGGGAAAAATTTGGTGCCCATGAACTACGACATAGGCGGTAGTCCACTAAAAACTGAAAGTGCGATAAGAGACCTGGGGACACAGGTTGACAGCAGCCTCTCCTTTGATAACCAAATTGCCACTATAGTCAGAAAAGCCTTCTATGTGGCACATCTCATTACAAAAGGTATCTCATCCAGGAAGAAAGAGGTCATAATCCTTCTCTACTCATCCCTCATTAGACCAATTATAGAATACAATGCCCCATTTGGTATGTACCTTACTAGACACCTACTGCAAGGGCCACAAAAATACCTCACTAAGACAATCTTAGGCCTTAGACACATGTCCTATATGGACAGATTAAAAAAAACTCCAGTTATAGTCTGTCTCTGATCGCCTACTTAGAGGCGATCTCTGCTTGTCCTACAAAGCCATGTCTGACACAGAGCTGCTAGATATGATACACCTAAAGAAATCCCAATCTCTCCATGCCACACGCTCCAGTGACCTAAACCTCATTACCATAATCAATGGAACATGCTGTAGGGACAGGTTCCTAACACAGAAACTTCCCATACTCTGGAACAAACTTCCCATTCATGTCAAACAGAGCACTTCAGTGGCCCTCTTTAAGAGAAATCTTGACGAGTGGATGGGCAATAGGATGTTCACCCCATGGATCACTTCAGTGGTGTTGCTTGACTGGGGCACTGGGAAGTAATTTTGGGTGGCATGATGGCAGGGAATCTTCTTGGGCTAGGTTTATAAAAGCGCCAGGGTCATTAGCCTAGTGCACACCTATGAACCTATGAACACACACACACACACACACATATATATATATATATATATATATATATATATATATATATATATATATATATATATATATACATATATATATATATATATATATATACACACACACACACACACACACACACACACACACACACACACACACACACATATATATATATATATATATATATATATATAGTCACACAGAGAAACCATTCAGTAAAAAATTAAAACATTGCAAGAAAAACCCACTGTGTTATACCTTATACCTCCTCTAATGAAACACCATGGGATATTCATAGGTTCATAGGTTTATAGGAGATTACTAGGTGAATGTCTTAAGAGCCCTTACAAGCCTAGTCAATATAACCTGATTTTACCCAATATATGGAACCCATGGAGAGGAAGATTGCATGGATTTGTGGCTAAGCAATGAGTATCTCACAGATTGCCCCTGTCCATAACGGACATAGGCACCATCCAAGGAGTGGATTTGTGATTGCCTATCCATTGATCCAAATTGCATTTGAAGAGGGTCAAATTGCATTTGAAGGAGGCCAAGGATTGTGTTTGAAGAGAATGCTTAAGAACAAAGGGTGTTTCAGCTGCACACACACATTAAAGATTTTTTTTTGTGTAGAGCATTTAAATTTATCAAGTCATTTGAAGTCATTCTGTATCCAACCTTGTGGCACATATGGATAAAGCCTGTAATAAGCCCCAGATAGCCAGTGTTTGACTAGCAGAATGTGTGCAGGAAGCGACAATTAGGATAAGGATAGGATAAAGTGGTTAATACTGACTCACCCATCCAGGGAGGAGAGAGGTTGTCTAGGCTTGATGCAATTTCAGCATAAAGACCCTGGTGAGTTCCATGCTGTAAACAGTATACAACTTGGTCAGTAGGTTGCTTTTGCTCATAAGCATGCATGAACCTCTGGTTGTTTGGGATTGCAGAGCTCTCAAGGTTGCCACTGAGTAGGAGAGGGTTAAGGAACACTCCCCAAAAGCAGTGTGACACTATAGCAGCAATCTCAATCTCATAATCAGCCATATTTGTGGGTCAAGTTAAGCCCCGGGAGTGCTAAGGTGGTCCATTAGAACTGGTGACAAAGTAGAGTAGCTGGTTGCAACTGATAGCCAGCTGCATGGAAAGAGAGAAGTTAAAAAAATTGAATCATTCTGTACTGAAGCATCTCTGGATATGCTTTATATGAAGATCACAGTTTCTTGAAAGCAGACTGGGATGCAGAGTAGAAATCCATTATTAATACCAGTTCCAGGCATAAGGAGCTGTGAAACATGATTACCATTCATAAGTATTCCACTGCATATAACATTAATGAAAATAATTTCATGCTGCACTATCTGCCACTTGCAGTGATACATTTAAATTATTGGGTGTTTTCCTCTCAACTTGAAGAATTTAGTTATCACATCTTGGTGTCCATCCACATTAGCCCATTCATATTCTAATAATTTTATATTTTATGCATTTTAATTGTTGATTCCCAGAATTTTCTTTCTTTAGTAAAAGCGCTATTCTTCTAACTCCCTTCTTTCACACTTGCAGACATAGATGCATCTAGGATAACACTGCTTGCCTAGACAACAAACCAAACACAAACTAACTGTGTCTCAAACAGATTATACAGTGTAAAGATGTGCCACAGCCTACACTGTGACAAATACAGACACAAGCCACAGCCTACACAGGATGGTCACCCCCTGTATACACTATGGCGAGCATTCACATTTTATAAATATGGTATTCTCAAATCAAGACATTATTTAATTCTGGAGTGGTATAAAGTGATGGAGGGTCAGGACATCCGACAGATTATCAGGGACAGCAGTTCTTTAGATAACAGACTGCAGTTTTGCTGCTCACATTGGGTATTGTCACCTTGTCAAAGGTGTAGTGTGTTGAAGGGTAAGCTAGCTGTTTCTTAGATTGTAACAGTCACAGATCAACCGTGATGATTCTATTCCAAATTTTGCTCCATTGAATTTATTTATAGATACATTCATTTCTTGGTTTATTTTTTGTTTATTTATCAATATATGCTTTTTAACCAGGTAAGTATGAGGACTAATGAAAAACAGACATTTGTCATACAAGAGCTTGTCATAAAGCAAGAAGCATGGTGCAAGTCTGATGTATGCACTGAGTATATGTAACAGAACAAGTATTTTATGCCACAAAGATATGCAAAGTAATATATAAACTTAAGAGACCATACACAACTTAAAGGAAAAAGAACAAACACATTTTCATACAAGCATGACAGGTACTCGTATAATACAACAAACATTTTATGATGCACGTGGTGAGTGCAACAATAATGAGCAATGAGCAGCTTCCCTTAGTGAAATGTTATAGTGAAAGAACACTAAATGTAATATATAGATAAAAAAACAATCAAACAATGTAGTAATGAGCAATGAGCAGCTTCCCTTAGTGAAACGCTATAGTGAAAGAACACTAAATGTAATATATAGATAAAAAAACAATCAAACAATGTAGTAATGAGCAATGAGCAGCTTCCCTTAGTGAAACGCTATAGTGAAAGAACACTAAATGTAATATATAGATAGAAAAACAATCAAACAACGTAGTAATGAGCAATGAGCAGCTTCCCTTAGTGAAACGCTATAGGGAAAGAAAACTAAATATAATATATAGATAGAAAAACAATCAAACAACGTAGTAATGAGCAATGAGCAGCTTCCCTTAGTGAAACGCTATAGTGAAAGAACACTAAATGTAATATATAGATAGAAAAACAATCAAACAACGTAGTAATGAGCAATGAGCAGCTTCCCTTAGTGAAACGCTATAGGGAAAGAACACTAAATGTAATATATAGATAGAAAAACAAACAATGTAGTGAAATGTGTTACGCAGTGTCAAATCTTGGCTAGCAGTCATTGTATAGCAGATGGAATAGACAAACTCATGGACATGTTTGGCAAATTTGGATGCAGTTGTGAATGAAGACAAATACAGGAGAGAAAAAATGAGAATCTATTACTAATGCTATCACCCCTTTTTTATGTAACTGTCCATACTACAGCTACATCTTCACAATCTCTAATTATTGGACTATCACCTACCCCTTTCCACTACTATATCTGTCTTCCTTTTACCTGGAACTTCTCAATACTCCTTCGTAATCTTTAACCATCTTCATCTTATAATTACTTCTCTGTCTTCTACTCAATATCTGTTTACAGTTGATTCTATTTGAAGGTAACTAAACTCTTATAAGTTTGATATTAACCAATATTTTAATGTATTGTTATTTTAACTGTAATGTTTTCATTAGCTGTCATATCATTACTATTCTATGAATGTTAATTTACTATTCTATGGCTGTACATTTGCTACTCTCTGTATGTACAAAATACAATACAAAACTAAGAAATATAAAAACTATAATAAAAATATAAAAAACTATAAAAATTCTGAGGAAGTCTTGTGACGAACGCCAGACGAAAGCGCTAAATTCAATAAAATACATTCAGTGGTTTCACAGTCAGCTTCGTATTTTATATTATGCTCTCTGTATGTACATATATTGTTTCATATCTTTACTAGGGTATGTATGTGCATTTATCATGCACATCTTGTATGACTGCCTTCTACTCGTTCTATAAAATGCAATATTTTTCCTTGGGTCTCTGCTGAAAATGGGACTTGTGCCCAGTCAGACTTTCCCTGTAAACAAAATAAATAAATAAATAAATCATTAACAAAAGTATAGTCAATTTCCAACTCATGAATTAGAACTTGCTGACTATTTAGCTCCAGAAAAACATCTAAGAATAAGTTCATCCACACTGCCAATGCATGGGGGGACTATACACCCACACCATGCTACTTTATAATAGCTCTGACTTTACATGACATTGACTTCCTTTCTCACAGTTAAGTACTTTTTTATGTAAATCAGAAATACTGGTTAGTTAAATAGGAGATGATCAGTTCTGGTAGAATGGAAGTCAAAGAGTTGTTTTTCAACTGTTAACAGAATACCCTGAGAAATGTCTGTATGACCGAGGCATTGCAAAATGGCAAACTGAATTTGTTTTTATACTGTCATTTTGTTCTACTGCAGATGAAAGGAATGATCAGCCTGTGGCTGATGAATATAAGGCATTGTACAGATTTTGTGCTAATGAGACGCCAAAAGGAAATGCAGACTATCATGATCTTCTGCATTACAATATTCAAGAAAGAAACACCACGCCAGATGCCACAGAGGAGCAGTGGACAGTACTGTCACCTCACAACAACAGGCTGTCTGAATAAGTTCTCTGCTAGAGTGCCTACTATACACAGTGGAGCAGTGGACAGTGCAGTCACCTCACAACCACAGGCTGTCTGAATAAGTTCTCCGCTAGAGTCCCTACTATGCACAGTCAGCCTCTCCTTCCTGAATTTGTGTGCATTTAGTCAGTTGCTCCAGTTTCCTACAACAATCACAAGAAGTGCAGTAGTTTGATCTGTGATTTCTACATTTTCTGTAGTTGTATGTACATGCATTTGTGATGCAGAATTCAGATCTGTCATATTATCTCTGGCTTCCTCATGTGTCTATTAAATTCTGTGAATGGATGTGGCTGCTCACTGGGTTACCATAGGAGATGGCTGTGACTCGTAAACATGGATGGATGAAACACCACTCTCTTGGAGATAACATGTGCATTTGATAAATTGTGTATTATACTAAACTACAGAATTGTAAAGCTGAAGCAGAATATTTAATTACTAAACAAATCCAAAATAGGAATTATATGTGTGGTGCATGGTGTCAGAAAACTGTATTACTGGTTCGTAAGTTCATAGGTTCTTACTAGGTAGGCTATTGATCTGTGCTTTACATTCCCATGGTAGCTTTCCCTTTTATTTTGTGTACAAATAACCAAGAGATGTGTAGAACAAGGATATGATGGGGCATTTATATGTTACCCCTATCCATGAGGGACAAGTGTGCAAAACTGGAGATGAATTTGTAGTCCAAATTACATTTGAATAGACTAAGAGAAGCATTTTGCTTTGTGCGAAATTGAAGGTGGATCCATGAAAGATACATACCTATTACTCCATCAAGTTCTATTTATGTTGCAGAATGGATTAAAATCCCTTGAGAAAGTGTTTATGCCCCCACAGGACTTGTGAATGTGTAATAGTTCAGACAGGATAAGGTCTGTTGAAGCTTTATAAACAAGGCAGAGATCACCTCTCTGTAGCCTGTTTGATACTAATAAGAGGGACAAGGCTGTGAGGTGATCCACATGTATATTTTTTTAATGATTTAGGACTTTACTTTTCTAAGTAAGGAAGCATTGTGATTGCCCCAGGTGTGGCAAGTGTTAGGACAAGCATATACCAAAAAGGAGAATGTACTCAATAATTGGCCTCATAAGTGCTAAGTGCACTGGTGTGATCACATCACTGGAGCGGGATGTTGTACCTTTAGGTATAAGTTCTGTGATGAAAAGGAGATTGATACATAATGATCACAGGACAGTTCATTGCCAGCATAGGGTTCCAGATCTCTAAGTAGAGGAGCAGTTGTCAGAGCTGTTTTGTCAATGTGATAGATACAAAAGAAGTCATGCTTGTCAAAGGATACAATTATTTCTTCGCATTTAGTTTTAGTCCATAGTTTTACATCAGTTGGAGGGTCATGATGTCCTCTGGGAAGTTTATAATGGTACCAAGTTTGCAACCATCTGCAAATTTGGTAAGATGCAAACCTCTAACATTAGCTTTGACCTCCAAGAAGTAAATGCCAATGAGGAGTTGCCAAAGACTGAACCTTGAGGTACATCTTTAGTGACAGCTCTTTTGGAAGAGGCAGAGCTGCCCATCTTTATTTCCTGGGTTCTATTTGTGAGCAAATTTGGTCTCCAAGAAGTTACATAGGGTTCACATTTAGCTTGAAGAGTTTATCTATGATACCTGAATGTAGGATGATGATGCATATATATTTTTTGAGGTCTAGATAGGTAATGTGTATAGATTTCCAATTATATATTGCTACAGTAACTTTCTCAAAGAAGTCAAACAAGTTAATTAGGCAGGATCTGCCCTTGATGAATCCAAATTGGTTTGGGTCATGAGCCTGTATGTTACCTGTATTAATTGTTAATGATCCTTTCCATAGCCTTACAGAAGAGGCTGGTCAGGCTTATGGGTCCACTGAAGCCTCACCTTTATGTATGGAAATGACAGTTGATGTCTTCCATTCATCTGGCACTAAACCTGTTCTGAGGTTGATATTGAATAGCCTCTGTAGGGAGTCTGACAAGTCACAGGTTCATAGGTTCATAGGTAAGTATTAGGCAATCAGTGTGCAGACTATTTCAAGCCCAGCCAAAAAAAAAAAAAAAAAACTATTCAAAATTTCCTCTCTAGCTTCAAAGACAGTAAGGCAGGATAGACTGGGAGAAAATTTGAGGCTGTCCACTCAGTTATCTAGGTTTACCTTGAAGGACACAAAGGAGCTAGTCCATTTGATAAGTATTGGAAGATTGTTCCAGAGGTGAGGGATACATTGGGATATGAATCTATCACACTAATGTGTATTGTTTGTTTATTGATGAAGGTTTAGTTCCTTTAACCTAGTAGTTGATATACCATTAATTCTACAAAGGAATAGGAGATAAAATAAGGTTAGATCTTTCATGGAATGAAGGGCTAGACCCTATGGAGGAATCTGTAAGAATCTGAATACAGAGAAAGGGCTGCCAGTTTGTCCTAATAACTAAGGTTTTTGAGGCCAATGATCTTTTTAGTTACTAATCTCTGAGGTCTCTCATGTCGTGTGATATCTTTAGATAAATACATGTCAAAATTAGCATTATATACAAAAATTGTTCCAATAAGATATGAGCAAATGGGACATAAGACTTCTTTGTATCTAGTGAAGATGCCTTTGAAAATTAGATTGGCCAGATAAAAGGCTTTCTGACCTTCTGCAGAGACTTGATGGTCAAATGATAAGGAATTATCAACCAGAGCACCCATTTCCCTTACAACAATGTCTGATTGGAAGGGTGCATCTCCTACATAGTCAGTAAAACTGTTTTGCTTACCAAAATTAACTATGCTTCATTTTTTACAATTGAGACCCTTTTCCTTGCACCAATTATTAACATGCTCTAAGCTGCATTGAAGCAATTAAGAGTGAGCTGAAGATCGAATAACAACACCCAAGTCATCTCCAAATTTAGCTAACCATAAGCCAGAAGTGCTGGCTTGGAGGTCTGAAAAATATATACCAAATAGGAGACGGTCCAAAACTGAGCCCTGTGGTACTCCACTGGTACCTTTTTTGCTTTCAGAAGTGGCATGTGCTACTGTAACCATATGGGTTCTGTCAAACAACCAATTAACTATCCATCACACAATCTAATAATTTAGATTGCTTTACAATTCTATCATGTCTTAGACTGTCCAGTAGGCAGCTTAGTATGTCATCTGGCCACACAGAAGTAATGTTATTGGCCTTAGATAGCACCCTGAGGACTTGCTCTTGGGAGATTTGATAGGGGCGGTGCAGATGTAGATATGTAATCTGAGAACTTTAGAGGAGAATGAAGCTTGAACTAAATTTATCTGCTAGTAGACAATGTTCCCTGGGTCAGAGTATGGGGTATCATTTACTGTTAGCACCAAACTATGCTGAGCATTGTTTCTGAGGTTTCTAACATAGTTAGAAAGCTTGGTGGTTATCCTTTAGCTTGGTGGCTATCCTTACCTCATATCTGGCTTTGGTTGATTTGATCAGTGTCTGGAGGTTCTTCTTACATTTAGCAAGAGCATTTGGTATCTGGAAAGTTAAGCTTATTTTTACATGAGCTTTTTTTAATTTGGCTTTGTATATTATATATACAACTGGTGGGGAGTAAAATTGCTCCATACTGATAAGGCCATAATCAAAGGCCTTGTGACCCCTGGTAAGGATGTTGGACTAACTGGTTCAGAGTTTGCTGTCCATGCTTTGTTTAGTGTGCAGGTGTATAGTACTGACACCATGCTTATTTATTTAACATTTGTTTACCAGGAAACTCCAATTTTCAGCAGAAGGCCAGGGATAAATGCTTCAGATGTATGTCTTTGTAATGTGGGAGTAAACCAGAGAAAACCCATATGAACACAGGAAGGACATGCACCACACAGAAGGCACTCCAACTGAGAATTGAACCGGAAAACCTCTGGCTGTGAGGCAACAACACTACCACTGCACCACTGAGCCATCCTTTGCTGTAACAAATGCTTGCTATTTGTTATGGCATCATGTGAGTGCTTTGCCTCCAATAGCATTGTATAACTGCATCTGTCACGTGCTTAGTCCACTTGTATAAGTAGTAGGTAGTTGTCAGTAAACATGAGTCAAATTCTGCAATGTTTCAGGGTACCCATTTCAATTACTCTAGCTCACTAATTTAGCCACTCACTAGGTTAGCCAAGAATGAAATATAGTGGTGATTTGCCAATTGGCTACTACCTGACCACTACTAACTACTACTGTTGCTGGTCTCACTGCTGCTACAGTCAGCTAGGAATCAATGTCCTTTTGTTTCTTCTCAAATCAGAAGTAAAACAGAAGGACTCATCCAGAGCTGGTTCTTAAGAAGCAGATGACATGCCCTTTGGTGCTCAACGGTTTCATTCTAAATGTTCTATGGGTCTGTACGCTTGTTGCAGCTTTCTTCTGGTAGATGTCCTGGATAGAAGATAGCCCCATACACACCGCCCAATCAAATACAGTCAGGAATTAATGTCTCCTTGCTCCTTGTCTGAGCATGAGTAACACGGCAGCACTAATCCCAAGCTGCTCGTAAAAAGCAGTTTCAAGTCTCCAGTGATTGATAGCCTCTAGGAAGCCTAAAAAATAGTGGCCCAGTTCTCCTTCACTCACCAAGAGCAAATCAGAATCACTAATCCCAAACTGATTCCTGAGATGTGATTTGTAGGCTACCAGTGATTGTTAGTTTTGCCCAGATGTTTCTGATTTCAAAAGAAGGATGGAACAAAATGGATTCATATTCTTCATATTGCAGTGTTTAGTAAACAATGGGAAGATATGAAAAAAAGAGAAACTGAAGTTTTAACAGTTTAAGTTTGAACTTCTATAACTCAGTAATATGAGCAGATGAGACTGGAAGAAGCTTTCACAGTCAGGACAGCACAGTGGTGTAGCGGTAGCATTGTTGCCTCATACCAACAGGTTCTCTGGTTCAATTTTTGGCTGGGGTGACCTCTGTGCAGAGTTTGCATGTCCTCCCTGCATTCATGTGGGTTTTTTCCCACATTACAAAGATATGCATCTGGAGTGTTTCTCCCCAGGCCTCTGCTGAAAATTGGCTTTGTTCCAAGTCAGTCTTTCCCAGTTAACAAATGTTAAATAAATAAAATGTACAAAAGGGGTGGTCGACTCAAAAGTCATTTAGTTTAAAAGCATAACAGAAAAATGCTGGATGGGTGAGAAACTTAGTCTCACAACAGCAGGTCAGTGGGAGCACCAAAAAGATTAAACGTTTTCCTTTTCTGCTAACCTTAAATAATAAATGCTAAATCTCAGTTCGTTCCACAGATTACCTAGCCTTAATTTTTCAGTCGGAGCAAAAAACAGAAAAGCAATTGGCTGGATTGCATAATGCTCCTGGAATCTGGTGCATTATGCTGATATCAGAGCAGAACTTGAAGATAACATTTTAATATGTTAATGTACGGCAAGAAACTCAGAATAGCTCTGCTCACAATCGAGTATCGCAGTTACAATGATGTATTATAAAAATGCGTAAGTAATCTATAATTAATAAGAAATGGTTGCCCAATCACATTGTACCAAAGTTACAGAAAGATGATCACAATTCAAGAATCCTGATAGTTATATAGAAATATAACAAAATCTGTACAGTAAGGTTAAGGACAACTATGGACTGTAACTGACTCTGTTATGATAACAAAGAAAAAAAAGCATTAAAAATGCCAACTATCCCAATGTAAGCCGCATGGCATTTGTAATATAATTTATAGGTGTAGACACAGAAATGTTTCAGATTAACTACAGATATTTCCATATGTCATCCACTAATTTACAATTCGTGTTTCAAAGCTGCAAGGCTATCTCTAAAATATATTTACCTCACTCTGGATATCTACATAATAAAAATACCATTAAAATATATCAGCTTGGACTTATGGATTCTGATAGAATCCATAAATTTTCTAATAAAAAATTAAATATGAAGAGCAATCAAGGTCACATTGCCATAGCTAACAGTTGCTAACAATGGGTTCGGAACTTGTGTGGGGAACATAAAGTAATGCACATACCCAAGGAAACTGGGAGATATAAAAGATGATGTGGAGTATCAGTAAAAAAAACAGGGAACAACAATAGGGGTTTTGGAATTGGAAAATCTAAGGAAAAGTCAGAGGGACATTGACAATGTTTTCTTTGGTGGAAATTGGCCCCATTTTTTTTAAGAATAGAAGAAAAGGTAAACATAGGAAAAGAGGAGGTGAAGGCCATAAGAGCAGGTGTACCCATAGAACAAATAGCACAACACAAGACAGACAAAGGTTGGGAACAAACAGTAATGACAGGTAAGTTACACAGACAGCACACTGCACAACATGTCAGTGGAAAGTTGACAAACAGGGTGGGTATGCATACTAACCATGGTGAAATGCAGAAAAGCATAACTACCTATCCGATATCATGTTACGATATGCTACAAACTTTGTGGCAGTCATACCTGGATGTGTATGATCCATGTTAGATGTGTGTTCTAGGGTAATAAAGTAGGTTAATAGCACACATTGGATAAATATACATATATCCAATTAGTCCATCAGCAGTGCACATGTAAGCCAAGTAACATCACTGATGAACAAATGCACGTCTAACAATTGTATATAACTCCACCTGAGGACAGAACCAAACCTACAACCATGCATGAGAAAGACAAACAAGAAAGCATAGTGCCAAGCAGAAGTACTGCAAATGAGCAACAAAGGCTGCTACCTACACAAGTAGGTGTACTCATCAAAAGCAAATGTGTAATGGAATGTGTATATGTTACACACTTATGCCATGTCAAAGGCAAGACACAGGTGTAGATGTATATGTATTTCTGTCAGTGACATAAATGCAATTACATGAAAGCAAGGTTGATACACATGTATACACCAATTACCTATAGTAATATGTTCATAAATGTAACAGTACTGCATAATGACTATAACAGGCTGTGCAACTGGATGCATAAAATACAGCGCTAGACAACACACGAGTATAATGATGGTAAAGATGCATTGCAAGCATTATCCAGCAACTTGTGCACATATGTCCTGCATTTTACAATGGGCATATATGTGGCACATGTTCAGTGTGGCAAATTAATAAATGGCAGTGGACAGTAGTTTTAATAAATGCAAACATACCTGCAAAAAATAATAGTGAAACATGAGGGTGGGAGGGAGGTGGACAACCTGGGGGGACAAGGTAAGACAATGCAATGCAAATGCATGTGTAAAACACATAGGGCACAGTAGAAGCCTCACAGACATACATTAAACAAAATGTAAAATGTATGTCAAATGGCCAGATGGATTGCTGATGTTCACAGAACTGGACATGAATAAACCACACATACACAGTAATGTGTAATCATGTCACATCAACATGAATAGGTAAGCAAGCTAAAAATTAAAAGCAAATACACATATACTGTCATGCAAATGTTAAATAAAGAAACACAGGTGTTTGTCAACCACCCAGGTCATTATAGATCAGAGGACACTTCTATGAGCATCATCAAAACACATCAGCAGTAAATCACTGAATGCTCAAGGTCAAAGAAACATTTGTGTGTCAGTATGTATCTGACTATGTGCACACACATGTACAATCATTAAATGTGTACAACTATTTATTGAAGGTGTGCACAAATGCTACTACATCATGAGTGTGGAAATGCTACATACAACACATGCATGTATAGTCCAGTCAATGAAATGGCAATCACCATGTTGGCAGCATAACACAAGTGGAGCACACAGACAATACTTACAGACTGAAGGGGGGCAGGTTGCTGGGGGTCAGACTCTCAGATGATCTCATGAACTATCACCCTGAATGAATCCTGAATAACCTGTGCCATATTCTCAGAGAAGGTCCACATGATGTCCCTCATCTGTGTTCAGAACACATCAGTCATGACCTGCTCGATCTCTCCCTGAAAATCATCTCTGTCCCGGATATGTCAACATCTCCTTCAGGGTGCAGGCAGGATGCCTCGGGCAGGGGTGGGTCCAGGTTCTTCTTCATTATCATTATCATCGTCATCATCATCATCATCATCATCACCATCATCCTCAGAAGACTGAGGCCAAGCATGTGCATGTCATCATCTTCAGATTGGAGCATGTCCACTGGTACCATGCTCTATAAAGTTTAATTGCAAAACGCAACAGAAAAGAAAAACAAATGTCTATCATGCAGAACAGTCCAATGAAAATCATAGCACGACACAATATGACTATGATGACAATTTACACAGGGACTGGGACATGTCCATTATGGACAGAGTTACCTATGACCCTTTATGTTGTTCTCCTAAAAAAGAATGACAGTATTTTTTCTGAACAATTCTATATGCTTAGACACACACACATGGGGCATTAGCTTTATAAAAATGTATGGATGTTAAAATCAACATATTGTACTGTCTGCATTCAATGATGTATATGAGCAGCCACAATGTGTCATTGTTAAAATGAGGAGAAAGTGATATGATAATTTTGTAGATAATAGTCAAGCCATATGACAAACATATGTGACAGGCAGCATGGTATTTGGCTGAACACACATCAATATAATGAGTACAACACTAAAAACAATGTGGTATGTTCAATAAACACAACTGTTCACATATGGGAATCTGATATATCTGTTACTAACAGTATTGTAAGTGCACAACTCTATGAATTATTTACAAAAACAATTAGAAATCAGTAGCTTGAAGAAAACAAAACTTTCTGCAAATGTTTGCTGATACTGAACTACCAGAATCAAATGGGTATCTGCTCAACTGTCAGTCAACCAAGGCTATAATAGTGTGTTAAAAAACACCCAATTGGTTGGAGACATATGCAATACCAAAACTGACCTACAGGGTGTACTGAATATGAACTACTGCAATCAAATAGATATCTGCTCAAGTGTCAATCAATCAAGGCAACAACTGTGCTTCTACAAAAACACACAAAATCTCTGAGGCTGATGCAATACCAACGGTGAATAGAAGGGCATGACACACAGGCTATAAATAGCACTACAAACGCCAACATAACAGACACCCACCCATTCAATCTACAATTAAGCTAGTTATGCTCAACAGATCACTCATCACAGCCAAACATACAAATGCATAACATCATGTGCCATGAGTTTAACCAAAGCACCCACACTTTCATTCAAAACAGCCATGCAATAAGATGTGTGACATATACAGCAAACCAACTGGTATTTAGGTTGTGGAGTACATTTATAAAAATGTATGCTGAAACAATGGATCAATAATACATAAAATATACACTTGTTAGATTTTATTCACAGTTGTCAGCACAGCTACAATGTGATGATTTAATTTGCCTTAGTGATGCATGATGGGTATTCCTGCATGCTAATTGATAAACATGTTATTGCGAAAAATACAGGCCTGTAAACATGGGAAGATGCATTTCAGTTCATAAAATACATAAAAATCAACAAAACTCTTTCTCCGTCTACTGATCCTCAAGCCTTTGCATTTGTTCAATGCACATGGCTCTGTTCTGACTGTGATCCTCATCACCTGAAATAAAAAAAATGGAATGCTGGAAAAATGTATTCACCAAATAACAATGGCAGACACTTCTCAACACAGCTCATAGATATTTCTTTCTGAAGAACATTAAATAAGCACAATACACAGTTAACATGTTTACCTCCAGGTATTAGCATCTTTGAAAACAGATAATAGGACACGAGATTCAAACCTGTAAACACAATCTATATCTAAATTCTAAGCTTGAGAATACCTGCCTAGTTAAAATATCTTAATGGAAAAGGCATGTTTTGCGGTGAATAGAGTTTATGTTATGATACCATCTTAATGGAGGATGGTCTACTAATAATGATCTTAGCTTAGGATTGCAATATGAACATGTGCTACTCATGTAGCTAAACAGTTGGAGAAATACAGTCATGTTATCACTATATCCAGATACTTTATGGCAATGGAGAGAATACATTCTTCAGGCAAAGTGAAAACATCATGTAGCATACAGCAGTTGTGAACAAAACCATACATGTTGCTGCACATTAAGGACACAACAGTATGTGTCAGGACCATTATTCCTTGCTAAATTACACATCAGTAGAAAAATAAATATGTCTTCCCTGTTCTTCATTTCAGGTGTTAGTCTGCCCATCCCAGTCCCTCAAAATTTTAGGATGATGTTTGTCTACTATTGACTCAGTATTTCATAAGAAAATAGACCTTCATAGCATTTTTACAAAATATACAATATTAGTCAAAAAATTACTCATACATATAACAGGATTTAACAAGATGTACTGTCCCCACAGTTAAATAGCCAATGTTAACTGAATGTTATGGGTTACGGATATATTAGTAGGAATTGGACGAATAACAAAGTTATTCGCAACTATGCTCAAAATATATATTAATATTAATAAGTGTAATATGTTTCTGTAAATAAATGCTTTGAGTACATTGCAGCAAGATAATAGTTTCAGATATATTTATCCCCTTTCTAGATTTGAACACACAACACACTAAAATATACACTTGCTAGTTTATTTCCTTATAAACTGCACTAACAGTCAGCACATGCTACTCTTAAACAAACAGATATTGCTCTCCAAATACTGTTGTTCAACAGCTGATGTTATCAGAGTGGTATGGGTTATGGTCATATTCTCAGAAATTTGAAGATATTATCAGTGAGTCATTACAATGCACAATATAAACATTAATTTAAAGTATTGCAATATGGTGCTTCCAACAAATGCTATGGGTGAAGTTAGCCAAGGTAACAGGTACAGATATATGTTGCCCTATGTGATTTGGAACCCACAACATGCCAAAATTTAAACATGGTAGCCAGTTGCTTTACAGGCCAAGCTAATATTCAGCAAGGGTTTCATTATAGAAAACAGGTATTACAAGTGTTTATTAAAAATCCTGCAAAAAACAGAAAAATGCAAACAATTTTTGGACCTTTCATAGTAAAGAAGTGATAGCTATCAGCACATTGGCCATTTTGGGTAATTTCCTGTTTTTTCCAGCCCCTGCTATAAAGCACGCTTTGATGGGCTTTTCTGGCATTAGAGAACTTAGCATAGCCTGCAGAGTTCCTAAGACAGCAGAGAGCAGAAAAAGCGACTTTCTTGATTATAAGTATTTTTTAGCATTTTTTATTGCTGTTTTCGATTAATTGTGCCTTTTGACCACTGTTTGTGCTTATTTTGCTGTTATATTACCTGTTTTTCCTGTTTTTCTGTGCTTAAATTGTTGATTGCACTTCTTGGCTAAAGTTTTGCTTAAAAGTTAACAAACAGACTAATACATTCAAGTGTACTAGCCTTTGATAGCAATTTAGTCGAATAACAAAGCATTTACTGTATTTTCTGTTGTTTGTTCAAAAAAAAAAAACTAAAAAAGCCAAAAAAAATACTTCTGCTTTCCTAACTTTCCTAGCTAGTTGTCCCAGAGACCAGATTTGCTGATCCCTGGGCTTTGTATTTGGTTCCTGTCTTCCTCCATTTTCTTGTGTGGCCAGAGGGAAGTTTCTTTACTCACCAGTGAGAGTGGGGAGTACTGAGCTGCCTGTTTGTCCTCAGAGGAGTGGTTAGAGACAGCAACTAGTAATTCATTGGCCATTTTGGGTCATTTCCTGTTTTTTCCATCCCCTGCTATAAAGAGTGCTCTGGCGGGCTTTTCTGGCATTAGAGAACTTGGCATAGCTCCTTGTGGTCCCCTGCAGAGTTCCTAAGGCAGCAGAGAGCAGAAAAAGCAACTTTCTTGATTATAAGTATTTTTTAGCATTTTTATTGCTGTTTTCGATTAATTGTGCTTTTCGACCACTGTTTGTGCTTATTTTGCTGTTATATTACCTGTTTTTCCTGTTTTTCTGTGCTTAAATTGTTGATTGCACTTCTTGGCTAAAGTTTTGCTTAAAAGTTAACAAACAGACTAATACATTCAAGTGTACTAGCCTTTGATAGCAATTTAGTCGAATAACAAAGCATTTACTGTATTTTCTGTTGTTTGTTCAAAAAAACTAAAAAAAACAAAAAAATACTTCTGCTTTCCTAACTTTCCTAGCTAGTTGTCCCAGAGACCAGATTTGCTGATCCCTGGGCTTTGTATTTGGTTCCTGTGTTCCTCCATTTTCTTGTGTGGCCAGAGGGAAGTTTCTTTACTCACCAGTGAGAGTGGGGAGTACTGAGCTGCCTGTTTGTCCTCAGAGGAGTGGTTAGAGACAGCAACTAGTAATTCATTGGCCATTTTGGGTCATTTCCTGTTTTTTCCAACCCCTCCTATAAAGCGCTTTGGGCGGCTTTTCTGGCATTAGAGAACTTGGCATAGCTCCTCGTGGTCCCCTGCAGAGTTCCTAAGGCAGCAGAGAGCAGAAAAAGTGACTTTCTTGATTATAAGTATTTTTTAGCATTTTTATTGCTGTTTTCGATTAATTGTGCTTTTCGACCACTGTTTGTGCTTATTTTGCTGTTATATTACCTGTTTTTCCTGTTTTTCTGTGCTTAAATTGTTGATTGCACTTCTTGGCTAAAGTTTTGCTTAAAAGTTAACAAACAGACTAATACACTCAAGTGTACTAGCCTTTGATAGCAATTTAGTCGAATAACAAAGCATTTACTGTATTTTCTGTTGTTTGTTCAAAAAAAAAAACTAAAAAAAACAAAAAAAAATACTTTTGCTTTCCTAACTTTCCTAGCTAGTTGTCCCAGAGACCAGATTTGCTGATCCCTGGGCTTTGTATTTGGTTCCTGTGTTCCTCCATTTTCTTGTGTGGCCAGAGGGAAGTTTCTTTACTCACCAGTGAGAGTGGGAGTACTGAGCTGCCTGTTTGTCCTCAGAGGAGTGGTTAGAGACAGCAACTAGTAATTCATTGGCCATTTTGGGTCATTTCCTGTTTTTTCCAGCCCCCTACTATAAAGCGCACGTTAGCGCGGAGTTGCCACAGGAGCACACAAGAGCAGCGGCGGTTAATCAAGGTTAAACTATTCGGGCTACCTAAAGTCCATTCTTCAAATTTTCCCTTAAAACAGCCTTCCTTGAACTGTACTACTGATCTAACCAGCGTATCCTATAACTAAAAAGTTCATCTCTACTTGATTCCCAAGTAGACTATTTTCTATCTGTAAACCCTAGCACTTGCTCCTACAGTACTTTTCATCTTGATATAGCACTTTTACTATAGATAGCACCCCACCAGCCTAAAACCCCTTTCTCGATCACCCACATCCCCCAGAGTCTTTTTTTTTAAGTTTTTTTGTCTATCCCTTCTAGCATGTCGAGGGATCAGTTGCTAGTGTCCTCTCCTGCTCAGCTGGTGAACCTGGTAATATTGAGGCAATGTTACAATTGCCTCATGTACACAGACAACCCTCTCCTTCTCTCACAAAACACAAATACATGCGAGAGATGCAACTATACAGCCAAACTGGAGGCTGAGCTCTCTCAACATAAGACTGGCAAGACCAGACAGGAGGAGAAGGGTACCACACACACCACACACCCAGTCTCACATAGTACTATCACAACTTCAAATCATACACATAAACACACAAAGACATACTCAGAGGCTCTGATCAAAAATCTACCAAAACAGCAGAGGCCACCAAAGCAGACACCCAAACAACTACCACCTCAGGACACAACACATGCAACACATAGACCACACAGTCAGTGTGCCAAACAGTCACAGCCCTTAAGGCCAAACACAATGCCAGACACACTCGTCATTGGTGACTCCATAGTCAGACACACTGACGTCCCGCTCACCAGATTGAATAAGGAGAAGGTCACAGTAAGCTGCCTGTCGGGCGCTAGAATCCGCCACATAACGCAAGCACTCAGGTCTCTCAACAGCAGGTACAAGTACGGCTCAGTCATTGTCCACGCTGGTGTAAACGACCTGAGATGTGCCTCCTTGGACTACATGAAAAGAGACATTGAGGAGCTCTCTGATTATGTAGCCCAGGCAGGCATGACCCTGACCTTGAGCAGTATCCTACCTTCACCAAGAATGATGCCACAATACAGAGATAAGATGATCAGCTTTAATAATTGGCTTAAACTCTGGTGTCATTCAAAGGGGATCCAATGTCTGTCTGCCTGGGATGACATGCTGAACAAGCCACGCTGCTTCGCAAGGGACGGCTTGCACCTGTCACCCCTGGGCTTCCGGATATTGGCAAAGGCTCTTGCCACCCCCATAGTGCCTTTTTTAGGCAAGGCTCAAATTCTAAACCTACCACCCTAGAACACAAAAAAGGAAAGAAACTAAGGGTAATGCTGCTCAATGCCAGAAGTCTCAACCTCAAGATGCACGCACTCGAGGCCCTTCTCAGTATGGAGAACATCGATGTCTGTGCTGTGACTGAAACCTGGTTCAAGGCTCCTGAGAGCACCCCAGCACTATCAGGTTTTACCTCATACCATGCGTTCCAGCCCCAAAATCCGGACAACACCAAGAAAGGAGGGGGGGTGCCCATATTCATCAAGGACACCCACACCTCAAGGTTGGTGGCAATGCACGATGCATCGGAGACCATCCAGGTGCAATTAACCATAGGCAAAACTGCTCTGCAATTTGTAGCATGTTACAGGTCACCCTCTCAAACTCAGGAAACTCACATAGCTTTCCTGAAAACACTGGAGGGGATAAATGTATCTCCAAACACCATCATACTAGGTGACTTCAACTACCCTTATATAGACTGGGATCACTACTCAAGCCCAAACACTCTAGCCCAAAGGTTCCTGGAGTTCATAAACTCAAATGCCATAGAACAACTAGTCACCATCCCCACAAGAGGTGAAAACATACTTGACCTCATCATCACGAACATGGGATCACAATGTTCAACACCGGAAGTATACCCCTCACTGGTGAGATCAGATCATAAACTAATCTCACTGGAGGTCCTCATCCCGCCCCCACCTGAGATAAAAAAGACCACAGTGAAGAACTTCTCAAAAGCCGACTTCACACTTCTAAAGACTAGTGTGGTCTCTTTTAAGGCCCCCGAGCCGGCGGTAAACATTACTCAAGCCACTGAATCACTTACAAATGCCTTCTACCAGCACCTACAGGACTGCATGGATCAGGCAATCCCAAACAAAACAAAGACTCTTTGTACCAAAGGCAAGCGTCCAGTCTGGTGGACCCCAGCCATAAACAAGCTCTACAACAAAAGGAGAAAGCTACTACAAGATAGAGCAAAATCCTTAAAAGGTAAGACACCTTTGATCATTATAAGTAAAAAACTAAGAGCTCTCATAAAATCATCCAAGGCAAATTTTGAGAGAAAAATCACTAAGGACTCAAAGGACAATCATAAGGCCTTCTTTAGCTATGTTAGAAACCTGGGAGGAAACTCAGAATTGGTTCAAAATGATGTGAAAATTACTGAACCTACAGACATTGCCAATATACTGGCTGACAGGTTCAGTGCAAACTTCTCCCCCCCCTCCCCCCCAAAAGGAGAGATATCTAAACCAGAGGATTGTAGCCCCCCAAACATCTCTAACGCCCAGGTGAGAACTGCTCTCTCTAAGGTGAAAAACACAGAATCCATGGGACTGGATGGTGTCCCCGGCTGTGTGCTCCACGAACTCAACAAGGAATTAAACCCGCAGTTAGGACAGCTGTTTAATCTTAGCCTCACCTCAGGATACATACCCAAGGAGTGGCGCACGGCAACTGTGGTCCCACTTCACAAAGGCGGTGCCTCCACCGACCCTGGAAATTACCGTCCCATCAGCTTGACAAGCCTGATCTGCAAAGCCATGGAGAGGATCATAATGGAACTCATAAATAAAGACATAGGGAACTTGCAGACTTTGGATCCAACCCAGTTTGGCTTTGTCAAAGGCAGATCATGCCTTTTAAACTTGGTCGACTTTTTCGAAACAGTCACCAAGGCCATTGATGAGGGAAAGGCAGTCCATACAGCCTACCTCAACCTGGCAAAGGCTTTCAACACAATACCCCACTCAGGTATCATTGAAAAACTCATCAGCTTAAATGTAAACCCATACATCACAAGATGGGTTGCAAACTGGCTAAGTGACAGAACCCACAGGGTCAGAGTTGCTGGCGCCATGTTAGACTCAAAGCCTGTCACAAGTGGGGTCCCACAGGGCTCAGTCCTGGGCCCACTCTTGTTCGGCATCTACTTTTCTGAAGTACAAGCAAACACAGGAGGGTTATGGCTGACAAAGTTTGCAGATGACTGCAAACTGGGCACCATAGTCGAAAACACATCTGACACAGATATCCTTCAGAAGGGCCTCACAGAAACGGATAACTGGTGCCAGAGCCATGGCCTAAAGTTAAACACCAAGAAATGCATAGTCATACCCTTCGGGAAAAACATGGTTACCCCTAGCTACCATATAGGTGGCAATCCACTGAGCACAGAAGAAGTTATCAGGGATCTGGGGACTCAGGTTGACAGTGGCCTTTCGTTTGACACTCACGTTGCTAAAGTGATTAGGAAGACCTTCTACATTGCCCACCTGATCATGAAGGGATCCACATCTAGATCAAGGGAGGTCATCGTCCCCCTGTACTCATCACTCATCAGACCAATGATTGAGTACAATGCCCCATTCGGAATGTATCTGACCCGACACCTGCAGCAGCTGGAAAGGCCCCAAAAGTTCCTCACCAAAAGGATAAAGGGTCTCAAAAATATGTCTTATGCTGCCCGACTGAAAGAACTTCAGCTCTATTCAGTCGCCACCGCTTGCACAGAGGTGACCTGTGCCTGACATACAAGGCCATGTCAAACCCAGATTTGATGAACATGCTTCACCTCAAAAAATCTAGATCCCTCAGAACTACAAGGGCGGGAGACTTAAACCTTGACACGGTTATTAATAGGACATGCTGGAGGGACAGATTCATCACCCAAAGACTCCCTATGCTGTGGAACAAAATCCCGGTACATGTGAGGCAGAGCACCTCGCTGGCCGTGTTCAAGAGAAATCTTGACCAATGGATGGGAGATCGCAGATATACCCCAGGGAATACCTCAGTGTCTCTGCTTGACAGAGGCACAGCAAAATAATGGGCATAGTTTTCTTCAAACTAAAGGGGTGGTGAAAGCCACAAAAACTCTGGGCTAGGCTTATAAATGCCCTTGGGCAGATAGCCTAGTATGAACCTATGAACCTATGAACCTATGAACATAACTAAAAACATGTGTAAGCAATGGGGCAGCAATTGCTTTTTAAATTAAATAAACATGTCTGTGCAATTGTTTAAGAGGACTGATGTAATAAAGTTATATATTTATTTTTACTCAAATGTATAATGGAGGAATAGGTGATAGAATGGGACTATGACAAAAAACTAAAGAGTGCACCATCATCTGCGGCCTAGGTACTATAGGTGTCTGTGATGCACAAGGACAATGGTTATGTGAAATTATGTAGTTAGATGTTATAAAACATATGTACATCTACAAAGGACATACTTATGGATATTATATACATGATTAAATAACAGCAACATGAGAATCAAACTCACAGTTAAGAGGTCAGTATTTATCAAGTCCACTTAATTATCTCCATGAGCTAATTACTACAGCCGCTAATATGTGGTTATAAAAGCATCTATCTGATGCATATGTTAAAGAGAAATATCTGTACAATCTGCAGGAATTCGCAGGCATATGTAGAATATTAGTACTTACTGTAGGGATCTGCTGGATGCCTCTGTACCTCAACAACCCTCCTTTGAAGTTCCACCACATCCATCTGATGCAGGTCTTCATAATGGTAATGAACTTGCACTCCAGTGCAACAGATCCCCATCATCTGTCAATGCTCCCTCACAAACTGGTTCCACACATCGATCATGATGACGTTCCTGGGTCTGGCACTCATCCACTGCTACAATCTGACATAAAAATCAACATCTGGGTAATCTCTCCATCGATCCAGTTGGATACATAGACACATCTCAGCCTCCTCAAAGTAGCCATCATGATCTTCAAGTTGAAGAAGTCAGGAAAATGTAAAAACATCGACATGTTCGCTGAGGTGCCACTCAGTTCATATTTATCAAAACTAATATTTGAAAGTGACACTGATGTCATATTATCAGATCTTTGGAATATAATGGGCAAATGTCACACATAGTCCAATTTGTCGACACCTATTTGGTGTTTATGTGGTACACCTGGGTGTTTTGATGCATAACAGCAATTAATGCAGATGTGTGTGAATGGGATTCCAAAAAAATGAATTTTAATTAACCTCATTTATTAAGTATGGTACAAATGGTACTTAAAGTTGGATGCATACAAGGTGCTTTTTGATTCTGTGATTTGGAGTGAGAGGTACATTGGCAATTGGTAGCATTTCTGTTGTGCTGATTATAAATCGGTTGAAGTTACTCATTCCAGAAGGTACATGTTTAAATTAATGTTTGTTTGTTTGTGTCTTTCAGCTTTTCCCAGTTAGGGGTTGCCACAGCGGAACTCCGGTCCGCTAATGATTGGCAGTTGATTTTTACGTGCCGAGTTACCAGCCCTGATGCACAACCTTCAACGAAGGTACGCCCATTCACGCATGTCTCCACGCAAAAGACGCTCTAGCTGTGAATCAAACCAGACAGAATCTTACTGTGAGGCGACAACGCTACCGCAGCACCACCACCACGGTTGTACATGTTTAAATTAATATTTACTGAAAATTATATTTTCAACACAAGTTGTCATAAGTTACTGGAGTGATGTTGTCTTGAACATTATGCATACAGGTGTTGTTCTTCAAAATAGTTTATTTCAATCCCATATGCAGCCGTATAGATAGACTTATATTGAAAATTTTAACAGTATATTAAGGTTGATTTATGGATCATCTCCAATTCTTACTTGTAATTCCTTGCATTTGTTGGTGTAACTATGGAAAACTATGGGTTCCAACACTATCCATATCTAGTATGTGATTTGATATAACAGATATTCCTTATTTCATGTTTCCTAACAAAATTGTTATAAACATCTGATATTGCTCTTATGGGTATGTCTTCAATGATGATTCTTAACAAAGGTATTATCAGTACTAGCTCAATATACTAAGAATCCATACTGTCTGTGTCCTGGCTACTGATCCTGAGGTTTACCCCTCATTCTGTAGTTCTTCAGATTGCTATTTGTTGCAGTATTTCATAGGATCATAGGACGTTATTAGGCTAATAGCCTAGCCAAGATATACCCTTATTTCCATGATCAGCACCTATTGCCCCTGTCCAAGATGGACACAGGTGGAACCCTTGCAGTGAATTTACAGTCACCCTTCCAATCATATGGATTGCATTTGAAGAGGACCAGTGAAGTGCTGTTTTTGACATGAAGTGGGAATCTGTTCCAATGGTTTGGTAACCTGTGGGAGACACATCAGTCCTTCCAGAAGGTTTTATTAATGTCACATACCAGGTTACAGTCTTTAGAGTGAGTAACCCATGTACCATTTGAATGTGACATGCAAGCAGACTCATGTGGCATAATGTTGTCATTAGACCTCTACGCAATATATATGTATTGTCATGGTTTCTAATCACACTCACAAAATATAAAAGTATTGCATGTTATGATGACATGAAGGCATTGTTGTTATTTGTAATACGTCACATTAGTATTCATCACACACAGTATTATACAGACATTTTCAATGCACTGTAATGCATATTGTTAATGCTGACATATGCTGTTCACAGAATGAAATAGATAAATGGGCTCAAACATGAATATTATCATGTGCGTATCAATGTCTTTAAGATGGCCAACCATCCTAGGAGTGGCAACTTCTCCCCCCAGAAAAAATGACATCATAATTGATCACCAACATGGGAGAAGACTCCTAAGATGTTCAGGTGATGCTCTTTGGAGAAATTAAATCTGTGTGCACCTCACCAACATGATCAATGCATTTGAGGGCTACACCCAAACCCATGAGGCCTGTATATGATGCTGCTTGGACATGATCCTTCATACAGCCAACTGAGTGACACATTATGACGGATCAAGGGATGCCACCAGTGGTGGACCACTACTGACCCCCATGATGACATCACAATATTTCTGTCCTCACTGCATACAGTAAGAGGGGAGTGATGCATCCCTGGAAGTGGGATTGAAGCGGAAGTTCCAGGATAAATATGTGTGTATTTATTCCCATTACAGGGATGTGTATTGAGACAATCATGCCATATTGCTGTAGCATGTGCATTCATGTATTGCTGTTTTTGGTTTACAATAGCAGAATTGAGCCATAAACACAAATCCATAAAGGGTGAGGATGATGAACATAAGTCTAATTGCATGCACTGGTACAAATGAGTTATAGACAGAGCAATCCAAACATTTGTAATGCTGTTTGCATTAATTTTCATGGGTCCATCTACTCTGGGCCTACACCTGGGATTGCCAGGTGTGTCTCTGTACTGTTACTGTGAACACTACCTTGTGAGTACCTCAACCTCATTTCATGGTACTGCTGTTTACTGTCATGCTATTGTTTCTCTACCATTGTACACTGCAAGCATATCCAGTGGATGGGGCAAGACATGCATTTTCAAGTGCAGACAGACCAGTTATGTTAAAGCAAAATGTTCATAGATTTCAACAATGTGTAGCACAAGTCATACTTCACATTTTTGTCAATATTTGCCAATACAGGCCCATTGGGTGTACAGTTGCAACATCCATCATGTGAGTATTGGCAGCCAATATTAATGTGTTGTATATGTGATGCTGACAGTATTCTTTTTTGCTAAATGCATGACTGTGCTGTTTTTCTCTTTACTTTCCAACTATAGGATCCACATTACAACCCACAACCTCTACACAGCAGGAGTCTATCAGTGATATGCTATTACATATGTTTTACATCTGTCCTTGCTGTTACTCCTTCAGTTGACCTCCATTAATACTGTATCCTTCTTACCATTACTAGGTCAGTCTGCAACAATGCCCTCAAGTGCACACATGAATGGTATGTGTATGTCACACATTCTGCATGTTTTAACTGAGTTCACCTGGTTAATGGTATAAATGATGTGATTAGCATTGCTGTTTTTTCCCCTGCAGTAGTTGAAGTTCATCCATGTTCAGCACCACCATCTTCCCATGAGTATTTGCCAGTTGTGTGCTTATTTACACATCATATATGTCATGCATGTTGACCACATAAACGAGTTATATACTTATTTTATGTACATTCCATGAAACACACATACAGTAGACTGCAAGTGAAGTCATTATTTGTAACATTGCTATGAGATACATATGCCATATGTCTTTTATGAAACAAAGCAAAAGTGTCCGACCAAGCCAAGAGTTCAAATAATTGTAACGCACTTTATTTAACCAAATAACAGCGTTTTCGCTCCCGTTAATACAGAAGCTTCATCAGCAATAACAGGGCGCCAACTCTCATAATTTAAAAACTTCTAAGTGACGTACAATTGATGTCACTTCCAATTAAGAGTTCAAACCATATTTAAAACAACATGTCTTAATAAAAATGTGTATGTTTAAAACATGTATAAAAATATATAAAGATATATCTAACAAAATACAATAAAACAAGTAAACAATTACAAACTTACTACCTAGTTAACTTACTAATTGTAGATGATGTGTTATAAGCCCAGCGAGATGTGGGGCTTTTCCTACAACACTTCAATCATAACAATTACATTACTTAAACAATATTAAGTGAATAAGCCTATTAAAACTTACTGTTGGATACAATTCTAACCAAATTCTACATTCATTTGGTGACTATACTACAGTGTCGGTTACCTAAGATAGCTTCTATATTTTAAAATAGAAGCTATATTGCAACTATCGTTCAGTCCCGGATAGGAGAAGGCATCTAATTGTAGCTGCCACTCCAACTCACGGGTCTCTAAAATTAGGGATTGCGGTCCACCCCTAATATCAAATTTAACGTTGTCAATGCCCATAAATTTAAAACTGTGGCCACAATTACTCAAAATGTGTTTAGAGAGGGCATTATCGCTCCTCTTGTTCTTAATAGCATAAATATGTTGGTAAATACGGTCCCTAAATCGCCGGTCCGTTTTACGAACATAAAATGCATGACAACATTCACAAAATGCCACATACACAATGGATTTAGTGTTACAGTTTATTTTGTGGTTGATTGCATACTTCCTCTCACCAATGGAGAAAGAATTTCCCACACGTAAATAAGAACACCATTTACAACAACCACAACTAGAAGTCCCTTTTTGTCTAACCATAAAGTCAGTTAGTTTATTACGTTGTAATAAATCCTTAAGGTTATTACCTCTTTTAAATGTAAATAAAGGTGTTATGCCTAACTTTTCATGTAACCCGGCATTTATGATAAAATACCAGTTTTTACGAATGACTGAACACAAAGACCCAGAGTTCATATTAAAAGGGGAAATAAAGCCAATGGAGAAATTTTTCTTATTATAAGTGTTAAAGGCCGCACCACTATTTACAGTAGGTGACGTTAACCTCACCAACGAGTTAGGTGATACAGTACAGTTCACAAGAGAAGGTTGGTGTTCATTAGGTGACAACAAGGGTACGTAGGTGCCATTCAACCGTTTGGATGACACTTCACGAATTAAATCAGAAATAAAGTCTACAGGGTACCCACGGTTTAAGAACATGTCAAACAACAGTGAACATTCTTTGTCAAAAGCGTCCTCTGTGCTGCACATATGGGCAGCCCTGACCAATTGACCCTTGACAATGGAACGCTTCTGCCTCCAAGGATGGCAACTTGTAAAGTGCAAAAACGAATTGCAATAAGTTGCCTTCCTAAAAATGGAGGAACAGAATCTGTTGTTAGTGGTGTCTTTAATTAACTGGACATCAAGATAGTCAGTCTCAGATGACGAAAAATGATGCGTGAATTTTAAAAATTGTGTTGAAGAGTTCATATGTGCTAATAAATTCAAGGCATCATCTTCACTCTCTTTGAACAACATAAATACATCGTCAAGAAAGCGGGTATAAGTCTTAGAATACTCCACAAAAATTGGATGGTTAAAAAGGTATTTTCTCTCCCAGTAGGCGACAAACATGTTAGCAACACTGCTGCCACATGGGGAGCCCATTGCTATACCTTTCTTTTGGAGATAGTAATTGTCTTCAAACATAAAAAAGTTTGAGGACAAAACTATAACAAGTAGAACTGTAACCAGAAAAATGTCATTATTGCATGCCCCACATTCCCTGAGCATGAGCTCGATCCATTCAACAGCCTCTTCATGTGGTATTGATGTGTAAAGATCGACCACATCAATGGTCAAAAAATTTAGGCTGCTGTCAAATTGAATTTCATTGATCAAGCTCAAAAAGGACCATGAATCTTTGCAAATTTGGGGAATAGTTTTCAAATATTTGCCAATAATGCTGTCGATAAGGCGGGCGCATGGATGTGTAATAGAGCATCTTCCATCCACTAGGGCATGCATAGGTGGATCGGTAAGGCTCTTATGAATTTTAGGGATCCCAAACATAACAGGGACCTTGGGATAGGAAACATCAATAAAATTATAAATATCAATATTGATCCTACCCTCAAGGTACAAATCCCTAAAGTAGCCTTTGATTTTGTTGTAAGTGCTTGTTAATTCGTTTAACGAGGAACTTTCATAAGCTGGTGATTCTAGTACCTGCAGCATTCTAGTGGTGTATTCCGCCTTATCAAATATAACTAAACCCCCTCCCTTATCTGGCTTAATCACTCTGACTGCCATACTACAAATTTTGTTCAAAGCCAGAATCTGATCGGGGGATATGTTTCTAGTAACCCCTTCCACCCTATTTGTTGTGGATAAATGTCTAAAATCCAATTCACAGGCCTTCTCAAAGGTAAAGAGACAGGGGTGTAAAGGGGGATTGAAGGAACTTGCTAACTTCAAATGAGGCATATCAGCAGGCAGATCATTGTTGAAAAATATATTTAAGTTGAGTTTACGTACAAATAGTTTTAAATCCAATAAAGTTTTTGCTAGCCTGAATTTGTGGTCAGGAACAAAGTTCAGACCTTTAGCCAACAACTCTATCAATACTTCGTCAACAATGATATCAGAAAAGTTGTAAACAAAAAAGTCTCCTTTTAAATTAGACAAAACTAACGGAGTTTGCTTAACCTCAGATATACAATCTATTTGGTTAACATAAAGTTCAGTCAATTCCAGTTCTTGTTCCTCTGGTACCGGTTGCCCTTCTTCCCTAAAAAATTTATGGGCATTGACAACGTTAAATTTGATATTAGGGGTGGACCGCAATCCCTAATTTTAGAGACCCGTGAGTTGGAGTGGCAGCTACAATTAGATGCCTTCTCCTATCCGGGACTGAACGGTAGTTGCAATATAGCTTCTATTTTAAAATATAGAAGCTATCTTAGGTAACCGACACTGTAGTATAGTCACCAAATTAATGTAGAATTTGGTTAGAATTGTATCCAACAGTAAGTTTTAATAGGCTTATTCACTTAATATTGTTTAAGTAATGTACTTGTTATGATTGAAGTGTTGTAGGAAAAGCCCCACATCTCGCTGGGCTTATAACACATCATCTACAATTAGGAAGTTAACTAGGTAGTAAGTTTGTAATTGTTTACTTGTTTTATTGTATTTTGTTAGATATATCTTTATATATTTTTATACATGTTTTAAACATACACATTTTTATTAAGACATGTTGTTTTAAATATGGTTTGAACTCTTAATTGGAAGTGACATCAATTGTACGTCACTTAGAAGTTTTTAAATTATGGGAGTTGGTGCCCTGTTATTGCTGATGAAGCTTCTGTATTAACGGGAGCGAAAACGCTGTTATTTGGTTAAATAAAGTGCGTTACAATTATTTGAACTCTTGGCTTGGTCGGACACTTTTGTTTTGTTTCAACAGTTTACAGTCCTTTTTTCGAGTTTGGTATGTCTTCCAGTGCACCATCGAGCCCGGGTTCACCTAACATTTTTGGCACTAACAGTGCAAATAACTCTCGAGAGCAAGTAAACATCCAAGCGCTAATGCTAGCGCTTTCCCAACGGTTAGATGTTATGAATTCCCGGTTGGACTTTATTGAAAGAATAAGTGTCAGTCAAGGTCAGACTAACACTTCATCTATACTGGATGGCAACACTCAATCATCTGGAGCTAGTAATGCTGACATTCCAGCTGGGCAGTTACAACGTACGACTTTGCCTGTTTCCCCTTTTCCAACAGGGGCAGCGAATTTACTTTCTGGTGAGCCGCACAATAATGGGCGGTTGCCCAATTCTGCTAACACTGTCAACACTAGCAATAATAGGAATGGTGGAGCCAAAGAAGGCTCTCAAATGAACCCTACGTTTCATCCTATTATTCAACAAGGGGCTGGAGTAGCTGACCCACTTATTGGAGTGCCCTCTATGTCCGAATGGGCTAAGAACTTGAATTCTTTTTCTTTTGGCGGACCTACAGCGTCGGGTGCATCGGTGGCAGATTCTTCCAGTCCAGGTAACTCCTTTGATACTATAACAATCAACTTGAAAGCTCTGGATACAAAACTACTCAAAATCAAGAAACTTCAATTGGAAATCTCTTATTTTCAGCAGTGTTTAACTGAAGGTGTTATACATAAGGGACTACGTAGTTCCTTTACACCTACAGGATTATTTACTGATAGTACATTTATTTCTGAGTTGGAGACACTGTTTAACAAGCAAGGGGCAGAACTTTTAGAGCTTATGATCAAGAATTATTCTAAGCATATAAATGTCTTACTTGATGAAGCTTCAAAACTCGATGACAATATTAAAGCTGATGTCAATTTTTTTAGATACAAATTTGACTACAATCGGACTTTTACTAGCATTGACTCATTGTTAGTTAAACTGAAAGCTAACAAACTTAAAAAGCTAGTGAGAGATAGAAATGCCTATAAGACTAACTCTGCCTACTTGAATCTGTCTAAAAGGGCTAACAGATCTGGTAATCACATGGAGAATAGCCCTCATGTGTTGGTAAATACTAAGGGGGAGGGGGTTGAACAACCTCTTACCGACGTAGGCCCCGGCAGTGATGGAGGAGAAGAAATCAACGAGCAAGGGCTTAGGAGAAGCAATAGAATTAAATCTTTTAGTAAGAAAGATAACAACAAGCACCAGAAGCCTTTTTTAGGGAAGAAGGGCAACCGGTACCAGAGGAACAAGAACTGGAATTGACTGAACTTTATGTTAACCAAATAGATTGTATATCTGAGGTTAAACAAACTCCGTTAGTTTTGTCTAATTTAAAAGGAGACTTTTTTGTTTACAACTTTTCTGATATCATTGTTGACGAAGTATTGATAGAGTTGTTGGCTAAAGGTCTGAACTTTGTTCCTGACCACAAATTCAGGCTAGCAAAAACTTTATTGGATTTAAAACTATTTGTACGTAAACTCAACTTAAACATTTTTTTCAACAATGATCTGCCTGCTGATATGCCTCATTTGAAGTTAGCAAGTTCCTTCAATCCCCCTTTACACCCCTGTCTTTTTACCTTTGAGAAGGCCTGTGAATTGGATTTTAGACATTTATCCACAACAAATAGGGTGGAAGGGGTTACTAGAAACATATCCCCCGATCAGATTCTGGCTTTGAACAAAATTTGTAGTATGGCAGTCAGAGTGATTAAGCCAGATAAGGGAGGGGGTTTAGTTATATTTGATCAGGCAGAATACACCACTAGAATGCTGCAGGTACTAGATTCACCAGCTTATGAAAGTTCCTCGTTAAACTAATTAACAAGCACTTACAACAAAATCAAAGGCTACTTTAGGGATTTGTACCTTGAGGGTAGGATCAATATTGATATTTATAATTTTATTGATGTTTCCTATCCCAAGGTCCCTGTTATGTTTGGGATCCCTAAAATTCATAAGAGCCTTACCGATCCACCTATGCGTGCCCTAGTGGATGGAAGATGCTCTATTGCACATCCATGCGCCCGCCTTATCGACAGCATTATTGGCAAATATTTGAAAACTATTCCCCAAATTTGCAAAGATTCATGGTCCTTTTTGAGCTTGATCAATGAAATTCAATTTGACAGCAGCCTAAATTTTTTGACCATTGATGTGGTCGATCTTTACACATCAATACCACATGAAGAGGCTGTTGAATGGATCGAGCTCATGCTCAGGGAATGTGGGGCATGCAATAATGACATTTTTCTGGTTACGGTTCTACTTGATATAGTTTTGTCCTCAAACTTTTTTATGTTTGAATACAATTACTATCTCCAAAAGAAAGGTATAGCAATGGGCTCCCCATGTGGCAGCAGTGTTGCTAACATGTTTGTCGCCTACTGGGAGAGAAAATACATTTTTAACCATCCAATTTTTGTGGAGTATTCTAAGACTTATACCCGCTTTCTTGACGATGTATTTATGTTGTTCAAAGGGAGTGAAGATGATGCCTTGAATTTATTAGCACATATGAACTCTTCAACACAATTTTTAAAATTCACGCATCATTTTTCGTCATCTGAGACTGACTATCTTGATGTCCAGTTAATTAAAGACACCACTAACAACCGATTCTGTTCCTCCATTTTTAGGAAGGCAACTTATTGCAATTCGTTTTTGCACTTTACAAGTTGCCATCCTTGGAGGCAGAAGCGTTCCATTGTCAAGGGTCAATTGGTCAGGGCTGCCCGTATGTGCAGCACAGAGGACGCTTTTGACAAAGAATGTTCACTGTTGTTTGACATGTTCTTAAACCGTGGGCACCCTGTAGACTTTATTTCTGATTTAATCCGTGAAGTGTCATCCAAACGGTTGAATGGCACCTACGTACCCTTGTTGTCACCTAATAAACACCAACCTTCTCTTGTGAACTGTACTGTATCACCTAACTCGTTGGTGAGGTTAACGTCACCTACTGTAAATAGTGGTGCGGCCTTTAACACTTATAATAAGAAAAATTTCTCCATTGGCTTTATTTCCCCTTTTAATATGAACTCTGGGTCTTTGTGTTCAGTCATTCATAAAAACTGGTATTTTATCATAAATGCCGGGTTACATGAAAAGTTAGGCATAACACCTTTATTTACATTTAAAAGAGGTAATAACCTTAAGGATTTATTACAACGTAATAAACTAACTGACTTTATGGTTAGACAAAAAGGGACTTCTAGTTGTGGTTGTTGTAAATGGTGTTCTTATTTACGTGTGGGAAATTCTTTCTCCATTGGTGAGAGGAAGTATGCAATCAACCACAAAATAAACTGTAACACTAAATCCATTGTGTATGTGGCCTTTTGTGAATGTTGTCATGCATTTTATGTTGGTAAAACGGACCGGCGATTTAGGGACCGTATTTACCAACATATTTATGCTATTAAGAATAAGAGGAGCGATAATGCCCTCTCTAAACACATTTTGAGTAATTGTGGCCACAGTTTTAAATTTATGGGCATTGACAATGTTAAATTTGATATTAGGGGTGGACCGCAATCCCTAATTTTAGAGACCCGTGAGTTGGAGTGGCAGCTACAATTAGATGCCTTCTCCTATCCGGGACTGAACGATAGTTGCAATATAGCTTCTATTTTAAAATATAGAAGCTATCTTAGGTAACCGACACTGTAGTATAGTCACCAAATTAATGTAGAATTTGGTTAGAATTGTATCCAACAGTAAGTTTTAATAGGCTTATTCACTTAATATTGTTTAAGTAATGTACTTGTTATGATTGAAGTGTTGTAGGAAAAGCCCCACATCTCGCTGGGCTTATAACACATCATCTACAATTAGTAAGTTAACTAGGTAGTAAGTTTGTAATTGTTTACTTGTTTTATTGTATTTTGTTAGATATATCTTTATATATTTTTATACATGTTTTAAACATACACATTTTTATTAAGGCATGTTGTTTTAAATATGGTTTGAACTCTTAATTGGAAGTGACATCAATTGTACGTCACTTAGAAGTTTTTAAATTATGGGAGTTGGCACCCTGTTATTGCTGATGAAGCTTCTGTATTAACGGGAGCGAAAACGCTGTTATTTGGTTAAATAAAGTGTGTTACAATTATTTGAACTCTTGGCTTGGTCGGACACTTTTGTTTTGTTTCAACAGTTTACAGTCCTTTTTTCGAGTTCCATATGTCTTTTATGGTAACCATTATGTGACGTAGGCACATCGTTCTGATTAGTGTTTTAGTGTCTTGTAGCACTTTAACTATCTGTATCATCCAGCAGCCCATCCAGTGATCATGATGTTGTTTATGATGTGTCTCAGCATGGTATTATGACCTCTGTCACAGTGGACCTTGAGCTGTTTGGAGAGTCCATCCATGCGGCTGACAGTGATGTTGCAGCAGATGTAGCCTCAAATATGGAGGTCTACTTGTCTAGAGGATGCTGTCACCGTGGATGTTGAACAGGGTGAGGCTGTTGACCAACACACCACAGTTGAGAGCACTTTTACTGGCAATTCGACTCAACAACCAGGAACACAGCATTGTGGTAGATGTAGGCGAGTGTTGTGCATGGTCTGGGTGTCAGAGAGTGTCCACCTCCTGCTGCAGGCAAATGAATGGTCACAACAAAAGCATTGCTCAGATGTCCATGCACTTGCCTGTACCACAGATCACGTGGCCCACCAGCTACATGTCATTCATGAAGGACAAGAGAGTCAACACAATAACATTATGGGTACATTGGTCACTCAGAATAACAGTCTGCAAGCCGTGGCGCAGCCAGTTGAAACCCTGACCTCTATGGTACTGCAGCAGTGTTGTAATACCATCAGGATTCTGCATTCCATGACTATACTCAGCAGATTGCAACCTGTGAGAGGCAGGCCACCTATCTGCTGAATGATCATTGGTCATTGAGAATTACTGTATGTGGTCCAACATACACAGAGTTCAATTGCTGGCCCATATGCAGAGGTCCCACAAGTCGCAAAGCCTTCACTCAGTCATGCTCCTTCATCTCAACAAGGTGTTTCAGCCACATCCATCTCTTTTGTGGAGCAACCAGAGCAAGATGTGTCTGTGCGTGGTTGGGACAGAATGGACTTTGGTGTGAGATATTGGTAAGTTCACCCGAGACTGCATTAGAGTGTACCTCACAGTGTAGTATACATAGCTGGCTCATATCATTGCAATACCACTGGACTTTTTATGTATTTTCTGAAATTAAATTTCTGCATCATGTCCTGCATGATTTCTCTTTTTTCATGTTATTATATTATAGAGATATCTATGTGTAGCACTGATATGTGTCCGTTATTGCTTACTATACAGTGATACAACAATCCGAGTTTCTATACATATGTGTCAGTTGTGCCTTGAGTTGATGAGCTGTGTTTGACACATTTGTATATTTTGATGTTAAAATATGTTTTGACTATTTTATGTGTTCTGCTCAGTGAAGCCCCTATGAACCAGTGTGCACATCTAGTAGGTACTTGCTATTAGATGCAATCTGTGTTTCTGTGGTGGAGCAATATTCACCTGTGTAGTCATGCACCTGTTGCTTGTCATGACACAAATATCTGGGTCATATGCTGTTGAGGTGCATGGACCTGCACTTGTGGTCATACCCTATGTTATCCGTGTCTGTGACTTCCGTCTCCTATGTCCTTTTGCTCCTCCTCTGATACCTGTGGGATGCCCTTTTCAGAAATTTGGGGTCTTGAGGTAGGTCACCCATACCTGCAGCTGGAAGACAACATGTGCTCTGGGTAGAATGTTGTGCAGCATGGCACACACTATCATCATCTTTGCTGCCTTTTCAGATATGTATTGCAGTGCACCCCCAGATATGTTCAGACATCTGAACCTAGCTTTCAATACACCAAGCACACACTCTGTGATGTTGCTGGTAGTAGTGTATGCTCTATTGTAGCCTCCTGTGCAGGGTATGATAGTTCATGGTGCAAGGTCATTAGCCAAGGCTCAAGTGGATAACCCTAGTCACCTGTTGCAGTGAAGAAAAATAGTTTTGGTCATAATGGATTTTGTTGAGGGAGGTATCCTTAAATTGTGTCCAAGCGGTGTTCCTGTATCTACCCAATAGCAGTTTCTCAGGTATTTCACCCTGCTGGAATGCAGCCTTCAGTCAACTTTCCCTCCAAATGGTAGCATCATGGAAACTTCCAGCTTGTGTTGCTATGATGTTTGTTATGCTGCCATCTGTTGTACACACAACTTGGCAGTTGATGGAGGTCCTTGTCTTTTTGTTTATATATGTGGTCTGCTTCTGGATGTACTGGTGTCTTGATAGGTATGTGTGTGCAATCTATTGCACTGAGTACATGTGGGATGTTAACTATGTTATACAACTGGTGCATTACTGTTCTTCACAACAAGGGAGTGGATGGAAAGTATATGTAATCATCAATCTTGCTGCACATTGCTTCCAGGAATTTTGCCAGGATACAACTGACAGCGGTCTGTGATACTCCTCCAGCATTCCTCACGTGTCTCTGGAATGTACCAGATTAAAGTACACCCAGACTGAGACATAGGTTCATAGGCTAATAGGATGATACTAGGCTATTGGCCCAGAGGTCCTTATAAGCCTAGCCCAAAATTTCACCCATGTGACTACAAAGTCAGCACCTGTTTCCCCTGTCCAAAAAGACACAGGTGGCATCCCAGGGATGTATTTTCTGTTTCCCATCCAGTCTTCCAGGTTCCTCTTAAAGAGGGATAGTGAGGTACTCTGTTTGACATGGAGAGGGAGTCTATTCCACAGATAGAGGAATCTTTGGGACACAAATCTATCCCACCAACCAGTTTTATTAATGTCACAGACCAGGTTGAGGCCTTGTGTGCAGGTTGCATGAATGGAATTTGACTTACAGATAAGCAGCAACTCCACCAAGGCTGGGTCTGAGATGGCCTTGTATGCCAGACACAGGTCACCTCTCAGCAGTCTGTATGAGACTGAGTAAAGGGACAGGGCTTTTAGCCTATCTGTATAGGATAGGATTTTGAGACCCTGAATTTTCCTAGACAGGAACCTCTGTGGTCCCTCCAGCTGCTGCATGTGCTTGACAGGAAAATGCCAAAGGGAGCATTGTACTCAAGAACAGGTCTGAAAATGGAGGAGTATATGGATGTTATGACCTCCTTGTTCCTGGATGAAATACCCTTACTTATCAGGTGGGCCATGTAGAAACAGTCTATATAATATGATCGAAGTTCCAAAACTTCGAATCATTAAAGGATGAACTTTAATGACCAATGCCCCCCTGCACCCCCCACACCACTGCTATTTAAATATAGCAACTCTGAGATTGCACTACAGTGCAGTAAAGGGAAATCTTCCCTTTACACACTCTATAGCGATCTCCGTTATATGCTTCGCGGTTTTACAACTTCGATCATTAAAGTTCATTCTTTAATGATTCAAAGTTGTAAGACTTCGATCATATGATACGAACCCTGCAGAAGGCCTTCTGTACAACAGAGGCACTGTGGTGGTCAAAAGCCTGGTTGCTATCAGCCTGGGTGTCCAAGTCCCGCATGACTGATTGCATGCTTAGTACATTATTATTAATTTGTTAATTAGTGGGGACATCATTTTCCCCAAAATGGATAATGATGCATTTCTTGGCATTCAGTTTGATGCCTTGCTTCTGGCACCAGTCATTATTTTGGGTAAGGCCCTCTTGGAGGATGTTCACATCACTAGGGGAATTTAAGACAGCACCCAGCTTGCAGTCATCTGCAAAGTTGGTCAGCCACAGACCACTGAAAGAAAAATACATCCCTAACAGTAGAGGCCCTAAGACAGGTCATTGGGGTACACCACTTGTTATAGTTCCACTGCTAAAGGTGGCTTCCCCTGTTTTGACTGAGTGGGTTCTATCAATAAGCCAGTTAGCTACCCATCTGGTAACATACTGGTTGATGCCTAGCTGGGAGTGTTTATCTCTTAGGCTTTGACTAAGTCAAGGTAGGCACTGTGCATTGTCTTTCCCTCGTCCGTGGCTTTGGTGACTGTTTTGAAGAAGTCGGCCAAGTTCAACAGGCATGATTTCCCTTTGCCAAAACCAAACTATGTGAGGTCAAATGTTTGGAGGTTGCCAATATCCTTATTTATATAGTCCATGATAATGCATTCCATGGCCTTGCAGACCAGGCTTGTTAGACTCCAAATCTGACTTCTAACCAGTGACAAGTGGAGTACCACAGGGTTCAGTCCTGGGACCTCTCCTGTTTGGTATCTACTTTTCTGAAGTACAGGCTAACACAAAAGACCTCTGGCTAACAAAGTTCGCAGATGACTGCAAACTAGGAGCCATAGTTGAGTCACCAAATGATGTGGACATCCTACAGAAGGGCCTCACTGAGGCAGATGCCTGGTGTCAGAGGCATGGCCTCAAGCTCAATGACAAAAAGTGCATTGTCATCCCCTTTTGTAAAAACTCTGTACCCATGAACTACCACATAAACGGCAGTTTACTTAATGCCAGATATGTGATAAGAGACCTTGGGACCCAGGTGGACAGTAGTCGCTCTTTTGATAATCACATTGCCACATTAGTCAGGAAATCCTTCTATGTGGCACACCTCATCACAAAAGAGTTTTCATCCAGGAAAAAAGAGGTCATTGTTCCCCTGTACTTGGCACTCATTAGACCCATTTTAGAGTACAACGCCCCTTTTGGAATGTTCTCTCACAAGACATCTGCAGCAGCTGGAAAGTCCATAGAAGTACCTCACAAAGAGGATTACAGGCCTTAAACAGATGCCCTACACTGACTGGCTCAAAAAACTTTAGCTTTACTCTGTAGCATATCACCTACTCTGAGGAGATCTCTGCCTAACATATAAAGCTATGTTAGACCCAGAACTGTTGGACATGCTACACCTAAAGAAATCCCAGTCACTTCGAGCTACACGCTATAGGGACCTAAACTTTGTCACCACAATAAACAGGACATGCTGGAGGGATAGATTCCTGTCCCAGAGATTTCCTATACTCTGGAGCAAGCTACCCATCTATGTCAAGCAAAGTTCCTCATTAGCACTCTTCAAGAAAAATCTTGATGAGTGGATGGGAAATAGGAAATATACCCTGGGGATCACTTCTGTGGCTCTGCTCAACAGAGGCACAGAAATTAACTTTCTTGGGTGGTGTAAGCTAAGGAACCTTGTTGGCTAGGCTTGCTTAGGCCCTTGGGCTGATAGCCTAGTACCTACCTATGAACCTATGAAGGTGAGTAAGAGAAGCCAAGGAAGAAAGGCCATTTTTGAACCCCCCCCCCCCCCCCCACAAAAAAAAGAGCATTGATTAAGTTTGCAGTTTTTTTTTTTCTGTTCTTTTTTTTTCTGGCAGGGCCAACCAGATACTTTCTGTGTTTTTTTTTTTTCTGGCAGGGTTGAGTAGATACTTTCTGTATTTCATTTTTTCCTGTTAGAGTATACCAGATTTATTTATTTATTTCCAGTCTGAGGACTGAGGAAGTCCACTGGAGTGAACAGAGCCCATTTTCAGTGGAGGCCCTGGGAGAAAAGTTCCAAAAGTAGTTAACAAAATATAACATAAGTAAAGTATGGAATATACAGTATACAAAAGCATAAATATACAATTTAAAACATAAATACAAAATCAGGGAGTATATGTTTAAAGAACATAAATGTTAAAATAAAGATATATATGATATAAAATAAAGATGCTTTTAAAATGGTGCAATAGGGTATACATTTTCTCTAACATCCTGGGCCTGGAAGCTGGCAGGGTTAACCAGATAGTAGGAGGTCAAATCTGCAGTGAGCTGGCTATTTTGGCGGCTGTTTGTGATGTTTATCTAACAGTATCCTAGCAAGGTCAACTAGATACTAATAGGTGGTCTGCATACTTTGGGGGCTGTTCATGACTTCCTGTTTTTTTTTTTTTTTAATACAATATCCTGGCAGGGTTAAGCAGATACTAAGAAGGCAATGTGTTTTGGGGACTGTTGATGATTTTCTTTCTTTTTTTTTAATATAATATACTGGCAGAGTCAACCAGATACTAGTAGATGGTTTGTGTGTCTTTGGGGCTGTTGATGACTTCCTGATTGTTTCTTTTTTTTTTTTCTTTTTTAATATAGCATCTCGGCTGGAGTCAAACAGATATTAGTATGCAGTGTGCTCTGGGGCACTGTTCGTGGATGACATGTTTTTTTTTAACCTAATGCCTTTTAGCAGGGTCAGTCAAGATACATTAGGGTGGTTTGTCAATGTTTTGTTGTTGAAACGAGTTCTACTTTTGCACGAGTAAAATGTATGGGTGAACTGAAGTAAGATCAGCTGCAAGTTCTTGGCTATATGATGAGAAAGAAATACAGTAATGTAACCATTGTCTTCTATTTCCATTATTTTAAACCTTGTAGACTCAAAACAGATTCTTTGGGTTGACAATTGATGATGGTGGCAATGCCTATGTGTGAATGGAATGACTGGAGTTCTGGCTTGCATTGCAAAAGTAATGTGTATTTTAGTGAAGTAAGATCAACCACAAGCTCTGAACTCTGAGTATTATTTATATGAATAAAAGAATACTTACAATTAATAACAACATTTTTTTGTTTGTTTTGTTTTTAGTTTTTTAACCTTGCAAGATCAAATCACATACTGTGGGTGAGGCAGGCAATGGGGATTGGGGTTATGTGTGAATGAAACAACTGCCCTTGCTGTTTACTGTTGTTGTAATTTCAGCTTTGCAAAACTGTAATACTTTTATGTCTGTACTTTCAGATGACTGTAAAATAATTAGGCAGTGTAAGAGTAATTCTAAATATATGTTATCTCATATCTGTTCATGTATATACTGAATGTTTGTTTAAAAATGTTCGTAATATGTTGGAGATTTTCTCCCTGGACATATACTGGAAAGGGTTTTTACAACTAAATCCAGTAGTAGAAACCTGGGTAAACAAAAGTAAAATAAATAAAATGAAATGTGTAGTTGGCTGGCATACATAAGCTGTGACTAGTGCTTCTGTCAATAAAATGAAAGTAATGCAAGTATGCAGCTCAGCTGTTATTATTTCTACTTTAATCCTGACAAGGTAAAAAGCAGCTGCTTTCATTAGGTAATTGGGGATGTGTGTGAATAAAATGGGTTGACTGGCCTTGCTGTTTACTGTTGTAATTATGGCTCTGCAAGATTAAAGTGTATTTGGATAAACTCAGTTGTCATACAAGCCTGCGACTACTGTTTCTGTACAACAGAGTAAATTAATACAATCATTGCTGTTTTCAATTTATTCCTGGCAGGGTCAAAGCAGATACTTTAGGTCAGCAATTGATATGATGATTGTTTGCGGATGAAATGTCTGGCTCTGTAGGCTTGGTGTAATGCAGATTACTTCATACAGTGCAGTGTTTGCTATATCGTGTGTAGTCATAATAGTTTCATGCAGTCAATACCAACCACTTATGTTTATTTATTTTTATATTTGTTAACTGGGTTAGTCAGACTGGGCCCAGAGAGCCCTTTTTCGGTGGAGATCCAAGGAGAAAAGCTCCAGGAAAGTAAATAAAAAATAAGAAAAAACTAACAATTCAAGTTGTTAAGATACTTAACAGTACCAAAACAGAGAGAAATATACAATACAAATATATGCAGGGCAAAAGTACAGCATTTTGAGAATGCAGTAACAATACGTTTGAGAAATTTGGTTAGCATTAAGTTATTTAAAAGGAATATAGCAATACCTAAAAAAAAAAAAAAAAAAATCAGAGTAGCATCATGACATAGTATAACAAAGATGCATTTAATAGCATAGGTATTAACTGCAGAGAAAGAGTGGTATATGTAGACAGTTTAGGTAGATACCAGGCAGATATGTTAATTCAGAGAAGAAGAAAACTTCATTAGGTAAAACCTTTCTACTGTTTAAAGGTGTTATAGCAGAATCTAAGCACCTCATTACCTCTGAAAAGCACTTTAGTCTAGTATTGTTTGGTAGACTATTCAGCATGTGCAATAGTGACTGAACACTTACTATATAAAAATTGGTAAGCATGGTTAGTGTTGATATCACTTTAACATAGCCCCACCTCTTTCTAGTTGGTCCCACCCCTTTCAAGTTGGCCCCACCCTATTCAGCTATCTCCTGCAGCCTCCCTCTCATTTGAAGTCACTAGCTGCCACTGGGTCTTTTCCCTTTTTGTTGAGCCTGCCCAACACTTATGCCTCTCTTCCTTCTTTCTGCTATATAGCTACAGAGACATTGTTACCTTCTTGTTCTCTGATGACAACTCCCTTTCAATTCATAACTTTCCTTATGTCATTCTGTTTTTTAATCTATCTACATTTTTTCAAAACTTTTCCACTTTTCTACTAACCATCATATGTCCCTTCATGCTGCTCCATCTGACCCATTTATCCTTTCTTGGTCAGAGTCATGTGTCAAGAGGTTGAAATACATTATCATTCTACCAGTATCCCCTTTCTCTATGTTAATTATCAGACAGCTGCCTAAGGTTTACAGCTTGTCCACTTCCTTTCCACCATCATAGGGTGACTTTTCTCTTTCTCTTGGAACTCACATTGATACTCTTGTCAATGTAAATCCTGATTCACCTCCATTCTTTCATTTTCTTTAATGCCTCCACGTCTCTGTCCCTCCTGTGACTATTCCATGTTTCTATAATCCTGGAGATGCCCCACCATGGCTTCCTATATCACTAGCTGCAGCTTAGCTATTTTCAGACGTGACGTTCTTTCACTGAATAGTAACACTACCCAGCCATACTTTGAGTAAATCTTATTTGTTCTTTTGCTATGTTTTGTGTTCTCTTTTCCTTTTCCTACTAGCTGAGCATATGCCACTCCCTTTATTTATTTATGACATGACCCATCCTCTGCCATTTTAGTTTTAAGGTACAGTGTTTGATATCTGTCCTGCCAATCCAGCTCTAACCACCACTTTCTCTTCTGGGCTTACAGTCCTTGAGTAGGCCACAGAGCTGTTCATTCTGCCAGGTCTTTCTTAGTCCATCTATCAGTTCTAAGCTCACATCCTGTCTCCACTGACACAGCCTTTGGACAACTAAAATATAGCCCTGCTCCATTATCTAAACTTCTGACATCCTCATTTTGTTTGTTTCTTCTCCCCATTTTTGTCAGGTGTTATGTGAACTGAAATGAAGTCCATATTGCTTCATTTGTTTAAAAAAAACTATTAATTCTCATTGCTTGGCATGCTCTGGCATTTTATTTCTCTCTTCCAACTACTGTTCCTACAATGTACTAGCAGATTTTTAACAGACTCATGTTATAGTTTAAAGCATTAATTGGGCAGTTTCAGAATTGTAATGGCTTAGTCTTTTTACAGAAAAAGTGAAGCATGTTCTCAGACCGCAGCCCCATCTACATATGAGGCTGGGGGCTGAGTGAAGCATGTTCTCAGACCCCAGCCCCATACATAAATGTCTTTTACTTTGCATTTTTCAGAATTTAGGAAGACTGTCAATGTCAGTGTCAGTAAAAGCACACATGTCTTTGAAGTTGGAAGACCAGAAGGCTGTGGGTTCAATGCCCATTCCAGTTTATTGGATTGCTGACAACCCAACATTACAGAGTGTTGCACTCCATACTGTGTCATACTTCAGTTGAGATATTAAAATGAGATCCCATCTGCTTGAGTTGGTGTAGCTCAGATGGATGTAAAGAATATTGAAAACTATAGGGAAGTTCTCTGATGCTCTGGCCAAACTTCCCTTAGAAGAAGAAATGCCACATTGGGTCTCCCTAGCAAAGTGGTTACTAACCCAGTCAGCAACATAATTTTTCATTAAAAACCTATTTTCTTTTGCTGTGTAATGCAATCATTTTAAGAAATATGTTACATCTTTTGGATCCCAATTTGATTCCCAACGTTTCCAAATTCAAAATGTCTACTTCTGAGTAAACTAATGAATCACACAACCTCAGTTTCCAGTTTATATTTGAATACATACACTTCCATCTACTGAGTCCTCCTACTTGGAATGAACATTTTCTTCATGCTTCGCAGTGCAGAGAAATCCTTCAGTAAAATGTCTAACTCTGCAAAATACTGCACTCAAGTTGCAAGCCAGCATTTCTTCAATTAGCATATTCAGCTCTGCATCCCTATTCATTCTTTTACTAGCACTTATATCCATCTGTGATGATCATTATATCATCTGTGATGCTCAGTGAAATAATGGCAGCTCTTGTTTAACAGAAAAAGACATTTTTTGCTATGAAATAATTTTCCTATAGTCATAACCATGGCCCTGCAAGTATCATAATACATGCATATAGAAACTGTGACCTGAATATAAACAAGGTAATTTGTATAATAACTGTGGCAACAATAGAGCAACATATACATGATGGATTCTAGTAATGCAGTCTTTGTTGTGTAACAATGTATCATAACAAAATGTGCTGCTTCTTGGCCCATATCATCACTGAAAGGTACCCATGTTGCTTCAGCCCACCTACCTAGTTAATACAGTAAGAAGATAGATTTGCAGCTTAGGGAGCTAGCAATACTAATTACTTAGTATTTTTAACTGCAAAGCAGAAAGTTTCAACACATTTCTGTTAAGCTGTTGACAGGCTCCCTCTGGTGTAATCCTGCATGATTGCTGCTATGAATGCCTTCTGATTTTGATTGCTAAGGGTTTTCAGCACAAGTTGTTTGGATATGAGCCGGGCCCTCGAGCTTTTTAATTTTTGGCATCATTCACATCAGCTTGGCTCGTGCTTTTTCATTTTTTAATCTCAATGGTGAGTGCATATCCTACATAATTATTTCCAGTGAGGATTTCCTTTCAAAAGGTTAACAGACTCAGTTGCTGAGATAATGAACTAATGTTATAGTCAACATTACGGATCGTAAATCTAGTGTCATCTTCAGGTAGTATGCTTATTATCTCATAGAACACCTGCATGTTTCCAAAATATGCTTCAGAAAATGTATTTTTCTTAATATAAAATAAACTATAATTCATACTTTTTTATAATTGCTTTAGTCATTTGAAGTGCACTGCATTCTTATGCCTGTTCTTTTTCTTATCATTATTATTTTTAATATTTTTATTACTACAACTATTAAATCATTTATTTGAGCCAATCAAGGCAGCTTTTGAACTAAAACATTGATTTTTATAATTATTCCAATGTAATTACTTGATTATTTATTTAATGTATTTATTTATATAGTTATCTGAGCATTCTTTTTATTAAAATTCATCTGGCAGTTAGGACTACAGCTATGAGGTGTTAATGAGGCAAGGGTTTGAATCACCCAACCACCATTTGCCTGTTGTTTGACTACTCACAATTGAATTAACCAGACATTGCTCTGGGACATTTGAAAAATTGGGCTATGCTCCACAGTGGTCTCCTGAACCATTTAATGAATAACTAGTTATGAAACTATGGGGGAAAAGAGGTAATAGATTCATAACCATGCATTTCTCTGTTTTTAAACATAAATTCTTTACTAAACATACTAAATCCAGATTAAATATACATAGCATTGTAATATGCATCAGACATTATTCTGAACAGAATTACAATGAAATGAGGTAACTGCTAACACATACCCCGGGATTCATGAAGCTCGGCGCAAGACCGGTGTAAGGCTTGCGCCGGCAGTGCAGTGTATAATCGGCGTAGCATCGCCATATGCATAGTAATGAGTGCGCGCCGCAACCACAGACACATGCAGAGGGCACGTGCGTGAGCCCAAGTAGGATGTGCCCGTAGGCGTGGCCAAGCCGGCAGGCGATGAGCAACCTAAAGTGCTGACTGTCACAGGCCGCCTGCAATAGTAACTGCACCAGCCAGGGTCCGTGGATAATGAAACGTATGCAGAGTATGCAACATAGTACCCATTCACACAAAACAGAGAAGCAAACATTAACCCACGAAGTCCAAATTGTACCCGTCCAAGGAACAAAGGATACGCGTAATACCGTGTCCGTCACGCAATGCACTGTCAGTGGGCATACCCAGTGAAGGTGTACCGCAGCATGTCAGCGCGCCGCACCTACACACAAGTAGCCACATGGGCATGGTCACCAGCAGTAGTTAGAGTACACAGCCGGGCAGCCGTGTCGATATAACAACCAGAAGGAAACCAGATACCATAAACACAGACAAACATGTGCATAGCAACATGTACTACACCCAGCAATGTGCCCGTCGCATACACATAGGACGGCGTATGCCTAAGCGTAATATCCAGAAGCAGAACCCATGCATGCAAATGTAATACACAACAGCCCCGTCATAGCACGTAACCCGCACCCATGTACGACCATGCACCCAACCCAGCTAGCAGCCTTGCGCAGCTGCACACCTACACACAATGGGTATACCTGAAATGTAGTAAGAAGTATTGTCCTAGGCAGTGCCACGCGGCAAATATGTACCCCACATGTCAACATCCCACCTCAGGTACTGATATCCAAATGGCTGCATGTGAATGTGTCGGCAGAATGTGTACATCCCACATGTGGTATGGACCTGTCGAAACCCCATAGGCGTGCACACGCCACGGTGCCCATAACTGTACACATCTGGACAAGGCAGTATGTTCAGCCACCGTACTGATGATTAGCTATGCAGACATGTCAAACACAACACATATGGCGGAACATCTGCCCACCAAGCAGGACGCCCCAACAGGATGCCACATGCACAGAAGGTGAAGGTGGGACATCACACGTTGAGAATAGCATTGCCGGATGGCCAAACACCCACAGCCAACGCAAAGGATGGAATAACATGTATATGCCTGGATGAATGGGAATGTCATAGCATGGGAATAGGCCAAGCTATCCAACATAATAGCCATGCGTACCAGATACAAACTGCCAGTAACACGCAGTAGTAATGCAGGAAGGTATACACGACTGTGGGAATAGCACAGGACATATGGCACGTGCCAAGTGTTGACGCATGACACAAATGTCCAGGATGGGGCTCCCTGCAAAGAGGAACATGTGCCAACCCCACCCCCACAGATGTACCGGCAGTGGAAACACATCCCAAACACACACCAACACTACCGTCCATCCCACGATAGCAACGGAGGCTGGTCAAAGACCACCATGACGTGTGCACAAACAGGGACACGTGTAACCGTTGCCCTAACAACCCCCCACAGGCCAACGAATAATAGTATGGACATATGCATGTAATGCTGTGAAGGATGTGTGGTAGTCCTCAGTATCACAGAGGTAGGTACACAGATACACTGTAATCAACCGTGACGTATGTGCACTGTACACAGCATACCTGCAGGTAATACATAGTTCAATCATGTGCCACAGAAATATACACATACAAATGAGGATAGGGGATAGACAAGTGTGAATGGGACAAACTATGAACATAGGTCCATAGGTCCATAGGTACATAGTAGGCTATCTGCCCAAGGGCAGCTATAACCCTAGCCCATAGTTATGTTGCCTTTGCCAACCCTCCAGTCCGAAGATAACAATGCCTATTATATTGCTGTACCTCTGTCAAGCAGAGACAATGATGTAATCCCTGGGGTATATCTGCAATCCCCCATCCATTGGACAAGATCCCCCTCGAACAAGGCCAGCAAGGTTCTCTGCCTCACATGTACTGGGATGTTGTTCCACAGCATAGTGAGTGTCTGGGTGATGTATCTGTCCCTCCAACACATTCTATTAATGACCGTGTCAAGGTTCACATCACCTGCCCCTGTGGTTCTGAGGGATGTAGATCCATTAGGTGAAGCATAGTCATCAAATATGGGTTGACATGGCCTTGTATGTCAGGCACAGGTCACCACTGAGCAAGTGGTATGTGACTGAATGGAGCAGGAGTCCTTTCAGTCGGGCAGCATAACACAAATTCCTGAGACCCTGCATCCATTTGACGATGAACCTATGGGGCCTTCCCAGCTGCTGCAGGTGTCGGGTCAGATACCTTCCGAATGGGGCAATGTACTCAATCATAGGTCTAATGAGTGATGAGTACAAGGAGACGATGACCTCCCCTGATCTAGATGTGAATCCCTGCACGATCAGGTGGGCAATGTAGAAGGTCTACCTAACTACGTTAGCAACGTGTGTGTCGAATGAATGGTGACTGACAACCTGGGTCCCCAGATCCCTGGTAACTCCCTCTGTGTTCAGTGGATTGCCACCTATATGGCAGCTAGGGGTAACCTTGTTCTTCCCGAAGGGTATGACTATGCATTTCCCGGCATTTAGCTGTAGGCCATGTCCCTGGCACCAGATATCCATATCTGTGAGGCCCTTCTGAAGGATATCTGTGTCACATGTCCGTCCCACTATGGCACCCAGTTCGCAGTCATCTGCAAACATTGCCAGCCATAACCCCCCTGTGTTTGCTTGTACTTTGGAAATGTAGATGCAGAAAAAGAGTGGACCCAGGACTGAGCCCCGTGGGACACCGCCTGTGACCGGCTGTGAGTCTGACATGGTGCCAGCAACTATGGCCATGTGGGTTCTGTCACCTAGCCAGTTTGCAACCCATCCTGCAATGTACGGGTTCACATCCAAGCCGATGGGTTTATCAATGATACCTGAGGGGGGGTATTGTGTTGAAGGCCTTTGCCAGGTCGAGGTAGGCTGTATGGACTGCCTGACCCTCATCAATGGCCTTGGTGACTGTTCCTAAAATGTCAACCAAGTTTTAAACGCATGATCTGCCTTTGACCAAGCCAAACTGGGTTGGATGCAAAGTATGCAAGTCCCCTATGTCTTCATCTATGAGTTCCATTATGACCCTTCCCCATGGCTTTGCAGATAAGGCTTGTCAAGCTAATGGGATGGTAATTACCAGGGTCAGTGGAGGCACTGCCCCTGTGAAGTGGGACTACAGTCGCCGCGCGCCACAACTTGGGTACGTTACCTGAGGTGAGGCTAAGATTAAACAGCTATCCTAACTGTGGGTCTAATTCCTCAATGAGTTCATGGAGTACACAGCTGGGACACCATCTGGTCCCATGGATGCTGTGTTCACTGCCTTGGAGAGAGCATGTCCCACCTGTGCGTTACAGAAGTTTTGGTGGCCACAATCCTCTGGTACAGACATCTCTCCATGTGGGGGGGGGGGGTGTTTGCACCGAACCTGTCAGCCAGTATGTTGGCAATGTGTATAGGTTCAGTAAACTTCACATCATTCTGAACCCAGTCCGAGCATATCTGGGAGTGTCCTCCCAGGTGTCCAACATAGCTAAAGAAGGCCGTATGATTGTCTGTCGAGTCCTTGGTGATATATCTGTCGGATTTGCCCTGGATGATGTCATGAGAGCTTGTAGTTCTTCACATATAATGAGCAAGGGTGTCATACCTTAAAGGATTCTGCTCTGTCTTGTAGTAGCTACCTCCTTTCATTGTAGAGCTTGTGTATGGCTGGGGTACACCAGACTGGATGCTTGGCATTGGTACAAAGACTCACAGTTGTGTAAGGGATTGCCTGAACCATGCAGTCCTGTAGGTGCTGGTAGAAGGCATATGTAAGTAATTCAGTGGCTTGAGTAATGTTTACCACTGGCTCAGGGGCCTTAAAGGAGACCACACTAGTGTTTAGAAGTGTGAAGTCAGCTTTTGAGAAAGCCATATGTATGGTAACCGGCACCACCCATAGCATTGTATGCCAATAGCAGAAGCTATTGTATGTTGTCCAAACACACGTGTCCGTACACATGGAACATCATAGCAATAAACCACGCCTGGATGTGGGTAATGCTAGACATACCCACTGCAGATGTGGTGCGTTCCCGAGCCCGACACCCGAGGGACCACACACATAGCCGGCCTTAGGCATAGGCCAAGTAGGCAGCTGCCTAGGGCGACGCTCTGCTAGGGGCACCTTACCAGCCTTTATTCGGTGTAGGTAGACCAGGATGGGGGTAGTGGGTGATGTGGTGGGGGCACCATGGAGTCCTTCTGCCTAGGGCACCACCTGACTCAAGGCCACACCTAAAGTACCCACACCCAGACGCGGGTCATTGCTAGTATGCTATATCATCTATGGAAAGAAACCATATATTCCCAGACATAATGGCACAGCATAATGCCTGTCCGCTGCCCAAAGCAGACATATGGCACCTGCGGCGGTGCGGACATACTGTGCGAGATGTCCATAACCAATGTCGACACTGTCACGCTATGTGAAATAATGTCAACATAGCGATTCAATACTAAACAGCAACGGAGAGCCCGATGTCCCCGTTGCTGAGCTGTACAACCTATTCCGCCATGTTAAATGTGTGTAGCAGAGCGGGACTGCCCCAAACTAAGCAACGGACATGTCAGTGGCTCAGTGGAGGCCGTCACGCAATGTTAAACCCATGTAATATAGCAATACAGGTTTTAAATACCGAAGTTTAGTAATGGAAATAGGTCCATCTGACCAGACCGTGTGCAATTACTATAACAAGATCTACAACGGGCACACCGGCCAATCAGCGCACACGGTTAGGAATAATGGGGGGGGGATATGGTATCATAGACACGGACAAACCGTGCCCATGTGACTCGTCTGACATTCGTACACGGTCAAGGCAGTTCCGTACACTAGGCGGACAAGACCAAACCCAAAGCACCATAGGAACACCCTGACAATTGAAGGCCTGTATGCGTAGGGGATATAAGCCCCTGTGATCTGAATATCCCTGCGGTCACGACATATGCATCCTGGGCCATGAGCGGGAGGGAATGAGGAATGTTTAACATGTAGTACCGCACCTTTCCCAGCAGGAGAATGGATGCCTGTGACGTACGTGAGTGCGGGGGCGGGGATATGTAAATTTAGCTAAGTACCATGGGTATGCATGTAAATGAGACCGAACAGCTAACGTGTAGTGGTCACAGTAACCGGCAAACGTGAATGCAGTCCCGTTTGAATTACGACTAGAGAACATATAAATGTGCACGTGTACGTAATGCGTCCATGCCGCAAAGACTGTTACATGTGTAAAGGTGAAAGTGCGTTTCGCACACGTCCGTCAACCGGATCAGAGATATGTTACCAGAACAGTCACAACTAACACAGGCCACGTAACCACACAGACCCAGTAAACATATGTAACCAGAATACAGATATGCATGTGCGCCTGTGCATAACCCACAATTAGGAAATGCAAGTGCGCGTGTGCGTGTGTGATCCGCTCACAGCAGGGAATGTTAAGGCCGTGTCCTCCACGTCAATCATACATGTCTCAAAACTGTCAGCCCCTGAAAGTATGGAATCGGGCAGTGCCATGTAAAGTACCATTAGAAGTAGTGAGAAACACACGCTATGTGATAAGACAAACATAGAATGTGGATAGAATAACGTGTGCGTTAGTAGTATGGATAGAGGACGGTTATGCATCTGTAACTCGACCCACTTGTCAGAAGGTGCACCCGTACGAAAAGTGTTCAGTGGGCTCACACTAGTTGACCGGGCTAGGCTAGTTGGATATATGTCCAGTGTCAGCAGAGGCCCGTGGAGAAATGCTCCACACACAATAATAGCACAACATACCAGAGTACTCATATATGTACCAAAGAAGAACAACAATAGAAAGTGTCCTGAAAGGACTGGTTACACACAGATCACAGACGACAGAGAAATATATGGCCAGTGGAAGCACGTCACAATTATGGGATTATGTCCCTATAGAAGCAAGAAGGTCTCACATGACACGCCAGCGAATTGCCAGATAGACACAGGTCAATGTAACACACAGCAACATTAAGGGCCAACCAGCCGTACACCATGCCCGAACCTGTACAGTGGAAAGCTATGGCATGGTAATTGATGCGTGTACACAGGTAATCCACAGACAGTAACAAAGCAAGGTATGAAACGAGGGGTTCACATGTATATATCTACACACAGCAGTCCGACGGCCGTATATATGACGCATGGACATAGATTTGTCACCTGAAAACAAGATGTGAACAACTACAGTTTAGTCCATATCATATTGATATAGTAATAATACAGTCATATCAATATTTAACATTGTGACCCTTATTTACATTCATATTTATACAAAATATGCATGTAATTGTACTTATTTATTCCATGATTTGGAATCTTAATGCAACAATTATACACATTGATAAACAAAAGCATTACCAACACACTACATTCTAAGGTTTACTCACAACAATTATCAACTATGTTTCAATATACTGATGGTACTGACCAATATTGTATTTATATTAACACATCGTTGTTGTATCATTGTTTCCATTCAGTAATGTATGCAACACCGAGTTCTACATGTCACTTTATCATCAGGACTTGGAGCATGGTCCACTGAACTATGAGCAAGTCTATTAATTAGTTGACATTAAACTGACTCAGAAGGAAGTATATAAGGGACGACTATCTAATGTATCACGTACTCCGACGTTGCCCCATGTAAGTGGGTGAAAGAGCTCAGTATCCTATGACTGTGGAGTGTATCGTTTTTGTCATCGTCTGTCTTGGCATGGTTTATGTTCAAGAATGTATTTTATGAAGATGAGCAGGACTCAGGGTCTGCTGTATTTCCGCTTACTGGAACATGGATATAGATAGGCCAAGTAATACATAATATGGGTAAGAAGAAAGGAACAGTTTACCAAGAAAAAACTAGGAAAAGGACCCACCAGGTCCTAAACCGAGAACACCAAGCAAACACAATGTAGTGCTACGAAAACCAAGTGTTTCAAAAATGAATCCAAATGGTGTAAATCCAAAGGTGCAAGTTAGCAACTGCTCTAAATAATCCTCAGAAGTCCCAATAGGAAAGATGCGCCACTGTATTGTCAAAATAACACCACCAAAACAAGTAGATCACGAGCGCTGTTGCCCGGTCTTACCGGGCTTATTCAGGTGTAATTAGCTAAACCAATAACTCTAGCTTTTATAGAACTAATTGATTAAAATATCACCATGGTACCGATGTTTTATTTGGTTCAAATGGTTCACAAACAACTTTGAACATAAAGAATGAATTTTGTTTGAATTCATATAAGTTGCAGACATACATTTAAACAATGCATTTATTGTGTCGAGCATTTTTAAATATGTATTTGTCTCTTTAATGCTTGTAGAAGTGGATTTAATTTATTTACAATATGGTGATATGTTAATCAATTAGTTAATTAACAGAACGCACTTGCGCTATAAAAGCTAGAGTTATTGTTTTAGCTAATTACACTTGAAAATGCCCGGTAAGACCGGGCGAAAGTGCTCATGATCTACTTGTTTTGGTGGTGTTATTTTGACAATAAAGTGGCAAATCTTTCCTATTGGGACTTCTGAGGATTATTTGAAGCAGTTGCTAACCTGCATCTTTGGATGTACACCATTTGGGTTCAGTTTTGAAAAACCTGGTTGTCGTAGCACTACATAATATGGGTAGTCAAACAGATATCCGCGATTGGGGAACATACAGCAGCAGTCAAAACCACTGGCCAGATGGAGACAGTCCAACAAGTTCTACAATTTACATATGCACATTGGTGTCCATTGTAGGACCCAAAAATTGATCCGTATGCAATATCATCCAGCTGCGATCGATCTACCCAGAAGAAGCGACAGCCGTGACTATGGCACAGCTAGACATATGCACCACCAGCGTGTTTAAGGTTGATGACAAGTGTCCATGAAATGCAGGACATATGAACAGAAATTCCCAGATTGTCGAGTCCCTAGAAGTGCGTCCACATCCCAGTCCCGCACACATGAAGAATGTGTAATGGGTACCGTCAAGGGTTGCAGCCATGGGATCCTGGGTATGCAGAAATGGGGCTCGGTGTTGTTTGGCAGATAATCCGTTGTCCCGCCCCGTGGGAGGGATATGGGTATAGCACATGCCTTACTCCCCACTAATAATGCAAAGCACCCACCGGATAATGCTAAATGCAGGTGTGAAATGTGTACAGCCCTATACCAGTGGCCAGTAGGCAATTCCCATGGATGGACAAGCGTATGACCAAGATGGCACCCATAACTGGAAACCTGGTGGAATTACACAGCTGCAGTAAGGCATAACACAGGGAATACAGATAGGGACTACAGTAGACACTCCCCATACAAAGTCAGACCACCGTGCGAATACCGGCGTACACAGCACTCAATCTGCCAGCACCAAAATGGGGATCACTCGCTTCCATACTGCGGAACAAATGGGCGACCTGTGGAACACATACTAATGGCACACCAACAACGTCAACTAGGAAGGTCATAGGATGGTTAAACTATGGCGTTCCCACTTATAAAGAACATCCTTCAATGAATTAATAGGATCTACATGTTTTGGTGGTGTTATTTTGACAATACAGTGGCGGATATTTCCTATTGGGACTTCTGAGGATTATTTAAACCAGTTGCTAACCTGCATCATTGGATTTACACCATTTGGGTTCATTTTAGAAAAACCTGGTTTTCGTAGCACTACATAATATGGGTAGTCAAACAGACATCCGCGATTGGGGAACATACAGCAGCAGTCAAAACCACTGGCCAGATGGACACATTCCAACAAGTTCTACACTTTACATATGCACATTGGTGTCCATTGTAGGACCCCAAAAATTGATCCGTACACAATATCTACCAGCTGCGATTGATCGACCCAGAAGAAGTGACAGCCGTGACTACGGCACAGCTAGACATATGCACCACCAGCGTGTTTAAGGTTGATGACAAGTGTCCATGAAATGCAGGACATATGAACAGAAATCCCCAGATTTTCGAGTCCATAGAAGTGTGTCCACATCCCAGTCCCGCACACTTGAAGGATGTGTAATGGGTACCGTCGAGGGTTGCAGCCATGGGAACCTGGGTATGCAGAAATGGGGCTCGGTGTTGTTTGGCAGATAATCCGTTGTCCCGCCCCATGGGAGGGATGTGGGTATAGCACATGCCTTACTCCCCACTAATAATGCAAAGCATCCACCGGATAATGCTAAAATGCAGGTGTGAAATGTGTACAGCCCTATACCAGTGTCCAGTAGGCAATTCCCATGGATGGACAAGCGTACGACCAAGATGGCACCCATAACTGGAAACTTGGTGGAATTACACAGCTGCAGTAAGGCATAACACAGGAAATACAGATAGGGACTACAGTAGACACTCCCCATACAAAGTCAGACCGCCGTGCGAATACCGGTGTACACAGCACTCAATCTGCCAGCACCAAAATGGGGATCACTCGCTTCCATACTGTGGAACAAATGGGTGACCTGTGGAACACATACCAATGGCACACTAACAACTTCAACTAGGAAGGTCATAGGATGGTTAAACTATGGCGTTCCCACTTATAAAGAACATCCTTCAATGAATTAATAGGATTAATGTCAATTGACCATGGAATGCACCTAATCAACATCAAAGAACCGCTGGCACCTTATGGCACACAATCCAAAACACACATAGGTAGATGAAACAGTCAACGTAGAAATTGTCCAGGATAGTGCCCAAATGGTATACAAAGGTTCCTTCATAGACAAGTAAGCGCTTTCACCCGTAGACTCCGTCAGACTTACACATAACATAAAAGCATCCAGGCTTTAAATATCCCTCCTTACACTTTCATTGGACAATTTCTCAGCAAACAATGAACAATTAACCACAGCATATAAAGCACAGACGCAATGTTAACTACACACACGTATATTAACATCTCCAAAAACATCCTATTAAAACATGTATTATATGATATTGTACTATGCCTAATACTCATCAATCAAAGATCTAACAATATATATAGAAGATATGTATATCATATCAATGTAATACAGTGGTAAACAACTGAAAGAGTGGACTAATGTGTGTTAACTGTATATCTGTACCTAAACTACATTCCTGTTACTTGGGTTTAAGCCACCTGCTTCTCAAAAGAGGCTTAATCAGTGTTTCATCAGTCAGCCCTGGTGTGTGGTCAACTCTCCACCTAATAATCCATCTCAATCCATATTCTAAAGCATAGTTGATGAGGTCCCCCCTCTGGTATTATAACCTATCCTTTGTAAAACACTGAATGTAAACGTATGCCTTGTGATGTGCTCATAGCCGGCCGTAGGCATACGCCAATCCTGTGGCTGCCTAGGGCGCCGCACTAGTAGGGCCACCTGTCTAGTAGGTATGTCATGTAGGTACACCAGGATGGGGGCACCATGTGATGTGGTGGTGGGCGCCATGGAGCCCTATAGCCTAGGGCAGCGGTCGATCTAAGACCGCTGCCGTAGGAGGGGTAGTATGGTCTACAGGTATGTGCTGAAGTGCACATGAAACAGCGGTCTACAAGGATTACCCATAGTGGCGACACCTGCACAGACGGCTATAGCGGGACACACACACGACCATGCATACAGCACAGATAGACATACACACACCATAAACAGGCAATTATACACAAGGTTTATGGCGTGTACGTGTACGGGTACAGTGTCAGTACAGCAAGGATAGCTGTCTGCCACGATATCCAGCAGATGTCTCTAGGGCGTTCTGGAATACAGACGTTGCATGGACAATGAGTGGATATGCATCGTACCACAGTTCTATGTGTCAGCCGTGCAAATATGCGATACATGGGACAGACAGCTGTCCATGCAAGAGCAGCGCTATGGGCACAACATAGGTATGTATATATACAACGAGAGAGATACAGACGGATACATGTGGCAAGGCCGTGAGTGTAACGTACACAGCACCACCCCACCACACCACAGCAGGGTGCACGTGGAGAACACGCTACGGAGGTCGCCAACCATAGCAGGCACACAGGCAGTCCACGAGCTGCATCTCACCATCCACAAACACAGGGATGGCGGCAGGATATAAGTGTTCTGCGGAAACTCTAAAGCCATACCCTATGAACCCATGCGGCTGGGAGCATAGACACACACACAAATCTGGCAGGCATGGTGATTGACCACACCCCCACATACCCAACCGCACAACAGTATGACACGGGTATGGAACACGCTATGTGGACCACTGAACACAGCACCGTCAGAGGCACACGTCCAGGTGGGTGACAACATCCGTAAAGAAATAGCCACCGATAGCCAAGGTATGTGTTGCCAAGCATCTAAAATAACTACACTCTACTAGGGCAGCTGTGAACACACACACCCCACACACGGGGAAGGGCCGGGAGTCGAACCTACGCCTACCTACACGAACTCACTACAGCATGATGCATTTACAGAATGCGCTACTGAGATTACTGAGCACAGCACTGTCAGAGGCATACTTCTAGGCGGGTGACATCATCCGTAAGGGAATAGCTGGCAATAGCCAAGGTATGTGTTGAGAAGCGTCTAAAAGCATGTCCATCTGCAGAGGCAGCTGGAAACACACACACACACCTCACACACACATGGGGAAGGGCCGGGAGTCGAACCTACGCCTACCTACATGAACTCACTACAGCATGATGCATTTACAGAACGTGCTACCGAGATTACTGAGCACAGCGCTGTCAGAGGCATACATCTAGGCGGGTGACATCATCCGTAAGGGAATAGCTGACAATAGCCAAGGTATGTGTTGCGAAGCGTCTAAAAGCATGTTCATCTGCAGAGGCAGCTGGAAACACACACACAGGGAAGGGCCGGGAGTTGAACCTACACCTACCTACATGAACACACTACACCATGATGCATTTACAGAACGCGCTACCGAGATTACTGAGCACAGTGCTGTCAGAGGCATACTTCTAGGTGGGTGACATCATCTGTAAGGGAATAGCTGACAATAGCCAAGGTATGTGTTGCGAAGCGTCTAAAAGCATGCTCATCTGCTCAGGCAGCTGGAAACACACACACACACTGGGAGTCGAACTTTCGCCTACCTACATGAACACACTACAGCATGATGCATTTACAGAACGTGCTACCGAGATTACTGAGCACAGTGCAGTCAGAGGCATACTTCTAGGCGGGTGACATCATCCGTAAGGGAATAGCTGACAATAGCCAAGGTATGTGTTGCGAAGCGTCTAAAAGCATGTTCATCTGCAGAGGCAGCTGGAAACACACACACACACACACAGGGAAGGGCCAAGAGTAGAACCTACGACTACCTACATGAACACACTACAGCATGATGCATTTACAGAACGCGCTACCGTGATTACTGAGCACAGTGCTGTCAGAGGCATACTTCTAGGCGGGTGACATCATCCGTAAGGGAATAGCTGACAATAGCCAAGGTATGTGTTGCGAAGCATCTAAAAGCATGTTCATCTGCAGAGGCAGCTGGAAACACACACACACACACACACACACACACACAGGGAAGGGCCGGGAGTCAAACCTACACCTACTTACATGAACACACTACAGCATGATGCATTTACAGAACGCGCTACCGAGATTACTGAGCAGAGTGCTGTCAGAGGCATACTTCTAGGTGGGTGACATCATCCGTAAGGGAATAGCTGGCAATAGCCTAGGTATGTGTTGCGAAGCGTCTAAAAGCATGTTCATCTGCAGAGGCAGCTGGAAACAAACGCACACACACACACACACACACCTCGAAGGGCCGGGAGTCGAACCTACGCCTACCTACATGAACACACTACAGCATGATGCATTTACAGAACGCGCTACCGAGATTACTGAGCACAGCACTGTCAGGAGGCATACCCCTAGGTGGGTGATATCATCTGCAGAGGCAAGGCAGCCGATAGGGAATGAAGACAGAGTGCGCAGTCACACAGCATGTTACCATCCCAAGGTGGGCGTACAGTAACACGGTAGTGCTGCAGTCTGGAATACCAACTAACTACGGAGCAGTACATCATGACATGGATACGAGATGCACCACATACAGTATACCCTATGAGAGGGCAACCGGTGTGCACAATGTAGGCAGGCATTGTGGCATAACAACCACATATGACTCACCTGGATGGTCACCATGGCTATGCAGGATGTCATTGGCCATGGCTACACGCCGAGTAGCAGACATCGGTGCCGACTGTAGTGTGTACCCCCGAATGGTGTACTGGCCATGCCCTCACACCTAGCGGTTGTGAAGGGGAGACAGACATGCTCACGGGGTATCAATGCAGACGGGCGTGTGTGCACTGTACTGTGTGTCCATCTACACAGCTACTTACTGGGCATGCTCAGACACTTAGAATCTGCACAATGCAGACATGCATACACATGGGGCAAAATCATGGGAGGCAGAATGTGGACCGTCGTGTGTGTCCACCCACACAACAGCAACCTGGCCATGCCACAGACGTGGTGGTTGCAAAGGGGAAACAGGCATGCACACGGGGTATCAACGCAGACGGGCGCAGTGTGCACTGTACTGTGTGTCCATCTACACAGCTGCTTACTGGGCATGCTCAGACACTTAGAATCTGCACAATGCAGACATGCATACACATGGGGCAAAATCATGGGAGGCAGAATGTGGACCGTCGTGTGTGTCCACCCACACAACAGTAACCCGGCCATGCCACAGACGTGGCAGTTGCAAAGGAGAAACAGGCATGCACACGGGGTATCAACGCAGACGGGCGCGGTGTGCACTGTACTGTGTGTCCATCTACACAGCTGCTTACTGGGCATGCTCAGACACTTAGAATCTGCACTGTGCAGACATGCATACACATGGGGTGAGATCATGGGAGGCAGAATGTGGACCGTCGTGTGTGTCCACCCACACAACAGCAACCCGGCCATGCCACAGATGTGGCGGTTATGCGGGAAACAGGCATGCACACGGGGTATCAACGCAGACGGGCGTGGTGTGCACTGTACTGTGTGTCCATCTACACAGCTGCTTATTGGGCATGCTCAGACACTTAGAATCTGCACAGTGCAGACATGCATACACATGGGGCGAAATCATGGGAGGCAGAATGTGGACCGTCGTGTGTGTCCACCCACACAACAGCAACCCGGCCATGCCACAGACGTGGCGGTTGCAAAGGGGAAACAGGCATGCACAAGGGGTATCAATGCAGACAGGCGCGGTGTGCACTGTACTGTGTGTCCATCTACACAGCTGCTTACTGGGCATGCTCAGTCACTTAGAATCTGCACAGTGCAGACATGCATACACATGGGGCGAAATCATGGGAGGCAGAATGTGGACCGTCGTGTGTGTCCACCCACACAACAGCAACCCGGCCATGCTCACACACGTAGTATGTGCTACGCACCATCTGGCATGCAGACGGAGTGCACACACTGCAAGTCACGGCCAGGTAAACCCGTATACACGCACAGGGTGGACACACATGCAGTTACACGTACACACACAGATGACAGCACAGGCGTCATGGGTGCAGGCTGAACATGTACACACTGCAGTGAACACTGTAGCTGCCATGACAGCACCATGTCATCGGTGCAGCAGTATGCCTCACGGTCCAGCAACAGCATGTGACATATGTCCACAAGACTATGTGGCGGTGTACGTCCGTCGTGCAGAGTATACATGTACTATCAATGATCCCACAGGTGTGATGTAGTCCACCCATACCGGTATACATGGACAGGCGTGCTCCACACATACCACGGTCTTGACACAGATATGACACATGACTGCAGCTGTACCACAGTGAAACAATGTCCGGATATGTCACATATGTGATTTCCTGGCTGTGTGCATGGACTGCACGCAGGACACATAAGAAGCCTGTGATGTACCACATGCATAACACAGGCATACGCGGTAATACACACACAAAGGGAAGGCGGACACATGTCTGTGGTATGCACCCCCTACAGGGTGTAGCGGTGTTCACTGGGACACATACCCTTGTACAGTTTGCCTGTGACAGCTGTGATACCATACCACAGTCCATGTTCCATGTATGTCGACACACATGTCACAATGTAGCAATGCATACACACATGGCAACAGGGGATACATGTGACACGTGTACTGTGCACGGT